>NC_046360.1:22558732-22861985 GCF_004027225.2 Strigops habroptila | reverse complement strand
TGCCATAGTTAGTCCTGCTAGGATCTGACAAAGCAGCTACAGAGCAGGGGAACAGCCCTCGCCATAATGAGGAGGTTCAGCGTCGGACACTAATCCAACAAAAATCAGTCCTGGCTGCAGCAGGTAACGGGAGCAGGGCACCATGGTTTCACCTGCACCTTCTCCCTGAAAAAGTCACTTTCACCCGTCATCCCCTTTTTCTGTCCTCAATGAATCAGAAATCAGCAAAGCCCCTTGGTATAGCACTTGCAAAACAAAGCATTGAACACTTTTTATTCGAAGTAACGTCACAGTTCAAAATGTGCTTGATCTTTATTTCTGTTTAGAATGGCTTGAGTGAAGTATTTCACCCAAATGGGACTTTTTTTTTTTTTGAGAGATGAGTCCTGGGTATCACTCTACTGATTATTTGATCATTTTTAAGATCTCCTGGAAATGGCAGCTGGCCTTCGCCAGGTAAAAAAAGGATGCTTTAAAGGCACCAACCAGGGCATTCAAAGAGGATACTGTCGTTTGTTGTTTAACTCCCCTCTGGTCTGGTATTTAAAGGGTCATGTAGAGATGTGTGGACATTACAACTTGAAAACAACTCAGTAGGTTTTAAAATTTCACCGAATGAATTACTGCAGTGAAAAAATATAATCATAAACCTGTAACTGGGTCATCTGCCAATTATAGGAATAAAAGAGTTGCGAGGCAGAACACACCCCACGTATTAAACTCAGCAGGATTATTTGATTAATGTATTGCTGTCATTCCCACTAATGGTGCACAACCAAAGCTGCTGGAGGTGACCCGGCAAAATGGTTTCATAGTTTTTAGATTCAGAACTTTCTCTGAACTCTACAATGGAGCAGCTGCACTGTACAAAACATGGCATCTCGTTGAGGCAGAGCCTGGAAAAGCCACACTCTTTTCCTAGTAAATGCTAGCCAGTTAATCCATAATTTGAGAGCTGCACATGACCCATCAGCATGCAGGATCCCAAACTGTAAAATGAGGTAGAGAGGAGAGAATGAAGGAAACTGTGGGCAAGGAGGGAATTTGGCTACATAGCTTTCTGGGATGCTTAAACTGGTGCGAGTGAGGACCCATCAGTAAACAGCTGTGCTTCCGAACTGGTTTTATTGACAAAGGCGCTTAAGGCCTGGGTTCAGTGGGACAGCAGAGTGCTGAAATGCTGATCAGGAAGTTTTAAGGCAGTGCACCAGTACCTGCATTTGGCCTTGAAAGTGCTGCTTGGAATGGGTTTCCTCATGAGAGCTCTGTTTTTTCAGCACAAGCCAGAATCTGCTTCTCTGTCCAGGCAGCTTGGCTAGCAGGAAGATGGGAAGCATCCTTATCTTCCTGTACATTTAAGTCTGGCTATTGTACAGGTAACTCTTGTGTTGGAAACATGAAGTGGGTGGTTCAATTTATAAGGACAGAAAGGAAATCCAGTGTGTATTCTATTCCTCCAGGGCTAGTGAAGGCCCTTGTTTTAGGAAATGGCATGGAGAGCTGTTCAGGAGAGCTTTTATCCTAACAGGCCAGAGCTGAATTTGTTCTGCAAAGAAACAGGGCCTCTGGAGAGGAAGATAAACCTCTGTATGCTCAGGCAGGGAGCTGCCAGAGGATTTTCTGGCTCGGGGCTCTCATATTTCAACAGATCCTTACCCAGGCGAGGTAACTGGGAGATCAAGGACCACACAAGCCGACGTTATCTCCACGACTGATCCATTTCAATTCTGGATAAGGGTGGCCAGCTTGCTTTATTGTGGCTGCTTTAATAGGTTCTCTGTAAGGTCCCTAGATTTCGGCCTTTCCCTATGGAGCCAAGCCCATTCAGCTACCAAACCCCCACAAACCAAAGCTTTTCATCACTTCCCTGGACATTCCATCCTTCACATACCCCCAAGTGATGTTGGTGGTTGAAACCTGTCCTCCTAGCCCAAAGCCCTCACTCAAGACAAAGTCTCTCTGACTCAGTGGGAGTTTCCCAGGGTAAAAACTGATTCAAGACAGGATGATGCAGTGATGATATGAGCTATAACCTGTTTATTTTAGCCAGTATTTAGATTACAACTGAAGTGGGAAGCAGCGTGAGCTGCAAGCCAGCGCTTACATTTCTCACGGAGCACTGGAGATGGCATCGGTTCAAGGTGGGGCTGGTGCTGGTGGAAGCCTTCAGAGTTGATGTTAGAGGAGAACGGACACGTAGAGCATCACGTCAACCCCTCATTGTATATGAAGACCTAATGAGGGATGTTACAGATTAACCACAATGACGTATGCTCATAGGAAGCAATGGGCCTGGCACTCTTTCCTCTGTACAGATAAAGGATCAGATAAAAGACATTGTGCCAGACACGGCCTCCATTAGAGGAAGAGCTTTTAGGCTGGTAAAGTCATTGAAATATATCAGATCGAAACACTTGTCCTCTTTCCTATCCCACAGTCATTCAGAACAAGCTTACTTTGTTTGAGTCCCATTACTGGAGTCACTGGTAAGAGTTCATACGTGCATCGTTCACACCATTTTCCTGTTTGAGGATTTAAAGTCAGGAACCTCCTGTGCGCCTGTGCCTGCATCTGAGAGCTCACTAACGTAACATTTGTTTCAATGAGATGATACGTAAGGAAAGAAAAAGTTTTTTCCAAATTCCCTTTTTTTTGTCTAAGTTTAGCTTTATTTTTTTATTGTGTTTTGTTAGTTTTGCTTAAAATAGACAAAAAACCCCCAAACAAAACCAAATTGGAACCCAGAAGGCAAGCATAGATTTCCCCTCACACACACTATTTCTTTCATTCTAATTTTTGACATTGTGACTCTTCAGCAGCACCTTTAAACATGGGCCAGCTCTCAGGTGAGGGTGTTGCCCTGTCTATGCAGGTTCAGGGTTACTGCTCTTGTTCATCATTAACAGCACAGTTGTGACATTGCTTACCACTCAGCCCTTATTGATTTGCGTTGAAACTCACTGCATGTGCCAGTAGAACCAAAAAATTGCTAGAGAAGAGAGACATGCACACACAAAAATGTAACTGGTAGCAGTAAAGAGCACACAGGAAGATGCCAGTCATGCAGCTCTCTTGCAATGTAAATGTTGCCTGCTCTTGGGTTAGCTTCAGTGTGAAAAGGAGTTCTAGAAGTATATAGTGTGTCGCTTCAGACATAGCAAGCTGTTGCTCCAATGTGTAGCACTCCTTCAGGTGGGGGGCTCTGTGGGAGCGGTCATTTTAGGATCTCCTGCTCTGACCTTCCTCACAATTATGTTTACCTCCTCTCTAAACATTCCCCCTGTTACGAAGTGTATCTTTGATGAGTGTCCAAAGTTCATATCCGCTCTTGTTGTTTAACCTTCACGTCCAGCGGCCGAGGTCGGTGAGCTAATTACGTGCGCACCAGCCTCCGAGCACGTACACCAGCTCCTTTTCTTTTTACTGGGTGACTGATTAGCAGCAGTGGGCCAACCCGTAAAGGAAGGGGCAGCTGTTAACGCCAAGAAGTCAACGGGGTTTGTGATTGCACCTAGCAAAACATGCTGGAGGGTTGATGCCCAAGACCAAGTGCTGAGCCTAGCCTGTCATGGTTTCCATAGGTGGTTGTACAGAAAGTGTACTCTGTAGCTGATAGAAAATGTTTTCAAGGTGTTGTGAAGAGGCATGGTCCCATATTTTGTCTTGTGATCTGGCCCAGCTTTGCTACTCTCACAGAAATGAAAGGTTGAGTAGCTGCTGCCAGAGCTTACCCCCCAGCATGGGGAAGTTCCAGCCTTGAGGACTAAGTCCTTGAGGAAATAGTACAGCAGTCAGTGGGGTGGGACCCTCAGTGGTGTGATGGCTGTGTGTGAGGGAGAAACCGCAGAGAAAAGACAGTTCTTCTGCATCTCAAGGTGTTTCAGTGGAAGGGCGAAGCGAGCTGTCAGACTGCAGTGTGGTTGTCATGTTTGTGGTGTGTTTGATCTGTATCTGCAAACAGTTTTCTTTTAAGGTACAAGAGACCTTTGTAGCTCTTAACTGGAAGGATCTGGAGTCTTGAGAAGCTGTAGCCCTAAAACTGTTTGTTGTTGCCCTCCAATACATGCAGCACATGAACAGAGTTCGCAGTGGTCAGCATATGGGGACACCTAAGTGTGCCAGTGATGAAGGCTTCAGAAAAGGGTATGTCCTAAGTTCTCCTCTTATCAGGGCTAAAGCACCTCATGTTCATGGCATAGATCAGTTTGTAGAGGTCTGACACAAAATATGAAGAGGGTATGGCCTTCTCTTTTTAAAACAGCCCATGGTGGGATTGGCCTGTCTGTGGATACAGCACGTGCCCAAGAGGTGCACAGTGCCTCTCCTTGGGCAGAGGGGTTTGAAAGCCCCATTTCCCTCTCTACAGAGACTGCCCCAGCCCCATGGCAGAGTGCTCTCCCATCATGCAGCCTCATGAGGCTTTTGTTTTGTCTGGGGTTTGGAGTTTTTCTTCCTAAATACCTAAATAAAATCATCTGTTTGGGTTGCTTGGGTGGGCTGTTGCAGACACCAAAACCAGAAGGATTTTTCCCAAAGTCTCCAGACCTAAGTGGCTTTAGCACCCACTGAAAGTTTGGGAAATGGAGCTTTGCACATAGATTTCAGACTCTTTATTTCCATGTTTTACGTGGATATTTGGCTTTGCATTAATACTTTCGAGACATGATATTTTATGCTAATGAGCTACAATACTTATAATAAGGAGCAGAACGGAACTGAATAAAGTGCCAAAGGAATAATTATTTTCACACTTGAGCAACAGACTGACAAGGACAAGTCCTGCTCAACCTAATAAGCTCCTGGAGCAGGAGGTGTTTTAGTGTGTTACTGTGAGACGTTTGAGCTCTAAGAGGGTAAAAGCGTATTTCTGAGCTTCCTGGAGACTGATACCTGCAAACCAGAGCAAAGCAGGAAAGCATAAGCAAATCAAAGTGTATTCTTCACTTGAGATAGCTTCTGTCTTCAGGGACAGCTGGATTATAGGCACCAGTTTGGTGCAATATCATTTTTTTTCTCCACAATTGTGAAAGAAAATAAAATTAGTGCTGCAGTTGAGTAGAGAACTCTTGCTTGGTTCAAACAGTAAAATACACCTTTTGCTCTTGGCATATCACACTGTGAATATTTGCTTTGGCTAATAAACATGGAGCAGTTGTTAAATGATTTACCTGCTCTATGTACCTAGCATTTGTTGCTAAGCTCTTCAATATTTAAACACCCATCTCTTCAGCACACAGCTCTCTGCTGAGCTGGGGTGTGGAGGCTCCATACAGTGTCTCCAACTGACCTTTTTGGGGAAACTGGGTGTGTAAAACATCCCAGGGCCAAGGATGGACTCATGGACCATCAGCTCAGCTCTGTAGATGGGCATTGTGTGCTCATGGTGGGAGCTGCATGTGGGCCATCACTGGGTTTGACTGAGCAGCCTTGCTGTGGGACTGCTGGTGGCACTGGGACTGTACTGGCTGCAGGATGCACAGGGTGCCCGTGGGAAGGCAGTGTATTATTTTTGTAATCTGATTTTGGGGGGTTTGGTTGGTTTGGGTTTTGTGTTTGTTTTTTGTTTGGTTTTTTTGTTGTTGGTTTGGTTTGGGTTTTTTTGCAAATAATGTTAGGCTACCAATAAATTGCAGGGGTTTGCCCATGGATGTTAATAGCAACTTGTTGGCAAGAGAAAACTGTTGTTAAATGTATTTGTCCTAAGGCAGAACAAGCAAGTGAACAAAAATCCAGCCAGTCATCATCTGTGGTTTTAAAGAGAACTCAAGGTGTGAGTCCTGTCTTAAGATTTTGGCTGTTTCTTAAGCAAAGCTCTTGGCTTTTTATGAGCGTGCTTTCTTACATTGACTTGACTCCAGTTTCTGCAGCCATATCCAGACAGGGTGGCCTGACAGATGGGTATGTGAGACAAGCTGCTCTGAATCACTATCTCCAGTACAGGTTATTGTATGAATATGATGGGGACTGTTGCTGGGTTTTGAGCCTCCTAGGATTCTTACATAACCAGAGGTACCTCTTGATGCTATGTAGAGGTGGGATTTTCCAAAATCATCACTTAATGAAGCCATATATAGCCAAAACCAAATTGCCCCTACCTATCACAAGCAGGCGATGCTTGTGCTTACTGTTCTACTGCCATTCAGTAAGTCCATCCCTTGAAGCACACCATGCAGTGCATTCCTATATGCAGTGTCTGCCATTGCACGTGCCCATGTGTCATACAAACATCAGGTATTTGGCTGGAATAGCTGTTACTGTGCACGGCTAAAAATGGTGGACAAAGACAAAATAACACTTCAAGCTCCAGCTAGCAAACCAGCTATCTGGGGAGCCTACTTTTCCTTCCATAATAAGCTTAAAAACTGCAGATTACAGATTACAGGCTTTAAATGACCTTTACTCTTCATATTCCAGAGCAGGAAGGGTTCGATTTGATTTTTAAGTTCTGCACACCTGCAGGATGATCTTTTTTATCCCAGCAAGGACTTGGTGGTGGGTTGAATTTTGTACGTGGATTCCAAATCAAACTATTTGCTGATGTCATGAAAATTATTCCTTAAGCTGTGTCAAACCCTCAAAAATGTAACTAATTTCCTCTGCTCGCTCAACACCCCATACGCAGTAAACTGGGGCCGGAAACCAAACGGCAAACCAGCTTGTGGCTATTTTTGCCTGAGTGTTCCATTTGAATTGTTTTTTGGGTTGGCTTGTGGGGTTTTTTTACCTTTTCTGTAGCTTTTTTTATCTTTCTGTGATGATTCCAACAGTGGTATTTCTGCTGTGTGATTTTCTCTAAGCAAGAGAGATGTGTTTGCTCAAATTATCTCTGAGCATGAACTCTGCATCGCATGTTTCCTGTGATGTACTGCAAGCTGTTAGCACATAGCCACCAAAATGGGGAACACGTGCAGTACTGGGGCTTCTATAATTATTCAATATGGAACGAATTTCTAAATTTGACTGTGAGCTATCTGAAATTCACTGTTTGCAAGGCATTCATTGAAATAGGCTCAGACAATGCAGCAAAACTTCAAGCAACAAACTCATTCAAAGATTTGGTGAGATACCTTGGAGCATTCAGTGGGAGAAGTACAACTCAGCTGGTAGTTTCCAGGTAGAAAGTGATTCATGTTTTTGTTAATGTGGGTTGACTCCTTTGTACAGGACAATTTCCTAACAATTTTGGTCCTCAAGTTGTGTATATATGGTATAATTTTAGAGCGCTTTGAGATAAGTAGATCTGTGTGCCTGTCACAAATACTGATTGTGGCTTACATTTTCCCTTCCGTCTGGGAGGGCTGTGTAAGCAGTTGGGTTCCCATTTACAACAGAAGGTTGGTGATCATAGAGGGCATCTGATCTGCTTAACATCACGTACAGTATCTCAAGGTCAAGCCAGACCCAGGTATCCTCCCCTGGTGTGCTCTCTCCTAACTTTATTCACCATCTCAGGCTTTCTTTACATGTGCCATCAGAACGAAGTGTGGTTTTGGATCCCATATTTGCCCGTACAAAGGCTTTCTAACATTTGTGGAAATGATGGATAGGAATTGGTTTGAGACAATTTTTGATGTGAGCTAGGACTCTGATCTTGCTGATGTGTCAACGCTTGTCGTAAGAGTTGAAAGCTTAGAGAGGAGTAGTTCACAAACATCCAATTATATCTTTTGGCCCCAAATCGGAATGCGAGATCTTAACTTGAAGATACCATTAGAACTCAAAATACAAGAGCAATAGGAAGAGAATGCAGATGGAAGGAAATATAGTTGGGCTTTAAGCCTTAGAGCTTGATTTGAGGTTTGGAGCAAAGTCCAGGCTAGCTGCTGTGTACCTGTGGCTGGTAAGGACACCTTTTGTCTGCATACTGCCTGAATTGAAGCACTGGAATATGTTTTCCCCAGCTAATGGTCACTGCCTGTAGGAACTGAGCACTGAACATGCCAGCTGAGCTGCGGTGGCATCAAAGGGGACCCAAGTGTGGTGTTCAGGCAAGGTCACAACGTGTGTGGGGACTAAACCCCCTGTTATGGGCTGCCTTTGGCCTCCACCATGTTAGCCAGGCACTCGAAATGGGCTGGCTGCCCCTTACAAATTACAGAGGTCTTTGGTCTCCAGTGCTTTCAAAACCAGGAGCTGTCATCATTACTGCATTAATATTTCATAAGTAAACAGAATTGGCAGAGATGGCTCTGCAAGCCATGTTGGCTCCTTGGGGGGCAATTTTTCAGGTTCTCTGCTTACCATAAGCTTTGCCTAATGTAGTAACTCTCAGAAGAGCTCGAGAGGAATTTTAATCTGCAAAAGCTGGAAAAGAAGTGACCATCTCATGGCAGGATTTGCCTTTCCCCTTTGGCCTCTGGATCACTCTGCACTTCCCTTTGGGTTTTGAATGCGTTCCCAGAGAAACACCCTTTGCCCCCCCGGGAGCATCGCACTTCAGTGTTTCCTTCTACGCATTATTAAGCTCCAAAAAAAAAGCTTTGCAGCTTTGAAATATGTTCTCATTAGCTGTAATTAAATCTTTAAATTCTCCTTCAGGCTTGGATAAGGCACAAGCTCTGCTCATACCCAAAGTTTTTCTTTTCTTCTTTCTTTTTTCTTCTATACTTTGTTAGTCTCACACTTTGCTAATTACTGAACTCAGTGATGTTTTCCAAAGCAGCCACAAATAAAAGTATTTACTATTCAGTGAGGCATGTGTTAATTTGGCAAACTATTATATTGGCTACACAGTCTCTTATTTAATATGAATCACTCTGTAAAGTGCCTCAACAGCACAGCTTCTTATTCATTATTGCTTAATTTCATGATATCTGAGATGTGGGATTTCAGTCAACAGATAATTGAGATCATAAATCAAAATATTTTCAATCAGATTACACGAAACACAAGATGTTCAGGTTTGGAGCCTGAAACAGCGTTGTCCTTCTCAGCAGCTCCCAGCAAGCATGGGTGAGGTCTGCAGGCATGTCCTTTTTACTGTCTTGACTCCAACATTGGATCAGCCAGGAGGGGGCAAGTTTTTGATGTAATGTCCACTTTCTGTCTGTCTGATACACTTGCATTGCCTCTGTCAGTGTAGGATTCCCAAGTGATGTGTCTCTGCTGCTGACACTTCTGTTGGATGAGAAGCATTTCTATCCCTAGTTTACCAGTAGGAATCTGAGGCCAGTCACAGCAGATGCACTAAATTTCTGTAAGCATCTGGGCATCCAGTGATGTGCACGGGACTTGGCTGGGTTTTCTGGTTCTGTACTAACTTGCCAAAAACATCTTCCAAGTGTCCTCAGGGTTGCACAGGAAATCTGGGAAGGAGCAGAGACGTCGTAGACAGATGGTCTGAACCACTGACCCATCTTTCTAACTCTTTTCCATGGCAGAGACTGAAAATCAACTTACCTGGGATGAGTAATTCCTTCTAGAAATCCTAATTATTGCTTTTGTTGCTAAAAAGGACTCTTAGACATCATAGCAGCCACTGACAGAACAAGTATTTTAGAAGAGATAAGTTAGTAGATGTACAGATGGGCACTTCCAGTCTCTCTTCCCCATTTAGCCCTACTGATCTCTGCAAGCCTCGATCATGTTACCATGTTTTCTAACAAAAAATTAACTTTTTTATTCCTTTTTCTGAGAAAGCACCTTAATGATCACCAGGAGGACAGGAGTCCTCTTCACATGGAACGAAGATGTAAAACAAGAATGTCCAGTTCTAAATTCTTCTATTGGAGAAGAAAACCTGCAGCATATTTTTAATATATTCATATATTTCGTATATTTTTAAAGGAAAAGTATTTTGGGGCCAGATTCCTTTTGTTTCTGTTATTTTTTGGCTCATTTGTATCAGCCTTGAAAATAGTAGTTTCATATGGAAACACTGATGTAGCGCTCGGTGGCATAGCAGCAACCTCTATCTTCTCTGATGTAGTTTAGGCTGCCAGCACGGCCGGGGTTACTGCTGGCTGCATCTCACCAGGCAAAGTTACTGCTTTTTATAAGGTCAAATGTGTAGCTTCTTCCTACTGGAAAGCCTGAGGAAGGACAATGAATGATTCATTGTAGGCACTCCAGAGGCACACAGACCCCTCGTGTGCGTGGCTGTGAGAATACATTAGTACACAGATTTCCTGTTTGTATGGTCCAAGTTATGTAGAAAATGCCTTTGCTCCGTCGTTGGAGGACAGAATGGGCTGTTTGTGGCCAGCTTTCTCTTGTTTCCCATTCTTTTTTGCTCTGCCCCTTCCAGGGTGGTGTTTGACTTTGCTCCTTACCTGAGGGGTTGATCTGGGAGGCTCACCCAAATCATGGACCATGTGGATTTAGAGCAGCTGCACCATTTGACCCTGTGGCTGTTGCAGAACCTACTGTGGTTTTACCCAAGAGTTTCCAGGTTGCTCTATCTATTCAGATACTCAAACTAGGCTAATACATTCTCATTGCTAATCCCCTTTTACTGATCCCATACTCTGTGCACTCAGGTATCTGCATAAAATGCAGGGGAAGGACAGAAAGGCCATGGAGAAAAGAAGCCATGGAGGATGAGGGGTGGAGAGTGAAGAGAAGAGCATCTTGGGCAAATATTTCGTAATGCTCTGAGACCTTTCAGATCCACAGGTGCTCACACCTCTCAAGTAGGATGAGGGCACCATTTTATTTTAGGGAACACAGTCATTTTTGAGACCTGAAAAAGTTGCTTGAAGCCTTCAAAGCGATAGTGGTCGGGTGCCAAAGTAATTCTGTGGATCCAGATGTAAGTGGGTTTCCCCAGGCTGTGGCCAACTGGAAGCACAGCTTGCAATTTGATGCAGGGCGCATCGGTCCTTGGGTGCCTGTGGTTCTGTCCCACCGTCCAAACCATCTTCATCTTTTGCCTGTAAACTTCCAGGCTGCCTCATAGCTGCTTTAGTTTTGGTCAGCGTTAGCTACAGGCCTTGCGAAGAAGTTCATCCATAGGTAAGGGTGGGTAAAAGGGTTTAGGCAACATCAAGTAAGGCTCCTCTCATCACCTGGCCTGGATCACAAAACCCAGGAAACTTCACTCGCTTCTTGAGCTCCCACTACATCTCTGCTTTGCCCTTCTAGGTGGGTTTTCCTTCTTTTTCTTTCTTGCTTTTAATGGTTAAAATAACTCTTAATATCATCATTTGCTCAAAGTGTAGAAATAGACTGAAAATACATTCCCTAACTGAGCCCAAAACCCTTCAGGTCTCATGTCATTATTTTTTAACCAGGTCTGCATTAAAAGTTTTATGAGCTGCTCCAGTTTCGGAAGGTTTCCCGTAAATGAACTTTCCACCACTCTGTGACAGCAATGCACTGCCAACACATGGATAATATGGAAAAATGAAATAGGGAAAAAAAAAAAAGAAGCCCTTCCCCCTCCCCTTTCCTCCATCTGTTACAATACGGGACTGTGGCAGGAAATGAGGCTTTGCAGTTTTATATGAGCAGAAGTGTGCTGTGTTTGGAAGGGGGTTTGTTGGTGGTTTTTCTTTATTATTTTTCTTTTAAAGCTGTGGAGTGTGTCATTTCGGAGCGCTCTCCAGCAATCTGGAAGCAACCAACTTAAGGCATGGAAAAGACATTATGTAATTGCAGAAGACAAAAAAAAATCCCCTTCCCAGTGCTGAGGCCTTGTGGCAGAAGCCAGTGTCTGACCTCACCCTTCTCAGGATCTCTGGAGAACACTGTGTTCCTCTGGCCCCTCACAAAAAAACAGCCTCTGCCAGATTTCAACAAACAATTCCGGCATTTCCTTCCCCTGCCTCTGGTCTGTGGGTGTTTTGGAGTCTCTCGCATGTGTGGGCAGGGATTCATTAGCTAAAATAAAAACCGTACTACAGAGCTGCATTAGAGAGAAAGAAAAAGAAAGTTAGAGGGGGGGGGAAGAAATGCAGACAAGTGTAATAAGCCTGCGGCATCAGCCGGTTTGGACTCAATTCCAGTGTGGGAATTAATAAAGAGTAAGCCAGAAATACAGGGGGTCTCATGGGTCCGCTTGTCTCCCGTCTTGTCGTCGGTTCCAGGTGCCCTGTCTTGCCCGGCAGCAGCCGGACTGCTGGAGTCTGAAGTGCTGCCTTCACAGCTCCCACCGGCAGAGCCGAGCATGGGCCCAGTGTTTGAAAGATGAAGGTCTTTGTTCTTTTTTAGCTTTTCCCAGTATAATCCCTACAGAGATGTAACTGTTCGGTGGTGTTTTTCCTCTGACTTCTCTTTAATTTCCTGCCTGTGGTTTTGGGGGTTTTGTGAGGTTTTATGGTTGTGGAGAAATTTTGCTGTTTACAGTGGCTGTCCTACATGCTCTAAAAACGGCATCCCATTTCTTCTAAGAAAAGTCCTTGTCTGTCCTAATTTAAATTGCCAGGTCATCATTATTGCCACTGTGATACTCATGAGGCAACCCAAAGACATAGCCCACCCTCCCCATGGGCATCCTGCCTTCACTTTGGTGCCACGTCTCTGGAGGCAGAAGGACCCAGTTAATCTTCAGGCTGCAGGTTGAAGACCTTGAATTTCACTTCTGGTGTATTCAAAAGCAAGGGAAAGCTGCTCTGGTTCCCAACCACAGAAGCCAGCCGTGTTGCCCTCAACTTTCCCTGCAAATGTGCTCAAGTTTGGTTGGTTTCTGCCAGCTGGAGCTCAAAACCTTCTTTACAAGCTTCTGCTTTCTGCAGGCAGGCTGCCAGGGTGATAGATTTTCAATGGCTGTGCTATTCATTTGAGATCATGGAACCTCAGAAGGCTCCCAGAAGCAAACAGAAGTTTTGGTTGGCCTTGTAGGGAACCCTACATCTGCCTGCTTGGGCTCTGCAATTATTATTTTAGCATTAAGAATCATTTGTGTTGCATGTTCCTCATTTGGCCGTCATGTCAGGAGAGTTTTGTCCTGTTCCTGTAGGCAGTCATGCTTTCCTTGCTTGTAAAGCTCTGCATTAAGGAACAGGTCTGGGCTGGGAACTCAAAGGAGTCTGAAAAGTGGCTTCTTGGGAGGGCAAATGAAGGGTGAAGAGAGAAATTTTTACCTTCAGAGGGGCTTGCAGCCATGCCTCTGCATTGATCACTACTCCCTGGCACCAGTGATCTGAGTGATCACTTTGCACCAGTGATCTGCAAAAAGATCTGAGCGCTGGCCTTGCTGCTTGCCTCACTGGAGGGAAGCTGCTGCTTGTTGGCAGTTTTTTCTTTTTCCCCTGTGGAAGAAACCATAAATCATTGATGAGTTCTTTACCTAAATGACTCTGCAGCTCCTCCAACGGGGGACCAAGGCTGCAACGACCGGGTGTCACTGGGGGGGAGTAATTCCTATTCCCTTGTCCCTTGCCAGCAGCAGCAGAGCGTGCAGAAGCACTGTGGTCTGGTGGATTGAACAGGAAACCCTGGGAGCCTTTTTTCTAAGCCACATGGCGCTGCTGTCTCATTGCCTTGCTTCTGGAGAGGTATCTGACATCTCACTGCTGTGGGTTTGTCCCTCTCTTGCCCCAGAATAAAGATAAATATACACTTAGTGTATCTATATAGTCAATATATTAATTTATTATTAATAACTCTACATTATACAAATATATAATTAATAATATTATATAGCAGATAAATATAAATAAATAAAGATAAATAATAAATAAAGCTGTTTGCCTCACTTGCAAACAGCTCTAAAATGTGGCAGGTTTGTGTGCTATGGAAAATGCAGCGGGAAGAGGACAGTGAACTAATGGTGGCAAGAGTGTTGACAGTTGCCAGGATCCTTGAGGCCACTTTGATAAACCTCTGCTGAAATTTGATAGAAACTGAGTGATGGATGGATAGAGAGGATGAGCCAGCTCGGAGGGTCAGTGCTGGCTGCCCAGTCCCAACTGGCTCCTTGCAGTATTTTGTCTTAAACAAGTCAAGCTCATTTTGTAGGGCGATTGATAAAAGCTTCTGAGTTTCTTGAGGAATGTCCATCATGTTTGCTGGGGTGAGGAGCTGGGGAAGGTGTTGAGCATCTCCAAAGCTCTTGGAGAGCGGTGGCTGGGGAAGTAGCAGAGATGCAGGTGGGAGAGGGGGCAGCATGAGCTGGACAGGACATTAGGCCCTGGGTGGAAGGATGCAAATAATTCCTGCTGCCAGCAAAGCTGCTGGTGTTCTGGGGACCTGTTTCCATGATTGCTGAGGCTGGAAAGTCTAGAAGGACTGCACAGACATCAGATAGCATTTATGAATCTGATCTCAGTCTGGCTGTGCCTTGCCAGGGTTTCCACTGGGAAGACGTTGGCTCCGTACACCTAACTGCTCCTCTGAGGATCCCAAACCCTTGTTAAATGCCTGCCTGATTTCTCAGGTAATTTTCCATTTGCACAAAGTGACTTGATTTTGGAGAGAGAGCACAGAAAGCGCTGCCAGCAAGCTGTTACCCCTGACAAATAACACTGTGTGAAGAGAACCTTGAAATCCCAGCCCTGAGCCCTTGCTCTAAATGCAGCCTTCAGTGGGGTTT
This sequence comes from Strigops habroptila, assembly GCF_004027225.2. Lineage (NCBI taxonomy): Eukaryota > Metazoa > Chordata > Aves > Psittaciformes > Psittacidae > Strigops > Strigops habroptila. The sequence continues at coordinate 22,847,512 of NC_046360.1, read as the reverse complement.
AAGCCGTATCCCTAAGGAGACACCAGCACAAACATCTTATCTTCCTCTCTGGAAGGGGTTCTGCCTTGCTGCTTGATAATGTTCCTCATGATAATTTGCCAGCAATTACTTCAGAGCTTGGTCTCCTCTTGTAAACAGTTTATCAACTTCAGATTTGTCATTTCTGGGCTGAAATAGCGCATGTGTGTCTACATAATCCCAAAGGAACCTGGTTTAGGTGAAATGAAGACCGAATCTGGGATGTGTTTTCTGCTGGGTTAACTTACCTGCATGGTTCAAACCTGTCATCATCTTTAAATGCTATAGATCAGCTAGCTGCTGCAGGGTTTGCAGTGGTGTCTAGTGATTAACGAGAACTTTGCTCCATATCTGGACTGGGTGGTTTTGGGTGGCAACTGGTGCCATTCCTTCCCATCACAGCTGATTCAGTAGCTATCCCCCTTGCTCTGTCTCCACTTCCGCAGCATGCTGTCAGTAATGTAGATTTTACCCCAGAAAATGAGATTTAAATGAGCTAACGGATACCTTGGTGTTACTGGGGCAGGAGGGCTAGAGAGGTTGTAAAATTGAGTGTTTCCCGCTGCGCAACACTTCTTTCCCAGTGCTTTTCTTCTCTGGCTCTCCCTGCAGTAAACTGGCTTGGGTGTGTCCATGCTCTCCATCTCATTGCAGAAAGTCATTTTGCTTTGGCAAGATTGAGCGCTTGTTCCTCATTTGTGCATTTTTGGAATTTGGGACTGCAGCTGCAACACCATCAAAGTGTCTGATGAGCATGTCCTCGGGTGACTTTGGACGCAGGGCAAGGCTGTAGCCAGGTCCTGGTCCAGCAAATAGGCTCAAGTGGCAGAGTTGTGACTCCCTGGGATTTTATACTTTTTTTTTTTTACTGGCTTTTACCAGCTTTGAAATCTGGTTCATGTGTCTGAACCCTCTTCTCCTCCTTAACCCCCTTCTCTGTCTGAAGAAGGAAAAACCCTTTTAAAAAAGGAAAGTAAGAGTTGTCTTGGCTCTTCTTTTACGTCTGCGTCAACACAAAACAGGGATGCCAAGCTTGGAAAAAACAGAAAGGGATGTCTAGCTGGAGCTGGATGGAATGCCATTGATTTTTAGAGGAAGACATTTCAGAAATAATTTCTATGTTTCATTTCTTGTTCTGCTGAGAATGAAACACAATGAAAAATGTCCCCTCAGTGCTGGATAACCTCTCACCAAGGAGGAACAGCCAGTGTCGGCTACACCCTGTAGCCAAAACTGCTTCCATAAAGAAAAAAGATGAGTCATTGCCATTGGAGGCTCCCTTCTGAAGGGAACAGACCAGACCCGCTTCTTAGGGAAGTCTGCTGCCTCCCTGGGCCCTGGGTTAAAAGATGTGCAGAGAAAGCTTCTTGCCCTGGTACAGCCCTCGGATTGTGGATTAATATGGATTTTTTGGGTAGGCAGCAATGAAGTTGCAACAAGAAGTCTGAGGGCAACCAAGGGAGACTTCAGGGCCATAGCATGAGTAGCTAAGGGATCAGGAGCTCAAGTGGTGTTCTCTACCTCAGAGGAGGTTGTAGCGAGGTGGGGTCAGTTCTTCGCCCAAGTAACAAGCCATAGGTCAAGAGGAAGTGGCCCCAAGTTGCACCAGGGGAGGTTTAGATTGATTATTAGGAAAATTTCTTCACTGAAAGGGTTGTCAAGCACTGGAAATCAGTTGAGTCATCCCTTGGAGGTATTAGAAAACATATAGATGTGGCACTCGGGGACATGTTTTAGTAGTGGACTTGGCAGTGCTAGGTTAAGACTCAATAGTCTTAAAGGACTTTTCCAACCTAAACAATTCTATGATTCTGTGTTTACCACTCAGCTCTCTGAATATTGCCATGTTGCTACAGTACATCAGAATGTTCTCTCCGAACATTTCTGGAGCAAAAAATAGCTTTTGCCAAAAATATACATATTGTTGAAAACGGACTTTTGTTTTATAAGAAAAAGTCAAAAAACGTCTCAGACAGGTAACGGGAATGTAAAATACTAAGTGGAAAGTAAAATCCTCCTGGTTTTCTCTCCTTCTTTCTCATCTGCATCCAGCCCAGCCCCTCAATATTTCCCATGTGTAGCTATAGCACAGCCAGTCTGGAGTTGTTAAGGGAATTTCTTGCTTCTGGATTGCCACTAACACTGAACAGAAGATGATCTGGCTTGGAAGGAACAAGCATTTTAGCTTGACAAAGAAAAAAATGGACTATTGTTTTAAGTTGAATTATTTGAAAAGACTGAAACTACTCAAAATAATTTGCTTCTTTCAATAAGCCGTACTTTATGGTGGAAAGATCATAACTTATGTGCCTTATCTTTTTATCACAGCAAGTTTTTAATGTATTACCATTTATCTCTGGATTAGTTGAAAAGTTCATCGCTGTGCCTTTCCTCTCCAAATTAACATAAATTAATTACTCCTCCCGGAAATGACTGTGGAGAGAATAAAAATGCCTTTTGGTAACTGATCAGACTTGGACAAAACCCCAAAAGTGAGTGTAGCTTTAAAAGCAGAGAGAAGAGACAAAGCAACCCCCAGTATTAGATGCCAAACAATAAAGCCTTTAACATGTCTTTGGGATTTTGAGGGGACTGTACTGCTGACCTCTCATTCCTGCATATTTTCTGCTGGCAGCCTGGCAGCCTTTTCCCTGTATCTGCTCTTAGAAACCCATCCCAAGAAACAGCAACACAAGGACCAAAGTAAAAGCAGGCACCGAACTGATGGCTCTGCTTTGGAGGGTGGAAGAAGCTCTGAGCTGGTGGCCCCTGGGGGTAAAAATGGTCCAAGGCACTTAATGCCATGGACAGATGTCCTGCTCCTGATCTTGCTGGGCTGGCCAGTAATGTTGCTGCTGCTCACCAGGAGTGATTTCTGCAGCTCTCCTGGCAGAGGGGTTGTCAAACCCCTGATGTGGCTGTTTCCTGTAGGCTTGTTTGGCTGGTAGCCGATGGGGCAGCTCTGGCATAGTCATGGTAGTAAACACACAGAAGGTGGGAATGGCTTCAGCTGGCCGCCCTGTGTAAAAGAAACATGGTTTAGTGCGAGTTGTCCCTGCCCATGGCAGGGGGGTTAGAACTAGGTGATCTTAAGGTCCTTTCCAACCCTAAGGATTCTATGATTCACAGCCTAAAGCCAAATACAAGTCTCCAGGTTGCTGTTGCAAGCAGCTCCTGAAGGTTTTGAGGCTTGTAGGAATTTTTGGTGATGTGGTTCTGGTCCTGAGGGATGCATGACGGCTCCTTTTCACTCCAGTGTTGGATGCGCTGGAGTTGGATGTTGGAGTTGAATGCACAGAGAGCTGCCACTGTGCTTATATCTGTGTCACATTGAAGGCGTCACCTGTGGTATGAAGTGCTCATTGCAGGCAGCATGCGTCTCTGGCAAATGTCTCTGCTCTGGAACCAGAGGAGAGGAGCCTTCATCTCCTGACAGTCACATTGGTTTCGTGTGAGCCTGCCCATGGCTTGAGTACACAACCCTTACACCTGCAGGAGGAGGATGAAGAGATGTTTAGAAGTGACTGCTGCGGGGACAAGCACCCTCCTTGCATAGTGACATGAGTGCAGACGACCCACTGGCTGTGCAGGGGGGGCATTGCTGATAGGTAATGGTGAGGTGGCTGACTTGGTGTATTAACAAAAGGGAGACCTGACTAGTAAAATGGTAATTACCTTTGGATCTAATAAGTGTAATTATTGAGTAACCCACCGGAGTATATAATGAGGTGGGAATATTTTTATCCTGCAAGTGAGTTCTTTGCAGTCCCCCGGTGCCATACTCTGAGTAAAGAGCACTTAGGCAGCACTGATGGCCTGTAGCTTTTAAGAAATTGCGGTGATGCATCTTTAAAACTGGCAGCTTTATTAAAAAGGGAGGTGGGGGGATGCTATTAACATAGCAGGGCTAAGAGAGAATACGCATTTCGGAAGGGCCCCGTTGCGCTGTGGGGCTTGCAGGCTTGGTAGCTTGAGGTGCAGCTAATAGCCAGAGATGCTGAGAAGTTTGGGCCATTTTGAGCTGAACATGGTGCTGTTCTCTTACCTGGGCGGTGGGGCTGGACTGGGCTCATCGGCACTGATGTGGGCACTGCCTGGATATCCTGTATGTAGTAAGAGCAGGACAAGGAGCCTTTGTCGAATGCCCAGAGGATGCTACAGCACAGAAACCAGCTGAGCTTGGAGCAGTGCTTTAGCCCCATGTTTGCTGATGGGGTGATGATTAGGAAAAGGGAGGGAAATTGTAACTTTCTGGTGGAGTAAATTTATTATTAATAACAAACAAACAAACAAAAATCAACAAACCCAAAGGTCCAGGAAATGCCACTCACATTTGCCATGTAGCCAAGGTGTGTTTTCAAAGAGCCATCACAGAGCAAGCAGCTCAGCATCATGTTCAGGTGCAGTTTCAGAGTACCTGCCCAGCTACTCCCGTTGCCAAGCACTTGGTGCAGCACCGAGAGCAGAGCCTTTGGGCCTGTGCCAGCACAAGCACCCTCTCATCAGCCTTTCTTTTAATGCTTCTGCATAACAAATACCAATTAATACCATTTATGAGGGCAGAACAGAGGTCACACTGGCACCCTGAATAGTGCTTGGAAGATTTCAAGCTGCAGTTTGTTACTTACATGACAAACATCTTTTGCTCCTACTGAAATCTTCCCTTTGCAAGTTCATTTATCTTTTTCCCCAGCTGAGAGTTTGCACTTTGGAGAACATTTTTCTAACATCAGGTGAGGATTTTCAGAGCTGAGTGGCTGTAGTTCACCTGAGCCAGCCAAGCATTCCCAGTCTTCAGTGCCTTGGCAACAGAGTGGGATGGTGATGGGTGCTTGTCATTGCAGGGCAATGGAGCTGGCCATTTCCATTGTAAACGCCTGTTTACCAGCAAACCGAGTACATAGATGTTCCCAGGGAAAGGTGTGCATTCCCCAAGCCCCCGCAGCAAGCCCATTAAAAGCAAAAAAGGGTGTAAAACCACTCAGCTAGATTCATTTCCATATTTGCAGAAATTTCTGTGGGAATGCCTTTCGCAGCACTCAGCCAGCTCGTGCTATGAATTAGCTGAGCCCTTTGCTTGCCCCCAGCCTGCAAAGCAATGGTGAGCTGCCTCTTTCTTTCTTTTTTTAGTGGACGTTTCAAAAGGCGGTATCTTATTCCAGCCTCTTCAGGCTGGAGTGGGAATGCAGACCTCAAAACACCTGCTTCCCACACCAGCAGTGCTGAATGGCTGAGGAGCACACGGCTGCTGAGCCTTTGTTTTGGGGTTTTCTTTTAACTACAAGGAGTAATCAGAGTTGGCTGTTAAATGAATGAGTTTGGTTGGAAGATAAGCCCGGACACCTGAGGTCTTGCATTCCCAGCAGGGCTGGCGAGCACCAAAGGGCTTTTTCAGCTTGCATCTCTGGAAAGTCGCTATTATGTGTGAGCTTTACACTCAAACACCTTTGGACAATGAAGGCACCAGAGGACACTGCTGCTCCCAATTGTCAGTGGCAGAATAAATCTGTGCTTCCTGCAGCGTTTCCCTCTGCTGGCCGCGGGGCCAGTGTGGAGCAGAGAGCTTTGCAGAAGCACAAAAGGTCTCTCAATAGAGCAGGGGTCAAACTGCGGGTTCCTCCTTTCAAAACGGCTCCTGATCTCTGATGCAGAGCCCTGCAAGACACCCTTTCGGAAATGCAGAAAGAGTGACATTGTGTTGCTAAAGCGAAGGAGAGGGAGGAGGAGGACGAGGGAATCCCAGGCCCTGCTCCTGAAGTGAACCTGTGCTGATGTTTTCAAAGCTCCCCACGATAGAGATGTAGGTGCCCAGCTCCCAGCAGGACTGATTGGAGCTCTTGCCCTAAATCTCTTTGCCAGTCTTGGCTGTGCAGCATCTCTTGCAGAGGGGTCCAAATATCTGCAGCAGGTGGTGGGTCCTGTTAGCCATGCACCCCACTTGGTCCCCCATGTGTGTTGGGGGTGTTTGCTGGCTCTGGAGTTCTAGGGAGGCAGTGAGATGGGCTCTGGTACTGAAAGACACTTGCAATTGCAGTAATTCAGGTGGATTTGTGATGTGCATGTCAGCACGAAGGGGCTGGCTATAGGGTTATGTGTGTGCTGTTTGCAGAGCTGTGGGCTCCAGTGTCCACAGCCTTTCCCAGGAGGCTGCTGAGGACCAGGAGAGATCTTTGGAATGAGTTATGCTGTGGTGCCAGGAGCATGTTCGATCTTTCCTCCAGGGGTGATGGGCTGCACATGGATTTGCTTCTGCAAAGCAGATGGAGGTTGCGCTGTCTAACATCAAAGTTGCTGGGCTCCCTGCAGACCCAGTGTCTACCCTTGAAGTGTAAAATACAGGGCCCTTCAAAATAGGCCTTTAGTCTTACAGCTGTTCTCATTCACAGTCGTCTGCTGTGGTGGTCATTGACAGCAGGGTTGTTTCGTACGGTGGGCTCAGCTGGACATTGCACCCCAGGATAGCTAAAAGGGTGTGTGGAGCAACCTCATTGCAGTATAGGTGGAATCTGCGTGAGCGGATACAATGGTGCCATAGAAATGGATGCTGAGAATGATAAATGACAAGGATTTGATGTCATAGAATCACAGACTGGTTTGTATTGGAAAGGACCTTAAAGCTCATCCAGTCCCAGCCCCCTGCCACGAGCAGGGACCTTCCACTAGACCAGGTTGCTCCAAGCCCTGTCCAACCTGGCCTTGAACACTGCCAGGGATGGGGCAGCCACAGCTTCTCTGGGCACCCTGTGCCAGTGCCTCAGCACCCTCATAGTGAAGAATTTTTTTCCTGTTATCTAATGTAAATCTACTTTCTTTCACTTTAAAGCCATTCCTTGCTGTACGTATTTTGGGGGTTCCTTGCGCTAGTTCTGGACAGATCTTGGGCCTCTTAGCTGATGGGAGATGTTTTTATTTGTACCTGTAAGGAATCCCATTCTCACAGCCTGAGTTCTCTGCATGGTGGGAGCTGAAGTTCAGAAAGTGGAGAAGATCAGGACTTCTCCTTCCAAACCACACTTCTGATTCAAATCAATTTCTACTGAGGACACCTTTGTGGACCCCCCACCAGCAGCATTGCTCTCGGTAGAGTGATATTTTGGCACCATTAGGGTGCCATTGTATGCTGGGTGGCAGCATACAATGGTGGAAGAGCTAACGGGATGTGCAGATCTCCTTCTCTCCTGTACAAAAGGACAGGTACCTAGGCTAGGTCTACCAGCAACAGCCAGAGGCATCCAGCCCTCACCAGATTTGAGTGTCCTGCGAGCACTTTGTTCCCCTGCATGCTGTGAACATCCCAGCCTGGCAAGCCAAGAGCTGCTGTTAGCCAGTGTATAAATGGATACAGCATCTGCATTTTGAGTACTACCATTTTTAAGGTGAACATTATCCCCAGAGGTTTCTGAAGTCTTCAAAGAGTGTAGAAATATGGCCATGCACTTAGCGCCCTTCCTGTCCAAGCCCTGCGAAATCCCTGGATGCATCTCCCTGGCATGGGGTAGGGTCTTCAATGGCCCTGGATCCAGCTACCAAGATCTCTTCATGTGAGTGAGGAAGCTTTTGCAAATAGTCCTCCTCTTATTTTCGTACCCACAGAAAGGACAGGACAGCCTGGTTCTGAGAAACTAACCTGGGGAGCCTGAATTTGGCCATCGCATTCCCCATCTGTTAAGTACATCCACACAATGATATTTCAGTGCCTGTCTTAAAACAATGATTTCCTTTTCTCTTATTGTTTCAAGTCCTTTGGATTCCTCGTGCAGATAAAGGAGTGTCCCTGTAGAGCTGAAACAGTGGCAGAGCTTCTGGGGTAAATCGGATCCCGTCTCCCTGCAGAGCACTAGCAGCGGAAGAATAGCCGCACTGGCATTGCATATGTGCTTTGCAGCTGGAGCCTGGGGAAAGAAAGGATCCAGCTTGTCCATTTTGCATGGGCACAGCCACAGCATTTTAAGGGCTGGAAGAAGGGAAGGGAAGACCCACCAGAAACTCACTGAAAACTGCTCTCCATCTATGGCTTTTCTTTCTGTGTGATAAAATCCTCTGCTTTCCACTGTGCAGAAAACAGCACGTGGGGAATTCCAGTGCCAGCAACACTTCTTACTGGAAACCAGGATGTTTCTGTAATGAGGAAAAAACCGTTCTTGAGTATGAAGTTATCAAACAACTTGACAAATTCAGATGCGCTAAATCACCCAGTGTAAACATGTGTCTGGCCTGCTTTTATGTGCCTACAGCAAGGGCGGCTTATCCGCTTCTTGGCAAGATGCGATCTCTGTCCTCTGGTGCTATTTTTAGCTTGTATTTATTTGGAGGAGGCTGTTACAATAATCTAATCAGGCCTCACTTCCCTTTAATTCCTCTTAAGACAGTTTTGGGGAGAGGGGCAGTTAAAACACTGCTGTGGCTAAAGCTTTTGCAGCACGCTATGATGTGAATGTGTGGTACCCCTTGAACATTGGAGCCATTGGTCCCTGGATTGCTGGTACTCGTCTTGGCTGCATTAGTGGCTTGCTTTCTGATGTTGGGGCAAATCACTTTGCTGCTCTGTTTCCTCTTTACCTTTTGTCCTCATGGACAAAGCTCTTCTGGGGCAAAATAGGCTGTTACTGAGTCTTCCTGGCCCTTGTCTGGGGGTGTAGGGGAGGAGAAGCATGGCTGGGAGCTGTTAGAAAGCAGCATTATATTCACGCGTAATCCCATTGACCTCACTGAGACTGCTCACATGTTTTAAATTAAGTACGTCCTTAAATATTTTCAGGAATCGGAGCTGGGTTGGTTTAGGCTGAATACATTAGGAAATTCATATGCATTTGGGACCAGAAGGGAACCTGACTGTTTAAAATCCATTAAATGTAAAAGAACAAGATTGTGTGTTGGCTTAAGAGCTGGGAAACCAAGTCTGAAGTCAGCATTCCCTGCTGCTGAAAGGAACCCAGCACAGCGGCTGCACGGTAGCACGGGAGGGAGCAGAGCTCCTAGAGGGAAGGCAGCCACCTCCCTTTGTCCAGGCAAACCTGGGCACCAAGAAATGTTTGGTGCAAACATCTGCTTGCTTTGCGTTTCACCTCTCCGTGCAATGATGTATTGCTTAGGGAGGTAGTCCCTGCTACCTGTGGGAAGTGCACCTTGAAGGCTTCGGTGCTCTGCCCCCATGGGACACTGGAAATAGATTTGTAGTTCATACCAAGGGAAAATCTAAAGATAGCTTTTCAGAATGTTGCCCACACTGGGATTTTTACCTTTTCCCATCTTTTTCCATAGGGACTTTCTGTTTCATGAAAGGATACTTTATTTGAGGAAAAACCTTGAGCTGTTTCTTTTGTTTGGCATCAAAGCCAGCCTTAGAGGAGACTTTTTTTTGTATATGTATAGCAGCCAGCTGCATTAGCAGTCTTGAACCGTGTTCTTCCTTCTGCTTTGAATATAAAGCCTATAGCAAGGGAACATTAGTTTTTCGTCATGGCAATAAATAGGTTCTTAAGCTGCTGGTAGTGGAACTTGCCCATTTACTTGGGAGAGACAGTCAAAATAAGCACTAATGAAGAAAAGAAGCAAATCCAGCATTTCAGGTCCGTATTCCCTGTTCCCTATGAATAGGCATATATTGCTTGGAGCAGTTATGGTGATGGACTGGAAATCCGCTGGGTGTTGCTTGTGCAGGTATAAATCCTGCTGGCTGTGAGCCACTTCTCTCTTACCAGTTTCTCTGCTGCAGTGAAATGGTTTAAAATTCACTTCTGAGTCCCAAGGCAATGCTTATGTCCTTGCTTTGGCTTTTGCATGTAACAGCAGAGCATGTATTGCCTTTTCTTTTTTTTTTAATTTTTAGATAAAAAATAAAGGGTGGAAGAAAAAGGAGAAAAAGAAGAATAAAAGAAGGTGTTTAATTTTTTCCAGGAAGGTTCTCCTCCAAATCTGAATGGAGTAAAATAAATGCTGCTTGGCTTTCCAGCCACAAGAGAGAGCTTGTCCAGTTGACGGAGCTAATGCCCTATTTATGGGCTAATTCTTTGCGAGAATTTCAGAGCCCACAGCCAACAACCCAGAGGCCAGGGAGCCTCTTTCTGCGCCAGCCAGCTCTGGGAAATGGGTTGCTCCCCTGGGATTTGCTCTCTTGCATGAGCTCTTCGTGGCCCTCGGTCACACATCACAGCGCTTTTGGGTTTTGGCTGGTTCTTAAAGGATGTCCCGGTCAGGCTGAGCAGACACAGAGTCTGTGGTTTTCTCTCTTCCTGAGCTCAAGTCCTGTAAAGTGGGAGTGCAGGAAAGAAATGAGCCTTTGTAAACTTTTAGTTCACAACTGTTGCTGGGTCTTGTATCTGTCCGCTCATCCCAGTGCTTGTCATCACGCAGCTGCCACAAGCTTCTATTTATCTTACTCCTTTTCTTTCTTCCTCCATCCATGGGGTTTTTTCCTTGCTGCTGGTTTCTGCTCCTTTTTTCTGTCTCTCTTGTTCTCCCCTTGTCTCTGTACTTTTTTCTCGCCTGTACATTTGCTCAGCACCTGTGTTCAACCAGGCTCAGCAAGGGTAACTCACTCCCTTCAAACCCCCTGGGGCATTCTCATCCTCTGCAGGAGGGAAACGAGCCATGGCCATGGGACAAAAATGAACTTTGCTCCTGTGATTAAAGCACAGTGAAAGTACTCAAAGGCCTATTTAGAAAAGAAGAACCAAGCTCATCTTTCCTTTGTATTTTATTTCATTCACCAAGGTGGAGATCCAGCAGAGCTGGACACCGTTGGAGTCCCCACAGAGCCAATGTTGGTGCATTGCAGCCTGGCCGGAGAGTGTGGATGGATGCTGGGCACAGTGACACCGGTTTAGCAAAGCTGCTGAGCCCAGTGGCTATTGTGGCTTCAGGGGGAATTATGGCACGCAGTCCTGCCTTCTTGGGGTGTAGAGTCAGAGTAGATGATGTTCTGAGCTGCCTCCCTGTCCTTCGTTTCAGACGAGCTACTCTGCCAGACTGTGATACACCTGCAAAGTGCCTTGCCCAACAGACAGTCTTGGCAAAGAGCGATTGAGAGCATCCATTTCTGCCTGAGGTCTCTGTCTGCGCAGTTAGAACTTGCATGAGAGAAATCCCATGTGTGTGCTTGAAGGAATTAACATAAAATCACCTTCTCACCCACTTCCCTGCATCCTCACCTCCCCAGTTAGTGTTTCCAAAGATATCTTTGCATCTGCTCACAGACAATCTCAGGAATGATTTTTGGAGATGAACAGGCTTTGCTGCTTCTACATAAGCTTTAGTTTTCCCTGTGGCACCATGAATTTGTTTAAACCTGAAGTTCCAGAAGCACAAAACCATGGCAGAAGGCTGTTGAAACACGTACAAACTGGCAAGCAAAATATGCTGCATCTTACTGAGAGGGCCAAAGGTTTCCTGCATCTTAGAATTGTCCTTCACTTACTTAAGGGCTTGAGCACAAGCAGACTCAGAAACCTAACTCTAGTAATTCATGTGTCTTAGCTATTTTATTTATAAAGAGCAAAAGGTCTTGTGTCCTGCTAAATAACCTTTTTTAACCGGAAAGCTACGAGATGACGTGCATAACTACTTTATAGTTACAGTACTGCACATGGGTTTAAGCTTTGAATTCTCATAGATACTCAAATGTCAAAACTTTTGCCCTGAACATGCTCTGTTTGTAGAAGATTTGCAAGCAAGGCAATATACAATTCTAATGGAGTATTTGGTAAGAAAACAACCCTATGATTCTCCTTCAAATGTGGATAAGTCATAGCTTACGTAGAGTTACAAAAAATTAGTTCTGATTGTAAACTGAAATTTTTATCTAAAATGAGAATTTTTTAGAAGATGCATTCTGGAGTCTCAGGTTGTGATTTGCCATATTGTCAAAAGGCAAATGCTGTACATAGCATACCATTCCTCTGTGTCTCACATCAGTTTTGGCCAACAGCTAGTGAAAGATGAGAAAGCGTGGAGAGGAAGGCAAGGTGGTTGCCTTCCTCGTCCTGCTGCCTCCCATCTTTGCGGAACAGCATGTGAGCCTGCAGAGCTGCTACTCTGTCTGACCGGCAACTATAGCAACTTTCTCTCTTTCCAGAAAAAAGTCTCAATAGCCAATAGCTTCTAAGGTTTTTGTAGTACCCATGCCAAACCCTAATTGGTTTTCTTAATCAAATGCCTCTTCTTCTTTGGCTTTGAGCAGTTGCTTGTTAAATATAAGAATACACTGGTGATTTGATTTGTTCTTTGGAAATGAGATATATATAATATTTATACATTTATTATTATATATATATTTATACATACATATAGTCTTGTGTCTTTGTCTCAGAAGTCTTGCATTGAGATGCATAGTGTAAAGAGGCATTAAAAACATCCATGGACATTTCTGTTTATTTTTTTAGGAACATATCTGATTCCTATTACATTGAACTGCCTCCAAAAGGACTAATGCAAAATGTCAACAATAGAAACCACTAATGCTCCTCAGGTCTTGCAGGGACTCAATGAGGTAAAGGACCTTCTTGTCCTCATATCACTTTGTTTTTAGCTGTATGTTTCCTGTTAAACTTATGTCGTGTATTCCCAACATCTGGGTGTTAAAAAAGAAGAAATTACCCCCAATGATCATTATGATTCTTGTGACTTTTTGATGGTTGGTCAGTCTCTGGAGGGGGAGAAGGTGTGGGATTGGGCAGTGAAAACCTTTCTAGCCCTCTCCTTCCATCCAAACCCCTCTCTCTGAAAGCCACCCTGTTCCTAACCAGTGAAACAAGGGAGGCCAAAACTGGGATACGTCTGCTTCATGGTAACAAGGCAAAAGGTATAATTGTGTTTGCATATTTGAAACCGTGGCTAAATATCTTGAAATATTGCCTAAAGCAATACTCTGGCTGCTCTCCTGCGTGTTGCTGGGCGCATGGCTTGTCAGCTGGATTCAAGAGCAGGCAAAGAAATATTATGAGGTGGTGTGACAGCTGTAATTGTCAAAGAGGGGGGAACCTTTGAGAAAGCTGGTTCAGTGCGTGTGTGGTCTTCTCAATGTGCCTTTCTCGTTGTGTAAGGGTGTATAAAGCTCCATGTACGAATCAGTTTGAACTCCAGGGATCAGCTTAAAGACCTTGTGATGAGCCAGGTTGTGTTGAGAAGCAGGAAGAATTGTTTCAGAAGACGTCAGTGCAGGAAGAAGTAATTCCAAGGTATTTTTAATGGTGGTGACTTGGAGTTTTATATTTTGAAGGAAAAACCTGGTTTCCACAAAAAACACATCACTCCAAGTATTTTTTACTGAAAACTGGGGAGCAGGCTTTTGAGGCTGGGGCAAATCCTAATCTTACTTCACCTTCCCGAATACTCACGAGTGCCTCTCTGAAGTTCTATCACAAGTTCTGCATTTTTGTCTGTGGTCTGGAATTCGCCCTGCCGCAGTGCACTGCACTTTCTGCCACAGGGCTCAGGTCCATACGACCCTCCACTTCATTGATAATTACCATGATTTTTAAGCTAGATGAGTTCTTGATTACATTAAAAGGGATGCCTGTATTCAACTGGATGTTAGCTATTTTGCTTCCAAGGGTAATTAGTCATGGGTTTAAATAGAAGGAAATAATTGACGTACACATAGAGTGGAAGCACTTCTCTGCCATTATGTTCTGAAAACTTGTATTTATTTGTTCATTCTGCCTGAACTTGACGTAGCTCTTCTGTTAGCATGGTAAAAGGAGTGGGCTTTTTGACATAAGATTGTTCTGTGTCCTATTAGAAGCTATTTTCTAATTTCTGGAAGAGTGGGTAAGAGCAAATTACTTTAATTTATCATACTCAGAAAAGGAAAACAAAGGTATTTTCCTGAAGAGTTAAAATGTATTGCTGACATAGTGGTTTTGACACTGGCATAACAGGGCAAGTGTATACTGGGGTACACCTGCACATACATGCTTGAACAGAAACCTGTAGTTTGGAAAGGTTCTGATTCAGGATTTCCATCTGGGAAGTCCAAGATACACTGGTATCATCAGCCAAGAGCACAGGAAGGGTCTTTGCTTTGTCTTTGTAAGTCCTTTTCCTCCACCGACCTTGCAGTTCTCTTCCTTCCTCTTCTTCCAAGTGGCCTGGTGTGCTTAGTTGTGTAATGATATCATCATGAGGAGGAGCATCACCTGGCTGTCATGCCTCAGTCATCTTTTGGAGTCATCTTTACTTTATGCTTCCCTTGGGTCATCCATCCCTTAAGTTCCCCCATTCTCTTGCAGCACTTGCTAGATATAGCCTCTTATGACTCACATTGTTGGCATCTGTCCTCCAAGAAAGTTGTCTTGATTATCTTTCCAGTTCTGTGCCCACTTTTTCACCTCGCTTGCATAGTGAGTTATTATGGGAATACATACCCTGCACGCAGGATGGAGACCAGTGCCATGTTGGTTGTTGGAAGATGCAGTGTCTCAGCTAGAGGAAAAAGTGTTTGAAAAACTGGGCTAGGATAAAGGAGCCAGGAGAGCTGAGCTAAAGGTCCCTCAAGGAAAGACAGGACCCAGTCCAGGGCTCCCACATTCTTTGCAAGAGCCTGAGCCACCGGCCACTAAATAGAAACCCCTTTTGTTTGCTGCTTCAGCTCATCAGATTTTGGCTCAAATCCACAGATTTCTGGCTGACCTACACTGTATTTCTGCATGAGTTTTATGAGTAAGCTGTTTGGTGAAAAATACCATCTATGTATAGATAGAAATCATAGCATCAATTCCTACCATGCTCTTAGTCTGACAAGAGTTACATCTTGCTACTGTATGTAGGAATTCCCACTGCTGTACATACAAATGCTAGTATGCTGCTTAAAAGATCTCTTTCATGTATCTTACTGGGCTAGAGAAATGCCTTCTCAGAAACCTGTGCTGTCAGCTAAGCTGACAAAGGTTTTATTTAACATGAGGCAGAACTAATATATCCTTTAAAGAAGGCTGCCATGCCATTAGTTGTCACTCTGGTTTGTGTCAGATGCTTGCAAGAAGCGTGCTTGGTTCCTCCGCAAACACAGCAGCATCTTTCACTCTTAATGAATAATGCACTCCAGATGTTCCACCCTGTGAGAATTTCTTGCGCCCACTGCAATGCCAAGAGAAAAATAAAACAGTTCAACTTATTTAACCCAGATCTCAGACTGTCTGTCTGCATCATCTAACTCCATCAAGCTGATGGAGCACATGGAATGGATGGAAAACATGTGGTTCCTATAGACTCCTGCATTTCATGTAGGTTAACAAATGTAGCATTAGTTTACTCAAGGCCATAACGGGCAAATGAGCTTAAACCCAGTGTTTTCATGGCAGGTTCTCTGTATCTTCTGCATACCATACCATCAACACTCTGGCCTGGAGCCCTTGCAAACCTTTGCTGGTCCTCCTGTTTCTGCTCACTATATCAGCCTCAGGACTCTTTTACTTACTTACTTTATAGGGCAAACACAGAAATAGTGCCTAAGCTGCCCTTAAAAATTTAAATGGACTACAATCCTTTTCTGCCTAAATATTTTGTGAGTGGCATTGAGACCTCTTGTTCTTGGCTGTAGCTCAAATACTCATTGTAGTGTTTCCAGGCAAATGAAGACTGGAGGCTTTATAGGAGGGTTTTAAAGAAGCCCCCTCAGAATGGGCTCTGAGCAGCACAGACTGTCTTGCTAACTGAAATGCCAGCACCACATTCCCACCATTGAGTGGTGATGGGAACCACTCAAACGAACCATTGCAAGAAAGGGCAGGAAAACCAGGTGTGATGCTTGATGCATTTCAGAGCCCTGGTTCTTCCAGCTGAGCATTCTGAAAGGGGTGAAATCATCTCTGGTTTTAGCTCAAGAGTTTTTCATGGTTGTTTTCAAGGAGGGGCAGAAAGACAGTTTCGTGGTTCAGGTATTGGGACATGATTTGTAGACTTACCCTAGTGAGAGACTGCCTGGGTAATCTCACTCATGTTGCATGGGAAGCTCATGCACTTGGCTTTGTCCTTACAGAAAATGGATGTGGGAGATCCCAACCAGTCAGACTCTTGCGAGGGTACTGTTACAGGGATGAAGGTATTGGTATGAGGATGTGTGCCTATGTGAACGCTGCAGTCCTGCATGGAAGTGCACAGCCATGAAGTTTGACGAATGACTTAAAAATCCCTGATGGGTTTCCAAAAGTCCTCCTCTCTCTGTGTTCAGAACTCATTCTTTAAAAGTTATCTAGATTTTGAAGAGGTAATTTAGAGGAAGCCTTTGTTGCCTATCTCAGGTACAAGACCTCA
This sequence comes from Strigops habroptila, assembly GCF_004027225.2. Classification (NCBI taxonomy): domain Eukaryota; kingdom Metazoa; phylum Chordata; class Aves; order Psittaciformes; family Psittacidae; genus Strigops; species Strigops habroptila. The sequence goes on along the minus strand of NC_046360.1, from coordinate 22,831,243 downwards.
GACTTCTATGAGTAAGAAATCAGTATTACAATCAGTAGAACCAAGTGTGCTAGTTCAGTCCATTAACTCCATACCTTGCCCTCGTCCTGTGCAAGCTGGTGGGATCTTTGGTGGTGCGTGTGGGGGACTGCATTCTGCGCTTTTGGCAGGTCTTCATCAGGAGCATCAACGACAGGGTTACAAATGCAGGTAGGGAAAGTATAGGGTGGTTTTTTTCAGTGGCCACAGAATTTGGAGAAATTGTTTCTTACTGAAGGCTGGAGCTCCAAGTGTCATTTGAAAATATCAAGTGTAAAACTGACCTGTTTTCTACTGGTTTCCCATAAGGTCCTGGCATTCCCTGGTCCTTGCTAGACTGCACTGCAGGATACAGGATCCTGATTTCATGAAGGTGCTGGGACTCTGCTTTTATAAAGCCAGGCACCTCAGAAGTGATGGGGACATGTTGCTAGCACAGCAGCTACTGTGCTCCCTTGCTAACCTTCCAAAGGGTTCTTTAAAAAGAGCAACATAAGCTTGAAAGCAGAGCTACACCTAGTTTTCCACAGTGAGTTCTGCTAGCTTCCATAGTGATTTTCCAGCAGCATTTTCCTTCCTCTTATAGGACAGAGGAGAGACCACCAAACTAATTTTGTCCTCCAGCCTAAGAAAGAAACTCTGTGGAAGATGGTATCTGGTTACCCCATCTGTGCCTTTACCAGTGCCATATCTGTACAGGATTACCCATGAGTCTTTTGGCATATCCACCTCTACACCAGGGCTTTCTGAGGTTTATCGAGGCTGGAAGATGCTAACGTTCTGTAAGCCCTTTCAGAAATGTCTTTCTTCCTTTGAGCTGTGCGAAAGATGCAGAACCAAAGCAGCATGCAAGAACAATTATTAGACGTTGTTAATTAGGATGTGTGAAGATGGTCCCTCTCCCCTTTTCCTTTGAAACATGAAAGCCCAGAGGGAGCCTTTATTAAAGTCAACAAAGAAATCTCAAAGGAAAATATTCCCTTCTTTAATGTGGTCACACACATCATCTCCTGCCTGGTGCGACCTGACATGTGAATGTGATTATGGGCTGTGTCGCATCGGGGCACAGGCACGCTGCGCCCCGAGCACCGGTGGGGAGAGGAGAGGGCTGAGTCCACAGAGCTGGTCTAACACCCAGCTGCTTGGATGCCAGAAATGCAGCATCTGGAGCTTGCTTTTGATGGATCACATATTTTTTGTTAACTACCTTTGATTTAACATGTTTTCTCTCCAAAGAAACCTCTGATAAAAGCAAGCTTCAGCACCCAGGGTAGCAGCTGGATATCCATCCTGGATTTTCCTGCTGGAGGAATAGGCATTGCAACTTCTTTGCTCACCAGATAGTTTTGTTTGTGTGTTTAAATTTTAAACAAGTCTCACAGCAACCTGATAATGGTGGTACTGATGGGCTCAGAAATACCAAAGATCCCACTGTACTTTGGGAGTTGGGGTAGCAAACCTCAAGATGTCAGCTTGGTTACATGACACGCAATCACAGTATTACTTCCCTCTCAGATTCTTAAATGGTGTCCATTCGTAGGCATAAATACATTGTCCTCTTTAATCCCAAATGACAAAGACAGGATTTGAGGAGTGCTGCTTCAGGAATTTTTGCTTTCTTCCTAAACCTTCCATTACAGGGAAAGGTGGGGTGTGGTGAGCTCTGATCCATAGGATCAAAGACACCAGGATCTTGCACTGAATCTGTATTTTCTGTTGGATGCAGGTGATGAAGACAGGGCACAATATGTCGCACTATACTTTTATTGTATGAAAATATGAGAAGGTGATGCCCTTTCTCTGAGCTGGTCTGTGGGCTGGAGAGAGCGAACACTTGATGTGTTATAGCTTCTCAGGGATGCTTTGATAATCACGGAGATAAACCAGGGCATGTCCATTATAGGAGTCGCAAAGTGGAGAGTCTGTACTCGCATGAACTCTTTAGGAACATCACTGGTTATGGCTATCAGAAATGTTTTGTCTAAACAGGAAACAGTGCAACATGTGCAGTTCTTGTCCTGCTCTGTGCCGTTCCTTTGGTTTGGTCTGACCATGTGATTTCTAGAGGATTTTCAAAAATACCAGGATTTTCATGTTGTGTGTCCCTCTCCCTCCTCCCCCAACCTCATATCCCCACCCTGTTGTTAATTTAGAAAGGGGGCAGCATCCTCAGTGGACTCTTCTGTAGCTGATACCACCAGCCGCGTTCCTCCCCATGCCCCAGAGCTAAGCCGTGAGCTTGGAATTTTCCAACTAAAATTCTTTCTCCCTTTCTTTTCTCAAGGGAAAAAAAAAAAAACAAAAACATATGAAACCAAAACAATTTCCAAAGAGAAGCATCCAGCCTCTTCCTTCTGACACCCAGATAGCTTGGCTCGTTCATCTAATCTTCTGCCTTGACTGCTGGGCTGGCTGGCCACATCTGAAAGGAGGGGGATAAGCCAGCAGTCAGAGCCTGTATCTGGGAGCGATGTTGGTGGCAAGGAGACTTTGGCAGTGGGTTCCTCTCTCACAGCCGCTTTTTCCCCAGCTGGAGGCTCCAATTGTTGGGCAATGGCACATGAGCCTCCCCCAGAGCCGGCAGAGCCCTGCAGGAGCCGGCTTCATGCTGTGAGCAGACAATGCAATTAGCTGGGTTTCACAATGTGCTGCATTGGGTGACCTTTCCAGGGAAAATAATTAGAGGGAGACCATGTCTGCCATTGATAATTGCCTTCATTAGCTCTGAGGTTAATTTCGGGGATGTGCCCAGGAAGCAACAGAAGAGGCTCGGGGGAGGCTGCCCAGTTAATTACTTGTGCGTTGTGAGGGGGGTGGTTCATGGGCAGGTTGGACCCTTCTGCCATCACAGCGATGATGGGGTCGGACAGCCTCTCAGAGTGGGAAGTTTCCAACCCCTTTGGTAAAGACTTGCCTGACTATTAGTGGATATGAAACCCATGGGCTGGATCTGCAGAGACCCACTTAGTTGCCCAGTCTGCAAGCCGTAGGGTAGGGCTGGCTTTGGTGTAGACTGCTGTTTCTCAGAGCTTGGGGGGTGCAAAAGGGACATTTCTTCTGGGAACCTGTTCTTTCTGGTGTCACTGAGGGTCCAGAGGGTAGGAGCAAGATGAGCAGGAGGGAAGCGCCCTGGACAGCAGAGCCACAAGCCCTTTCCATACTGCATTTGGTCTGGCAACACAGACAAAAGTGCCACTTGCTGTCTGTCACCAGGGCTGTCCCCACATTGCCCTGGGGCTTCTCCATGGGGCCATGTCCCTCTCTACAGGCAGTCCAAGTTAGAGACCAAACCTTGCTTTTCCTGCTGGGAAGGCAGCGTTTACTCATAGCATGTGCGACATCTCTGCCTTTGTGCAGTCTCTTTTCCTTTGTCTGCTTTGGTGTCACGCAGGTAATCAGGCGCTTGACCCCTCTGACACCTCTGTTGCTTGCAGCCATGCTGTCTCCAGGCTGGGAGTGGTGGGAGCATGAGAAATTAAGATGGATGAGTGCTTTTCGAAACAGATTGGGATGAAACTATCCTCCTAACCTGGCTGGTCTTGGTACGCACTCACTAGACTCGGAGGGGCTGGTTAGTGCAGACCTATTTCAGACCCATCCTGGGAACAGACAGCTAAATACAACCCCTCCTTCCCCCGTGCTTGCCTGTCATTGCAATAAGCAAACTGTGGGTTCTTTTTTAGCTTCTTGGGGGAACTGCAAAAGCTTCTGCTTCCATTTGTAACCGAATCTGATCAAGCTTTGACTTCCATTTACCAGTGCTAAGCAGGCTCCCAAACACTGACCATGAGGTTACACTTGATGGTGTCAGCCGTCAGTTGTGTGTGCAGTTTGCAGGGGTTTGCTGAAACCAGGACTGGGAGAGGCACAGCATCAGTCTCTTCCTTCACTGTTGCCTGTGGTTCTCATGTTAAAAGCTTGTTACTGTCTTGTGGTACACGAAGGGGAGTGGGGAGCAGGGAGCAGGGAGAGCAGGAACACCAACCTGTGCACAGCCCTTGCTCCTCTCCTAACGCCTTTGAGGGGGCTGCAGCCAGAAATGGCAGTTCAAAGGGCATCCTGGAGGTACACAGAGCATTTAAAGGGCATTTCAGGTACACTACGTTAGTGTGGCATATCTTTGTGCTATGAACTGAAGAGAGATGGGACTGTCAGGCGTGGGTTTCTCTCAGTTTTTTTGTTGAAAGAGACATCAGAGGAGAGCAGGAGGCCTTGGGGCAGGAAAGCCAAGAATAAAGAAAGTGGGAGAGGGACACTTGGGAATACATTCCCACGGCAAGCAGTTGTGCAGGAAAGAGGTGACCAGGTCAAAGGAAAAGCATATAAACAACCCGGAGAGGGAATCTTCTTGGCTGCTGGTTTGTTTATATCTTGCAGAAAAGAGCATAGCAAGCCATTAGCATCTCTAACTAGCTACGAGACAAAGTTCCTGTCCTTTCCAATGATAATGCAGGGAGAGGACCCACAGAAGTCACGTCTGTATTTCCTGTCCTGATTTCGGCATAAGGAAATACTGTAGGTTGTGCCCTAATAAAATGATAAAAGTTTTTTTTTTTTTTGTTTGCTTGGTTTCCCTTTCCTTGAGCACACAATTCCCTGGGAAAGCTCTCTGCAGTGTGGTGAGGAGGATGGAAAGGTGGGAAGTATGTAGGAGGTGTGTGAGAAAGACCCTTCCTCTTGGCTTGAGTGAATCAATGCTCAAGCATGGCTGGATTTGGAAAGGCTTTGTGGATTAAGATTCAAAAATACATAATCTTATAAAGACTAGGGCTTTTAAGGGAGCCAGCACAGATGTGCTGGACCAGCCCGATGGGTACTGGGCATTTTTATGATCTTCAGGTTTTAGGAAAATCCAACTCAATTTCTTTTTTTAGGAGCTACCATTTTGTCCCTTATTCCCAATTGTTCAAATCACCTCTCGGTACTCTGCTCCTCCCTGGCCTGTCCACTTCCAGCATAAAAGGCATCTCCTGAGTGAAGGAGAATGGATTGTACCTTGATGGATCTAACATACTTAAAGAGTATGTTAGATCATTTCCAGTTTTCAGGTTCCTCATTTGTGTTTGGAGTCCAATTCTGCGGCTTTTATTATTGATTGCAACTAAACTTATGTACATGGTGTACTTCTCTGGACACTTTGCTGTGCCCATTCTACATGAGAACATTAGTTCAGTTTCATACACACTGGGATGTTCTTCCTGTTCTGAAAAGCATCACTGAAATTCAGCATACTTGAGAGCAGTAAAGTACTGCAAGGCTTATTTGAAAAGCCTATGCTTGATACCCAGTTGTTCAAAATCCATCTAGCTCCGTGAAAGTTGAAGTAGCTACACTGACTTTCATGAGCGGGGTGTCCCACAGTAATCTGGTTGCAGCTCATACCTCCATGATAGATATACAAAATGGGTCCCAAAGCCATAAAAAAAAGTGTTGCTTTCTATTCCATGCTGTAAGCTCTTTTTTCCCCAAAAAAGGACTGAGAGATGCTCATTTGTTCACACACTGGTCAGGTTTTTTTGCAACTGTGTTCCTGGTAAACATTTTCTCAGCAGTTGAGAGGATTTGCACCCAAACGGTTGTTTAATTATGGTTAATTTCTGCAGTGTGGAGGGTGGGTGGCTGGTGAGATCACGTGGTGTTTCTGCTCCATGAATCAAAGCCTTAAAGCTAGAGTTGAAGGACTACAGATAAAAGTTAATAAGTAACAGGCTTCTAGGAAAGGCCTTTGGAGAAATAAGTGTTGGTCAAAATTAAGGTGGTGTTGTGAAACTTGTGGACATTTTCACAAGTACCTGAATGCTTTTTAATGATCATCTTGGGTTGTGAAAAGGCAGAAAGCTACCCCAGCACTTTTATTCATGATACTTTTTGTGTTTCTTTAAAGTTTTTCTACTAGTGTTAGTGCAAGTATGGGTTCATTCGCAATTAGTACTTTGAACACAGTATTTTGTTCTAAATCACCAATTCATTTGCTCCCCCAGAATCACATCTTTAGCTTTATAACCTCTCCACACAGATACGGCCTTAAATCAATGCTTGGCTTCAGGCTAGTGATATTTCTTTACCAGGAAAATATCTGGCAGCTCCTCCCCAGTGGATTTGAGAACTAAGCTGTATTGAAAATAAGGTTATACTTGGTCATTTCTCTTTATGTTGTCTTTAGAGCAAGTATAAAGCTCACTGCTCCTTTATCCATGTCATTTATGGATTTCCATAGTGCCAAAGGAGGCACATAGCTTATTGCAAAAGCAGATTATCCAGAATAAATCATATGGTAAGTGCTGCAGGGTTGCAGGCAGCTGGCTTTGGGAAAGTTTGAACCTGAAATGAGGCTTGATGATGCAGGTGAAATGATCACTTGTAAATGGATAGGAATGCCCTCCATTTATGTGGAGAACTGAGAGACTCACCTAGTGTACAGGAGCTCTTTCTTTGTCCTGTCCTGATCCTGCCCAGCACTTCCCTCCTTTTCCTCCTTCCCTTCTGTCAAGGTTTAACCTCAGTGGCAGCTCAGCCCCACACAGCCACTCGCTCACTCCCCCCACAGTGGGATAGGGGAGAGAATCAGAAGGGTAAAAGTGATAAAACTCGTGGGTTGGGATAAAGACAGTTCAACAGGTAAAAAAACAAAAGCCTCTAGCACAAGCAATGCAAAACAAGGAATTCGTTCCCCACTTCCCATGGGCAGGCGGGTGTTCAGCCATCTCCAGGAAAGCCGGGCTCCGTCACGCGTCATGGTTACTTGGGAAGACAAACACCACCACTCCAAATGTCTCCCACTTCCTTCTTCTCCCCCAGCTTTATATACTGAGCATAACACCATATGGTATGGGATATCCCTTGGGTCAGTTGGGGTCAGCTGTCCTGGCTGTGTCCCTTCCTGGCTTCTTGTGCACCCACAGCCTACTCGCTGGTGGTGAGGAGCAGAAACGGCCTTGATTCTGTGTAAGCACTGCTCAGCAACAGTGAAAACGTCCCTCTGTTATCAACACTGTTTCTAGCACAAAGATAAAACATAGTCCTGTAGGAGCTAGTATGGAAAAAGTAACTTGGTCCCAGTCAAAACCAGCATAACTTCTGCCCCTTTTCTGGTCATGAAATCAGTGACATTGTCCAAGGACTCATTTTGAGGAGGGTCATGGGACCCCACTGGGTGCAGGGAGTTTGGAGTGAGCAGACGTGGCCCTCACCAGCCCACTGGTGTATTTTCACCAGCTATGTTCAAATCCATCTGCTTAACCCACAAATCCCATCCCACTAAACTAGTCTCATCGTGCGTCGATTTTCATTTCTGAGCAAAGCAGGAAAACAGCCAGTGTGTGAAAACAAGAAATAATGAGAAGCCCTGTCTGAGTCTTGAAGCAAGGTTTGATTTTTCACTGCAGGCTTGGGTCAGCTCTCTGTTTCTTTTTTCTAATTAACTCAGCAAATGGGTGTTGGGTAAAGCACCACCATGTGTGCTGGGTAGGAGCAGTGAACAGGGAGCTCTCGAGCAGAGCAGAGCTGGCATTCGTTAGGGGTGAGCTCACCTTCACACTGGGATTTTACTGCGCTTGGCTGTGGCCTCAGAGAACCACCACAGTGTAAACACTCACTAGGAGTAAACATCTGGAGGCCAGAGCTGTTGCTTGGGCTGTCTGCGGAGCATCTTGCACAGAGAGGTCCCAATCCAGGCGAGAAGTATGTAGCAAATAACAAAAAGAGGCAAAGCGAGTTTTGGCAAACACAGCTAATTAGCCCCTCATCCTTCTGTTCCCTGGAGATAATCTAACAGAGTTGTCTTCAAAATCCAGTGATTTTGTAAGTATGTAAATATTATTTTAGTCGTCTTTAAAATTACTTGCTCAAATGTCAAGAATGACATTAGTGTGCGAGAGGCCATTCATTCAATTACAGTTCCTCTTTTCCTGTGTTGTTATTTCTTGGAGCCACCTGCATAGATTATTTTTTAGCAGCTTTCTGCTTTGTAATCAGGTAATCCTGTCAGTGGTGCTGGGAGGGAGTCTCTCTCACTCTCTTTTTTACTTTTTTAATCAACTTTAATGTCACTGTCTTTTTCCAAGCTCCAGGTCTGAGCTGGAAGGTCATGGATCTTGCCAGAACTTCAGAGCTCTGTTCTTTCCTTGCCCAATCTGACAGGCATGGCTGAGTAGTTCGCACCCGGCCCTGAGGGTCAGGGCACCTTGACCTTTTTCTAGGTCTTTCCTGTATTTACTATGTGACCCTGAATGAGTCACGCTCTGAAAAACGTGACTGCAAATAGCAGTAATGAGAATTCCTTAATCCTCAGCTTGACTTTGCAGAAAGCTGGGTTACCCACCCTGCTGTTCTTGGTGAGACCTCCTGAGTTTCGTATCTTAGACCTACGCTGGTGTCCACTCTCCTGGGATTAACATAGGGCATGGATGCTGGTATGCAAAACATAGCTGCTTGCCAGGAAGCATGTGGCATCGGGGCTGTCCCACCTCCACTGCCTGCCACTGGGCATCCTACCAGCATGCATTTAGGGGAGGCTTTTGAAGGCCTTTAGTGCTGGCTTTCATCCATTCCTGTGGAAGACAGTAGGATACATGCGGGGGTTAACCTCAAATTCCCCAAGCCAACCCTTGCCATTGACCCCAAAACATCCCTTTTTCTGTGCAGAAATGGAATATTTCCCACGTTCAGCCGTGTTGAAGTTCTCCATCACATCACTGAGAGGGCTGCAGGTTTATCTAACTGGTGTCCGAGATCAGCACTTACTCCCCAGGGATCCCTTGCCAGCGGCACATCATTTCTGCATGGGAGCTAAATAAGAGCCTCACAAATACCAGCAGAACTGGAGATAGCGTTAATTTCTCCTGGTTGTGTCCCCCACCTTCCTTGCCCCACAGAAACATTGCTATTCCTTGTAATGTTGTTACTTCCCAGAGGAAAATAAGTAATTCACAGTAACACAATCTTGGTTCCTCAGAGCTCTTGAGAGTTCAAGAATAATTTCTGACCTGGAGGATATTTTCAGAAAGTAGTAGATGGGTCCTTGCAGCTGATGGGGTTTCACTGAGGGAAGCAATGATAACCTCCTTCAGCTTTCCAGTGCCCAAGGAACCTTCCAGATGTGCTCAAGTGTTGAGCAGGTTATGTTGAAGGTGACTTTGTTTGGCAGCACTCGTCATAAACCAAAGCCCAGCAGTCATGTTTGGTCAGTGCTGCTGCCAAGGGAGGAATTGCAAGAGAGGAACATTCATCTTCTGCCTGTGGCTTTGGGTGGCATTGAGAAACCCTTAATCTTAAAAAACACCCTTAGTGAAACTTGCCCAGGGTTTTATGCAAGCCTCAGCTGCTCCACCACGGCTGTGAGAGAGCCGCAGGTGGTGCCGTGGGCTTTCCCCAGTGGCTCTTCTCATCAGCTGCTGAATGTTGTCAGCAAATAGATGTGGAGTGCCTTCTCCATAGACAGTTTCATTTTCCACCATAGTCACATGATAAAATGCTTGTCAGGCCAGGTTGTATGCAGTGACCATAACAGTAAAAGGCAGTCATTTGATGAACTGCCTGAAACTTTTAAGTGTATTGCAGGAGGAACAAATGAAACAGAGTATGTGGAGGCCTACAGGGTCAGTCATCTTGTAAAATGCCTGGAAAAGTTTCATGAAGTCTTGATTTCATGAAATGTCTGCTTTCACAATATGGCCCATAGTTATTTAGCAAGTCAGCAAAAGCAGAATTTCATGCTCATATCTCCTTTGCGGGCATCAAACGTATGAACTATCTATACAAATGGCTTGTTTCCGTCCTCCCATCACTGCTCATTGCCATGTACTGGTGCACAGAGGCATTTGGACAGATCAACTGAAGTTCATCTAGTTTCTAGTTAAAGCAAAAGCTCTGTAAAACACTCAGCTTTTTGGAGGTGTTGAACACTTAGTTGTTTTCACACCTCAGTGCGATGCAGCAGTGCTTCCTGCAGCCCCACTTCATCTCGAGGGTCTCCTCCAGCTCAGGCTGGGATTAAGGCTGGGAGGGAGGGCAATTTAAGTAAGGATGGAGGAAACTGCTGCGTTTCCTGTGTTATGGATGCATTTGGTTGCCTAGGTGCTAACCAGGCAGCCTTCCTCACCAATGTTATGTGCCTGGCCAAAGCAAGGAGCATGGTGGGTCTTGCATGACAGCATGGAGCTTGTGTCATGGAGCCAAAGGAAGGGACACATGGAGGGCAGTTGTGGAGACCCAGGATGGTGGCAGAGCTCTGTGGATGCGCAATGAAGTTTTTACAAGGTTTCCTGGGGGAGGTGACTGCACTGGGGAGCTTCAGCAGTGCTGGTCACTTTTTCCCTATATCACAAGAACTACAAGAGGCAGAGTGGAAGATGGGAGGAGATAACTGTGTTTCTTCTGGCAGAGTAGCCTGAAGTTGGGAGATAAAGCACAAGGACTATTTTGTCAGTGCCTTCATGCTTTTTTCTTATTGTGTCTCCCAGTGCCTCTTGCCTCGGGTCCTTTCTCTTCATTGCTGCGTTTTGGAGGAGAAGGAGCAGGGGGCTGCTCTCTGGCTCTGGTGCAAGTAGGGCAAGGCAGCTGCTGGGCTTCTAAGTGCCCAGCTGGCACTTCTAAGTGCCAATCCTGAAGACCTTTTTCCTTTGGGCAGGTAGTTATAACACCTAGAAGGTGTTAGAAGGTGTCTCAGGACAGAGCAGGTCCGGGAGCCATTCCTCTATAGGCCTGTGTTTGAATCTTTGCCTGGGCTCTCCCATCACTCCCCTCCATCTTGTCCTTCCCCCTCTGCCGTGTGAGATCCTGATGCTGTCTTTTTCTTACCCGTCTCCTCACTGCTCTGTTGCTTGGTGCTTGTTGCTAGATGCCATTTTGGGAACATTTTGCGTCTTTGAAAACAATATGACCTTGTGCAGTCCTGAACATCCAGAAGGGATGTTTGCTGCTGGATTTTCAGCCTAAACATTGTGTTTTCTGGGGGAAGAGCCGTGAGATCAGGCTGTGAGGCAGCTGTGGTAAACTATTTCTACTCCAAAAGATGCTGCTTTCTTCAGGAAATGAGTTGGGACCTCTCCCTATGTATAAGCCAACTTCAGGACGCATTAGGAATAAGTGACTGTTAGATGGATGGAGTGAGCTGGAGAAATACAGCCAGTGCAATTAGTTGGTGTATGACTGGAGGGAATTAATTAATTCAGGCTTTGATTCTGTCCTTCGAGAATAAAACAAATGAGAAGACATGCCATTAGAGGACATGAGTTGTCCTAATCATTGGCTTGACATTCCTGTTCTTTTGGTTGGGCATCTTTTATCAGCAGAGATTTGGGTGCAGCTGAGGGTACAAGACAGGCACTGTGTTAGTCCTGGAGAAAAAGTCACAGCATCTTAGGTCATGGCTCAGAAATTTCCCAGCAGAACTACACTGGTGTAACACCACCTTGGTATTTGGGGTAGCTCCAGCATGTGAATGCGTTGCTTACTCTGGGGTAGGAGTGATGCTACACGATTATACTGCTCTAACCCAGTGGTATCATCATACTGGGACACTTGTGACGGTAAATTCACAGAGGTGGACGTGCCAGTAGGCGTATTGTGACTTAAATCACAGTATCTGCTAAAGGCAGTGTGTATTTTTCCCCCTATGTATATATATATTTAAGTAGGCAGTAATTCTGCGTCGTTGTTCACATCAGCCCACCAGTCCTACCTACCTCATCAATAAAAGAGTGTGACAAGTTCAGCTTTTGGGGAAAAACCAGTTGGTGCCTCTACCCATTGTTCACTTATGGTGTTGGAAATGGTCATGGGGAGCCCGTCTCCGAGACAGGTGTCAGACATGAGATGTTTCAGCCATCCCTTTTGGATCTGTGGAAGGGTGGCTCGGCAGTGAAGGGCTGCTCTTCTGTGAACTATAAAGTGATTCCTTGCTCAGGCTAATCCTATGGATCTCAATATGCGCTTTGGCTAAGCTCACAGTGGCACAGATTTTTACCTGAGGAGAAATGTTGCACGTAAAAGTCATAAATACAGAAGCCCCATCCAGCTGGATGAGGGCCAACTGCAAAGCAGTTTTAATTCACTTGTACCGGGGACAGTCCCAGTGCGCGGATTTTCTTGGTCCCTTTCCATGGTCTGTCAGCTCAAAATAGAGGCGAGGAGCCCTGCTCCCACTTTCATTAGGAAAGGTGGTATTTGGAGGGACTGGGAAGCAAGGTGTGAGAGGCAATTACACACCCCAAGCTTGGAGGCCGGTCATGACTTTTATGATCTCATTTCCTCATCCACACACAAATGTTTGGCCAAAGCCCAATCTCTGCAAATGAGCTTTGGTCACCGCTGGTTTTAATTAGCAGGAACAGTCCTGTGCAGTGTTCCCAATAAGCGAATGACAAAGTATCAGTCTCGGTCTCTGGCAGTTTTCTCTTCATCCTGCCAGAGGGCTTTTTCTGAGCCCCAAACCAGCCCCTTGATCTCCGCTTCCAGGAAACCTTTATAAAATTCAGACCAGATTCTTGAGCAAGAACCAAATGTTTCAGCCAGAAAGGTTTCTTTTTTCCTTCTTTTTTCCCCCCTCCCTGCATTTTATTTTTGGAAAGGGTGAATGGAGGATGATTAAATTTGAAGAGATGATATTTTCAATGACATGTTTAGCATTTATCTGAGAAGGCTCCGATGGGCATGGGATTGCTTGTATTTTCTTAAAAATATCAATCAAGCCAATGTATTTAAACAGGTTCGGCTGTTACCTTCTTTCCTCATGTTTCACAAGCACAACCAGCGAGTCTTGTGCAGTGTTATTTATTTGTATTACAGCACAGCAGTGATGGCCCATTGCAGGAAGCGTTGCAGAAAGCCCAGCAAGCAAAAGACTTCACTTTTTAAGATCATCTTTAGTGAAACACCCAAAGTGCTGGCTAAAACTGCTCACTCCCTTTTCACACAGCAGGGATGGAGGTGGCTGCCTTCCCATGGCAAACAGCGTTGCACAGCGCTAACATGATTCCTCATGGTGCACAGTGGTCCTGTTGGTCGTGCCAAAGAGTGAGCTGAGGTTCTCTGAGCCAGAAGACAACCTGCTGCTGGTGCTCATCTGTGCTCTCTGACGGATACAGTGTGCGTAGATCATTGTGCTTCCATGATCCAGCACCCAGCGTGATTGCCCAAAGATGCTTTTCTGCATTAAAGATGATCTCTCTCCAGGCCTTAGTTAACTTTCCGATTAATGCAGCCCCATTAATTATTCATCAAACCGCCAATGAGGCCATTAAGCCTCTCTTCTTTTGAAGATACTGGTACCTATTTCTATAACAAGAGCAAAGGAGGAGGCTGCAGATCTAATTGCAGGCTGCAAAGTGAGGAAGACTCCTCATCTGCTGCTTTCATACTGTGCCTGAAAAGCCTCTCTTTTATGGAGGTGTCAATAGCAATTTCATTCTCTTTTCAGAGGAACAAGTGCCTTTAACCATTTAAACCCACTTAGACGAATGGCTTTTGTGCTTCGATTAAAGACACAATGCAGAGAAAACCAGGCTTGGCTGGCTGCAGAGTCCCCCATTGGGGAAGGTCCAGCCTGCGGGCAGAAGGGTCGTGGGTGCTGCTCTGCCCTTCTGACCTGCCAACCTCTCCCAGCTGGGATAAACCAGTCCCTGCTTAACTGAGGCTGGATGCAGAGTTCCATGGGTAGGATTTGCCATCTTAAGGCTGCATTTTGGGACACAGCTATGGAGCAATGCCTCCTACCTGTGGGTGACACCCTTCTCTGTCCCACTAGCCACATCCAAGAGCCCCCATGTTGCTTCGGGAGGCCTGGGCAGCCAGTGCCTGACTTGGCATCTCAGGAGGCATTTGCCCTCTGCTTTCCTTTGCTTTGTTTCACCAGCTTTGTTGCATGCAAAACTGCTTGTGAAAATGGCCTTCTGCAGCCCATGGGGTCACCTTGGTGCAGAGCTTGAGCCCCTGCCCAGGCACAGTGGTTTTCTTTGTTGTTCAAAATACTCCAAGACCTCCAATAAATAATAAAAGACATCAATAGTTCTGAGGATTTTATAGCCACTCCTATCTTGAGATCTCAAAACATTTCACAAATGCTAATTTATGAAGCCTTACAGATGCTCTTGCCAGACTGTTTGACAGTAGAAAAGAAAGTCAGGACGTGCAGTAGGGCAGGAACCGGATCACGGCCACTCTGCCTCCTGGCTCCCCAGGTAATAAACCCTTTGGTCCGCAGCTATGAGCAGCCTGCATTTGTACAAGCATCCAGGGAGGCCGCTTTTGCTACCTAATTTTGATATGCATAGCACCCTATCGGTTGGATAGAAAAGAAATCAAGACGGCTGCTTCCTCATGTTGAAATTGTTTCCAGCAACCCGCAGTATAAATAGCCCAGACGACCTGTGCTGGTACCCACCTAGTAAGCACTGGCCTACTTATCTGCCGTGAACTATGTCTTTAAGGGAACATGATATCATTGTCATAGAAGAGTCTTATTTTGACATAAAAATGCGATAGGATTGAGTGGTAAGGGAAGGAGATTGTCTGTTCCAGACAATCTCATCCTCCAGGTAGAGTTAAGCAAGCTTAATGGTTAAACAAGGTCTTTTAATGTGGTTTTGAGGCTATTTTGCTTTCACAGTCCTTTATTAGGGACTGTATTAGATCTGTTCTCAATTAGCTCATGGCTGGAGTGAACTTGAGGAGGCTTTGCTGGGCAGGCTGAAGCACCACAACAGAGCTGTAGGAAAGCCCTGAGGAAGACACCCTGTCTTCCTTTCTACATGCTTTCAAAGTGTTTGCTTCATCAGATCGAAATGTGTTTCTTGTGCCTCTGCATGGCCTCAGATGGCTTGGTGCTCAGCTTGCTATGAAGTAGGAAGCAAATGGCAACAATGGAAAAATAGAGTAAGAAGAAAGTTGTCTTTCTTCAGTCTTTCAGGGCAGGGAATAAAGTCCTGCTGAACAGCAATATTTACAGAAAAGGGCTGAGATCTGAGTGGAGAAACTGTAGATGGTCTGGTACAGGTGGGAAGACATCAGCTATCAGCTTAGGAAAAGGTCCAAATACCCAAAGCCCAGAGCAGCTTTGGGTATGTGTGTGTCACTGTATGGTCAATGCTTATGGGGAATGAAGCAATTACTTTGTATTTCCTAAATATACTCAGTTCAAGCAACCCTGATCTCCAGGGAATCTGTTGAGCTGTGCTGTGACTGGTGTGGCTGCTTGGTGCCAGGGCTGAGCTCAGGGGAGAGGAAGGGTTGTGGCAGGAAAAGGGGATTGGTGATACTTATTTCTGTTTATCCCATCTAAAGTGACTCTGTAGTCTTGGCACAAGGGAGAAGGGATAAAGCAAGGCTCAAAATGCGTCTTTGTTGCTGACCTATGTTCGGTTAGCCCCACTCTGATAGCTCACCAGGACAAATTGTCTGTGCTGGCAGTTGCTAGCAAGAAAGATCACATCACCTAGGTGAAGCCTTTTCACTCACTGGAGGTTTAGTTGTTCTTGGACCAAAGGCCAAAATAACCCCATGGAAACCTAGATCCTCTTTCTGTTTCCAGAAGTGAGGAGTGGAGGGGAGGGAGCAGTTTCCACTGATGCAGCTGAGTACATGACAAAGTGACAGCCCATGGCCCTTCCCAGGGCTGCCATGCTACGAGATCAGCTGGGAGCAAACTGTGCCCATTAATGATCACAAAATAAGGGGATTAAAAGTTATGGAAAACAGGCAATGGGATGGTTAGTACTGTATCAGCAGATGAAATAATTTCCCTAAGAAATACGGGAATGCAATATCTGCATCTGCAAAGCAGCGAATCTGGTTCAGGAGCAATTTTGGAGGCGGTTTCTGAACCATGTCAAGATGTTCCCTATCTAATACTAACTCAAAGCAGCTACTGCAAATACTAAAGGATTATGTTCCTCTACGGAAAGGCTTCCCAGGTTCCTGCATAACCAGAGTAAAGGAGAATCCAGCTTGTTTGGGTTTGGTTTTTCTTTTTTTCTTTTTATATTCATCGATTTTGCTTTAACCCACCTTGGTTGGCAGTGGTTTCATTTGGCAAAGGTGCTGCTGTTGGTTTAGTGTGTAGAGCAGCAAATTCCCTCTGGTGATGCTGAAAGCTGCGGCATCCGAACATCTTGCACCACTGCAAGCCACAGATGTAGTGCTGCTTCTGGGTTTTTAACTGGTTGTTTGAAAACATGAAGAAGGTACAGCACAAAGCCACAAAAAGAGAGATGAGAGCTGGAGAAAATAGGCATCGAGGGCAGACACCTGTGTAGCAAGGCAAAGAGAAGTGAGAAGCGATTTGGCCTCTGTGCCCAAGTACTTTTGCAGAGAGAAAATGCCAGATACAAAATGGCTCCTTAATCTCAGGAGGCAATTCAGCACAAGCATCCCTGGCTGGTAAAATGAAGCAAAGAAAGTTCAACAGGCCTTGTGGTTTTGGCAGCAGGGACAGCGAGCCGTGGGGACAGATGACCCCCAGCAGAGGCTGCTTTGTCTCAAGTGCTGTAATAGTCTCTCTTTTGAGATAGGCCGTAATCAACACAAGCCATTAATCTTAATACTGGGGTAATTAAGCTTAATGCAGGGTAACTGAGTGAAAATGAATAGGCTGGGATGTACGGGAAGTCAGATGGGATAATTCTTCCTGGCCTTCCAGTATACAAACAAGCTTTGTAGTCCTAACACAGGCCCCAGAGACTCACTGTGTTTTGCTGTAAAAAGACATGGCTTTTATTAACAACCAGATACCCTTCCAGGCTGTTTTCATAGGAGCTGGGGGATGTTGCAGGGATAGAAATGGCACTGGGGTTTTTTAAACTGTCGGCAAGTCTGCTCGCACCTTTTTTATCTGCAGGATGCAGAGAGGTCAGGTCCAAAGCTGCAGAAAAGGGCTGCTTCTCCCCAGAAGTATGTGTGTGATGCACATCTCGGTGAATAGGTGCAGAGGGTGCCTATGTGGGGCAGGATGGGCAGTGCCATATGTGTGTTCAGCAATTGCCACCCGATGAAAGGTCAGCCAGCCCGCTGCTATTTGCAGCAGCAGTGAGCCGGAGCCACATGGAAAGATGTTTTTAACAAAGGTGTCTGTGAGCAGGGAGGGAAGCGCTGGGGGCAGAGGGTGGGAGCGCTCGCTCCGCAGTGTAAATGTCACTGCTCATCACCTCTCTCCTTGCCCCTGCACACCCAGCCCTCCACAGCCCTGTGATGAAAACCTCTTGGCATTATCAAGAGAAATTAATTTCTTTCTGTCTTCTTTTGGTTTTGTGACTGTGTTGTTTCTGATTTCATAGCTACATATATATTGTATTAAGATTTTTTGCATCTCCATTTGTTTCAGCCACATTAAGTCCTGTTGGGTGATAGAAGGGAGAAAATTTGAATATACTGTTCGCCCCAAATCTGGAGCATGTAGAGCTGAGTGGCAGTTCAGACTTGGCTTCTCATCTGAAAGCCAGAGCTGTGTTTCTAACAATACTGCACCCACCCAGCATGAAATTGTAATGGATCACGCTTTGCCCTAGGTCCCTGGCTTATCCTTGGTTGACACTGAATTAAAGGACATGATGTGTGGGACTCAGTAAATCCCTAACCTGCTGTCCCAGAGACAAGTATTACCAACCGTACTATGCTGACACATGAGATTAGTGGAAGAGGTGTCCTCAAAGCCACAGGCAGAAATGGGTCATCTCGGATTTGGAAAGCTCTCTACTTGAAGTGAGTAGCAGTGCAGCCTGTAGACATAAAAGGCCAAAAATGCTGTGTTTTCTACCTTGGAGCCCTGCTGAGATCCACACGCAGCGAGCCCTAAGTGGCTGAACAGGACCATTCTTGTGATGGGTATTAGCTTTGTGAATGGCATTTTATTCAAAATTAGGTAAAAAAAAAAAGAGAGGAAACAGCCCTGTTTAGGAGCTGTACCCTTAGCAAGTATGAATCTCCTTCCACCACCAAAATCCCTAAATTTATATTAATGTACGTCAGCCAAGAATTTGATGATTAAGGGCATTATTGTGAACTTCTCAAATGCAATCCAAGTGTCCCTACTGTTTCTAATAACTGTGTGCAGCAGCAGCACAAATCTCATATCTATTCCCCTTTCCTTCTTCCCCTTGCCCTAATCAAATCCTTTATTCATGCTTTACTGACATACTAGGTTTCCTGGCTTGGTTCAGCAATGACTAAGTAGCTGTACAGTAACGAAACAGTGCTGCCTTTGTTCTGGAAAAGTGGAGAAATGAAGATGTATAAACTTGAAATTAAGGAGGCTTGGAAGTGAGAAGGAAGCCACGCGCATGCACTGTTGTACTCTGGCATGAGCTGGGTTGAATTTACCAATGCTGCTTAGAAAGAGAGCAAAGAAAGAAAACACACTCATTTGTTGTTTTGTTTTACCACCTTTTGAATGACCCAAAGCTTATCAGAGCTGATGATGTTTCTGTGTTTAAACTGATGGTACTCATCTGCTTCTCACACATATTTTCTCCATTTCACTCTCCTACACTGCACGTGCTCATCCTGCCAGTCAGGGTCACAAGGAGCCCTGATCGAGTTCTTGCTCCTGTGTAGCATCACGTTTTCAATTGGTATTTCAGACAGGAAATCATCCCCAAAGCTGTGCTTTGCTTAGGACAGCTTATTATGCTGCTTCCATCATGTTGGAGCAAGTGCAGAGGAGAGCTATAAGGATGATAAGGGGCCTGGAGCACCTTGTGTATGAAGACAGGCTGAGAAAATTGGGGCTGTTCAGCCTGGAGAAGAGAAGCTGCGTGGAGACCTCAGAGCAGCTTCCAGTAGCTGAAGGGGGCTACAAGGATGCTGGAGAGGGACTCTTCATTAGGGACTGTAGCAATAGGAGAAGAGGGAATGGGTTTAAACTTAAACAGGGTAAGTTCAGTTTAAATATAAGGAAGAAGTTCTTTACAGTGAGGGTGGTGAGGCACTGGAATGGGTTGCCCAAGGAAGTGGTAAATGCTCCATCCCTGGCAGTGTTCAAGGCCAGGTTGGACAGAGCCTTGGGTGACATGGTCTAGTGTGGGGTGTCCCTGCCCATGGCAGGGGGCTGGAACTAGATGATCTTAAGGTCCTTTCCAACCCAAACCATTCTATGATTCTACGTGGGCCTCTCCAAAGACAGCCCTTTTGAATGTATGTGCATGCTGTAAGGAGATTGTAAGTGTATCTCTGCCTGGGTGTTTTCAGCAAATCCTGTTAATTCATCATTCTTCTAGAAAGCCAATTTAAAATACAAAATGTTGCCTCCTGCATAAATCCTCAGGGCAGGATGGTGTAGCCAATGTACTTTCACAGGGCTTTGGATGCCCCCAATCTGCCTGTACTTCTGGGCTGGCCACTGTATCTCTGAGAGCCTTCAAGGAGGGAGAGGTCATCTGCCATGAAGGTGTCACTGCTGCAAGGTGCAGATGGGATGGACTAAGCAAGTGCGTACAAGCTGGGGACAAACCCCTTGTGCTGGTGGAGCCAAGTGTCAAGCTGAGGAAAATGGGGGGTGAAGCTCTGTTTTACTTGCTGGTAACCTTGCAAAGTCTACACAGACATTCAAGGTATGCAGTGGGCAGGAAGGGGGAATGCAGAACCAGGTGGAAACCAGATGTGAGCGTGGTTCATCTGAAAGTTTGTGCACAGACCTGTGGAGCTTGGCTTTCTCTGCTCTTTTGAGTCCACCTCGTGAACTACCCCACAGCACGTGCACCAAGGGTACAGTTAAGTCCCTTGGGAAGTTTGGCTTCTCCAGCCATCTGATGGTACGCATAGTCTGCTCTCTGTCCGGTTGTGGTTCTGTCCTAGAGCTGTGTGCTCTACAATGGCTGTGTGCTCTAGGTCTGGCTCTGAAAGGGGAAAGGTCTGCCTTCCCAGAGAGTCCTGCATCCTGCTCTTGCGGAGGAACAGGTCTGAGCTGGCTGTAGGGTAGTGAGCCTAACGGGGAAGGGAGGCACGGCTGGCCTGAGGAGGGACCTGACTGCCCAAGAAGCCAGCTGGAGGCAGAGGCAGGTCACAGAGCCAGTGGGAAGACAGAGGCACCTGGAGGAGACTACATTGAGTTCACGGCAGTCTGGAAGGCTCTGTGAAACCATGCCTAAAAGGATTGACTAGTCTTTCAAGGCAAGAGCAGGAACAGTCTGGTTTAATACTGTGGGTTAGGCTTTTTGGTAGTTTTAACCTTTTTAGGGTAATTCTTTAATCCAGGAGTTCATTGCTTAGGCAGGCGCTGGAGTAGGAGGTAGTCATGGGGGCTGCTTACATTGAGGGAAGGCAGGGATAGATCCACCTCAAAGCTCTTGAGCTTTTGAAAACCCAGTGCCAGATTTATCCCTCCAGCCAGTTCCCATGGCCTTCTCTAGCCAGCCATGACTGGTTGCATCTGCACCAAGCTGGTACAACTTCATGGCCCAACCAGTGTCCCCAGTGGGGAAACTGGGTCTGGTGTACTGGAATTTTGCAGTGTCCCAGCAGTGCTCTGCAGAGCAGGTCCCCAGGTTCTCAGCCTGGAGGGATGTGTTACTCTAGCAAGTCCTTTTTCCCAGATTTTCCTTCTTCGGTGGGAGCCTGAGGAAACATGGGGCCACTTTCTGCTGTTTCCCATGTCTTCAGAGTCCTTTGGGTACTGTGGGCCTGCTTTCTCAACCAGGGTGGTTTCCCTGCACATTCCCCATGGGAAGAGCCATCAGTGCGGTCGTGATGCTGGAATTCATTACGAGATGACTGTGACAACTGCGGGAGCAGATGGGCTTTTAGAGACCAGAAATCCCATTTCTCAATTAACATCTTCAATAATTAGACACATGCAAAAGCAAAAGAAGGAATTAAAACACGCGGAGGGCTTGGGGCGGCAGCCTGTAGGCAGAGTTGCCTTAACACTCGTGTGAGGCTTTCCAGGTGGCTGCAGTGTGGTGCGGGCTGCAGGAGCTGTATGTGAATCACCTGATACGCTCTTTGCTTCATTTTGCTGTACTCATTGAGCTGTTGTGTGAAGATTTCCACACCGCCACCCCAAAGCATGGTCATCTTTCAGGGCTTTGCGTTTCATCAGCTCAGTAGTGTGACCCAGTTACGTGATTTAACAGGGGCATTTTGTTTTCTTTTAAGGGCACTATTGTGAAAATATTCTCTTTGTTTCTTTGATATTGAGGCAGTGACTAAACCCCATTCTTCTTCCCCTGTCCCATCCCACCCTGCCCATCTTTAAATCCTGTTGTTCTGCATTGAAATCCTTGACCACAGCAAAAATTAAGTATCATACATAGCAATATGTAGAAGACAAGGGAACTGTAGAAGGCTATGGAGAAGCAATGGTCATCTAAGGCATTAGTATTGCTTACAGCAGATCCTCTCGGCTCCAAACCTTGTACATTCTGGTTGTCTTGGGCCAAAGGGGCTGTGGATTTGTTGCCTGCCCTCCAACTAAGGTCTTTACTCAGCCCAGAATAGCTGCTGCTCTTCCCCAGGGTTAATGCATCACAGTTATGCTGAGGGAGAAGGCTCATCATAGGCTATGATTTAGGAATAGCAGCTTTGGATCATCATCGGCACAATTAGGGCTACAGTCAGGAGGAGAGTGGCAAAAGCTGATGGAGTTTGTGCTCCACTAGACTGAGTTGGTATCTTCTTTTAGGAGAAGAGAGATCTCAGGTGGTCCTGAGGGATGTCAAATGGGATGTGAGGGCTCATAGTGGTAGAGGAGGAAGATGCTAGGTGTAGGTGTGGGATACAGACGGGACAAGTGCCTATAAATAAGGAGATCCAGCTGCTCGGAGTAAGCTATTCAGGAGGCAGGTAGTTATGGCTGGTCAGGAAGTTTTTCCAGCTAGTCTGATTTTTTTCTTAGAAGGCATGTTAGAATTTGATACATAAACAATTGCCAAGGTAAGTTTTGTATTTTCCACAGTAATTTTGAGTTGTGCAGGAAAATGAAAAACTGAAAACCTAAACTCGATTTTTTTTTAATTTATTTATTTTTTTTTATTTCTTATGAAAGGCCTGAATGTTCCCAGGATAGGGATTGAATTTTCCAACGACTTCTGCTGAAACTGGTGGTAACTTGCTGATTTCCCGGAGGTAACACCTGGTGTCTCCCACGAGGGCTAAGATGTACAGTGACACCCTGCCTTGATTTTAAAGTGTCCTGTCCTGGGTTTGCTCCCTGAGAAGTGGCAGGTTGCCTTAAAAGCCCCTTGAAATGTGCTCTAGCCACCACTCAGCCACACTCTCACACATGGTGCTTTAAATTACCAGTGCAAATCAGAGTTGGTTTAAACAGTTCCTTCTCTCTAGCAATAAACGGAAACATAGAGCTCCAAAATATGCAAAGATGCAAAATAATCCTGGCAGGGGGTAGTTAATCAGGCATTAAAAGCCAGGACTGGGTCCAGGCAGAGATTAGACAGTTGCTCTTTAATCAAAGCAATTGAGCTCATGTGTGACTGCTAGTAACACTGCTTTTCAACCTGGAATTGGAGTTAGGAAAGCAAAGATTTCCTGTAATTCCATGAGTATTATTATTATTTGTGCAATGATCTGGAGGCATTCTCTTTAACCATGGTTTGGGATCACGTGCTGTCAACTGCCTGTTCCTGCTAGAGCAGCAGTAAAATAGAAAGATGTCCTTTCTGTCTTGGTCCATTGCATTGCAGAAACCATGGTGAACCATTGCTTCTGAAGGTTAATGACTTGTCAGGGCCTGCTACCAAACCCTGCTGTAGGGTCACTGCCGGGACGATGCTCTCTCTTAGCTGACCAGCTCTGGCAGCAGCCATGTGCCTGAGCCTGACAATTGCAATGCCTGAGCGAGCCGGTTGCGTGCGGTGCCCAGCCTTTGCCCTGCTCATAGCACCAGTAATGTGGTGGTTTGGTCTGTAAGGTGAGAGCTCAGTCGCAGAAGCCTGTCTCTCATCCCCCAGCCTGTGGATCATGCTTTATGTGGACTCTGAGGCTCCATTACAAAATATGGGTGCTGCTGTTGTGTGGCTTTAGCATTCAGGCACAGGGACGCACTGGGCAGACCAAGAGGACCAAAACCACCTTGAGAGTGTCTGTACTAAATACACAGCAGTCCCAGGAGCTGCCTCCTGCTGCATAATGGAGCTGTGCAGATGTGAGAGCACAGGATTAGAAGGGCCCTGAGCTCCTCACTGTCAGGATTTAGAGGTGGATTTGAGCTGCACAGCTCAAGCACAGGGCAGCTGCCCTCGCGGCTGGTGCTCGGTTTCTCCTTTCCCTCCTGTGTTGAATGCCAACTAGTTCAGCTTCTCACTCTCTGCACAAGTACCTCTCTTCTCAGCTCTAGCAAGGTCTCCTCGTGCCAAGCAGAGCTGGTGCTTACTGGAGCTTACTGGACCCTCATGGGCACTTACTCGAGCAAAACTGTTTATGGCACTGGGACGGCTGCCAGGTTTGCACCTCCAGCTCCATGGCCACTGAGATAAATTGCAGCCCAGACTCCCTAGTGCATGGACAGGGCAGGTTATTACCAGCCAGCAGAGGTGGTGGTAGATATGGAGTTCATTTTTGGCAGTTTTGAAAGGTTTCATAATTGGGTTTTGTTCTGGGTATGATAGCACATCAAGCAGTCACAGGTTGGCTTTATTTCTCTCTGGTCTTGGAAAACTTCTTGTCAAAACGTGATTGCAATATATGGCTTTTGACTTCAACCCACTATATTTCCATAATGATCAGTTTGAACAGTGGTGTTTGAACGAAGCTTTGCCCATCAGTTGCTCCACGATGCTTTAAGGATTGGAGGAACAGAGGAACTCCATTTCCTCCAAGGGCTTTCGGGTGGCAGTGACAGCTGGCTTCAGAGAACAGGTACAAGTCCACCTTCCCAGTTTTTTAAGTAGACTTGAAATGTTTCACTGCTTACTGAGCATGACCTGTATCCTTCTTAGTGGAGGGAGATGCACTGGGGACACTTCTCATTTTTCAGGATGAGCAGCTTTTCTCTATTCTAGTAAGGACACAGTAAAGAGTGCTTGTTGGAGGCATTGTCTGCAGATGAGTAGTGAGTAACTCATTAGCTGTCCTGGCATTCTGCTCTTAAGTTTGGCTTTCCTTGATATTAGTAATCCTCACCACTTTCCAGCTAGAATATTGCTGTACGTTGTGGCCCACACGGACTGCTAAAAAGAAGTAAAGCACTCGGGAATTGGCTCAGGCAGATGGAGCTCAATTGATCTTCATCTTAAAATTCCCCAAAGTGAAAAAGGAGGCAAATAGATTCACAAGGGAACCACCTTGCTGCTTTTCCATGCTAAAAAGCTATGGAATTAAGGAGTAAAGATGTACATGTAGACAGGTGAGAATGCTGCTGGACAAAACCAGGGAGATAGAAAGATCTTCAGGTCATGCTCTGACACTCTGCCCCTCTCTGTGGTGATGGGCTGCAGTATCCCTTCCTTCTTAACTGATGCTGCTTACTGCCATCAGGACTGCAGGCCAGCCAGAAAGCGTGCTGAAAACATGCCAGCCACGAAAATGGCTGTTCTGGGTTGATATCTGAGGTGTTAGGAGGAAAACGAATAGGCTATAAAGGAAAATCTGAGAGGGAGCTGCGGAAATCGAAGACAGCACAGGGGAGAGACTGCTAAATAAATGCAGAGTGGTGTTGCTGTCAGCACCCAGCAACCCCTTCCAGAGAGCCTCCCTGCACCCAGCAAGAAATCCCTGCGTTCTCCGTTAAGAGTTAACACCAGATCAGCACAATCCCTATTTTTAACTGTCTCCAAGTCTCCTAGCAGCCTGCTTTGACTGGGTTATGCTGAAGGCCTGCAGTAATGTTTCTGCCATTGGGGAAAAGAAGAATTCCTGTGCTGGCCTGGGAGCTGCAGGACAATTCCCAGCGAGTCCTGCTTCGCTCACTGCCTTTTCCAATGCTTCTGTCCGGTTGAAATAAGAGCCCTTCCAAAATTTCTGAATAATTAAAACTCCTTGGAAGGCAGGCCTGGATTATCTTTCAAGAAAGGAGGCTGACTGCAAGCAAAGTCAGCAGTGTCTGTGTTGAGCCGTGCAGCAATGCTTGGAGCAGTTTGCCCTCCGATGGCCAGTTGGAGCTTGCAGCTCCTGCTCTCCACTGCACATAGAGAACCTCCATGCTCTCCACTGCTGCCATAGAGGTTTTCCTTCAGCTCAGATGGCTCTGGACTCTGGATTAGTGCATTGTGCTCCTTGCCTGCATCATTACTCCAACCTGAGGATAATCTGTTGGGAAGGGAGAGCAGGGGGCTTGCCTGGAGCAAACCACTCACAGCACAGGCCGCTCACATTGTCTCTGGCAAAGCACTCCGCATCCAGAGCAAAGCAGAGATCTGGGAGCAAGGGACAACCCATGGAGCAGGCATTCCCCAGTAGTCAGCTTTTGTCAGGGATGAAGAGGAACTGTTTGGAAGGGGCATGCTTTTATCCTCCTCTGCAGAAGAAGAAACAGGATCAACAGAATCTTAAAGGAAAATGCAGTGAAAATAGAATAGTTTTGGCTTTGCATGGTGAAACAAGAAAGTAAATACAAACTCCTGGTTTCCATAAACTTGTTTGTTTGAAGTACATTTATTTCCTGAGGCTCAGAGTTTCAGGTCTTAGGTAGAAGACAGAAAGAGGTAGGTAGGCTGATTTACCCTCTTCCCCATCTTCAGTGACATCCCAGTAACAATGAGCTATGAGGCTCTGCCTGCTCCTCTTCTTCATCCTCCTATTGGAAAGCTGTTCTTCTACTTTGCCCTTTGGATTTGTTGGGGTTTTGGTTCCTAGCATTTTCAGTAGATTTCCGGCCCCCAGATGTTTCTGCAGTCCCCAGCTATCTGCAGTGGACTTCTAGGCAGTATGTGCATGGCAGCAGTTCTCACCGTGGTGACATCTGGTGTCCCTAGCCCCACTCTCCAGAAGACATACCTCAGAAATCTGGGCTCTGTTAACTGGCCCTTAGCACCAGCAATATCCAGAGTTGAATTTCTTGATCTTTGAGCAGCTGGTAGTTACCATGCTGTGTCCATTGCAGCAGCTGTGGAAAGGCAGATGATTTTAATGACAGCGTGTCCATTGAGTCTCTGGCTTGTCTGAGGTTGTGGTCATTTCCTCTTTCTCCCAGATAAAAGAAATACAGAGTAAGAGAAGTTCCTTGGCCATTTCTAGGTGGACACTTTGAATATCTCATTTAATTTACTAGATAATGATCACATTTATGAAACAGCTTGTTTCAATTTTCTCATTATCACTAACCGAGATGATAGCTTATTTAATCCACTTCTGCACCACTTCACAGACAATGAGAAATGTGGGAAGGAAGGTCATTCAGGGTAGCATGTGGAGCCTGCGCGTAAGCAGGCTGATACAGAAGAACCTGCCTCAGGTTTCTAATGAAGGCTACTAATAGAAAGCCATGTGAAAACGAGCTATTTTTCAGGGCCTGTGCTGTTGTCTGTTCAGGGAGAGCCATTGCAGGTCATTACATTAGATTGCTGGCATCCAAGAACAGTCTCAGGTTTGTCTTCAACACCTCATACTCCCATGCTGCTGGAGCTGCAGTTACTAAACCAGATGCCAAAGCTTTTTCTCTGAGACGATAAGAAGTCTGTGCTGGCTGTCAAAAGACTGATATATTGTCTACCAAGAGGACTGAAGCAAATGATGAATGAGATCAGAGATGAATTTGCCCTAATACTAATACGTTATTTGTAAGAGCACAGAGCATTTCCGCTGATTCTGAAAGAAATTTAATCCTCTGCCACTGAGAAGGAAATGGGTTTGTAAGTCTGAGGAAGGAATGCATCATAATCCCAGAAGAAATAGGCAGCAATTTCTGGCACTAGAGATTTGGCAGAATTTGGGGGTTGAAGCAGAGCAGGAGGTGCTTTAGCTAGTAGATTTCAGCAATGGCAAATGGGGTGAAGGACACCTGTGGTCTTTTGGCTGTCTCTCGGCTGTTGTGTCTGTTTCTTACCACTTGTGATGGTGGTAAGATTAATTATTTAGTGTTTTTACATGGAAAAGAGCAAGCTCTCATGCTGCTAAGCCTCCTTCCCTGCATCCAAGTGCACGTAAAGCCCTACTGTGGGAGAGGAGGGGGTCCCAACTTCAGGATCAGACATGGAGGAGAATCAGCTGATGGCCCAAACGGGACTCCCAGGGAGCTCTGATGTCCATCTCCCTATTTGCCCAATGCAACAGATGATGAACGAACCCACCAGCTGTCTAAATCAGAGCAGAAAGAATGTGACTGAAAGATTCTATCCTCATGCATGCCTTCATGAAGTTACACGTTCTCTGAAGGCTTATGCAGAACCCCCTAGAGTAAAGTAAAATTTTTGCTCTTATTTAAGTTGGCTTCTAAAGAAGGAGGTGCACAAAAAGGGCCTGGAGTACTTAGGCACTCAGCTGTCTTTGACAGTCTTTCTCTAGGACCTTCTGGAGAGCTCAAATGAAAACCCAGGTGTGCTTTGCAGTGGGATTTGTTTTTTCTAAATGGAAATTATAAGACAAGGAGAAAGACTGTCTTTTCAAAAGGAAAAAAACCTCTTTGGATTGCAGCTGTAAAGCAGACTGTCAGACCTTCTTGCATCCATTAAATATCTGCTTGACCTGTAGCTGTCTGAGAATCATTCTTAAAATACTCTATTGTAAATTACCGGGATCAGAGCTGTGCCTAAAAAGTTCTTTCTGATGCGCTGTCCTGCCTTCAAATCTTACTCATTTTATGCTAATTGCTGGCAGGTCATAATTTTCCAGTAAACCACTCAGAATAAGCTTCATGCAGATATTAATGATATAATAACTCTTTGAGAAGTCACTATGAATGAAATATGAAAAGCAAAAGCATTCGCTTTTGGGATTTGAGCACTTCGTATAGTGCTTGGCTTCTAGACAACGTGTACAAATTCTGTGTATAGATGGTTGAGGTTTAATCCCCAAATCACAGTGATCAGTTACCTATGGGATTGGCTTGATTAGAGTGGAAGTGCCAGGGCTGCAATTTCTGCCCAGCCTTAGGGCAATGAGGTGTCCGTTCCCACCAACTTTGGTAGCAGCCAGGTGCCATATTCACTTACACTTCTTTGATGAATCCGAGCTGTTACCACTTGCACTGCTTATTGCATTTCTACTCTCAGCCTTATGGAGGGTTGACTGCAAGTTGTGTGTCGTGGAGGGGTGTCTAAGGTGCACTGGTAGTAAACGGTATGGTCATATATGCCTGGGGGTACCACTGCTGCCTATGGCAATAGCCCAACTGCGCACAGGTCCAGGAAGGGCAGTGCCAGGAGGAACTGCTGGCTAGACCACCTAACCTAATGAGTAACTCCTCCTCTGCAGTCACACATCTGCTGTCCAGTGGTGAGTGGGGGAAATTCTACAGAGTGAGCTTGTTCGAGGCAGTTTTAGTCTTATTAGTTTTTGGAGGAAACCCAGGAAATGTTACATTGGAAAGCTGAAAGCTATTATGGCAGGATAGCTGCTAAGTGACTTGGTATGTGCCCTTGGGGACCAGTTTTCCCAACTTTATGAAAAAATGATATAACCTGATTCTCTGGTTTTATGTCACTGCAGACCCAGTGTGGTGTGTTCTGCAAAAGCATCACGATACTCAACAACTGCTATAGCATTTCCATTCTTTTTGGTGGGTAGGACAAAAAGGGAAATGAGAAAGCAAATGGTGAAAATGTAAAGTCTGTTATTGACTGACTGACTTCTTGGAACCCAGTAAGTTGCTGGACATTGTAGATTTTTTAGTCCTTTCAGTTACTCCTGGTATCACCCATTGATGTTTAAAGAGAGGAAAATGGGATTTTCCATGTCCGCCAGTTAATTCATTGTGATCAGCATGCAATCTTCGGGGCACCACCACCATCCGTGGACCTCTCCTCCTTCCTCTGCTTTACCACCACTGCTGCCTGGTGTATTTGTTGAGCTGTTCACTCTGGGCATGTGCTCCTATTGGAGAGGACCTTTGCTGACATCTTGTCTCAAGTCTGGAACAAGCTGAGTAGCTGAGCTGGGACTTGAGTTGTGTTTCAAGGGAAAGAGGCAGGTAATAAGTTCTTACAAATAGCTCAACCCAGAGGAGGGTTGAACTGGTTGGGAGCTGCTAATATCTTCCTCTTTCTTTCTGTTATTTTGAAGGAGCAGGCCGTGCTGCCTTTGACAAGCTATGAGCACCTCTAACCTTCAGGGAAGGTTTAATTGTCTGTTTGAGCCCAGGGCTGGCACCGGTTGAATTGCACCGGATAGCTTGAAGAGTATGAGAGGATCTGAGCCACTGGTTTCTGTTACGCAAGGTGGCTGTGCAGTGTTCCCCCCTTCCACTCTCCTGCAGCGCAAGTGCTCAGCATCCCACCTAATGAAGTCATTAGGAGGGACCTGCCAAAGCCTTCACATAGCTCGTATGTCTGCTCTGTACTCATGAGCTTGGGCTGAGTCATCTCCTCCTGCAGGTCCTGACAAAAAGTCAATGTGATTCAGGAGGTGCCCGGAACAAGGCAGCTGGGTTTGCTGGCTGGAAAAGCCACCAAATGAGGAAGACTTTCTTGTTGCCACCATGCTGCTGTTCCTGGTCTGCTTACAAGCAGGTATGACCTGGAGCAAACAGCGATCTCAGACAAGCTCTTAGGCTTAGGAAGGGGAAAGAAATGAATAGAAACTGGGAGGAAAGGATGAGAATAAGGATGGTAGGAGGAGCCATTTTGGCCAGGCAGGCTATGCAGCCGCCTACAAAAAAAGCCTCTTCCCATCATCCCAGTCACATGAAAGACTCCAGTGCGCACCAGAAAACTGGTGAAAGGTACACAGAGCAGCAAGCAGAGATTGGAAAGCTTTGTTAAATAAACTGATGGGCAGTGCCCAACGCAAGTGTTATCTTTTGTGCTTCAGAAGATAATAATACACAGTGTTGGGAGAGCACTGCTACGTCTCAGCCTGTGCCATGGTGGAGCATCCTGGGAAGGAGAGAGGCAGGGTTTGTTGGAGTAAGGAAGCATCTGAGCATGGTAGGCATCATGGTCATTTTAGAGGGCCACGGTCATCACCTGGAGGCATTTACTGTTGTATCTAGTCAAAGGATGAGCTAAGATGAAACTGTGGTGGCCTGAAGTGTGGAGCAGCTGCTTCGCCTCCCCTGTGGCATGAGTACCCACTCATGGTACTCATGAGGAAGAGGAGGCTGTTAGCCAGCCTGCACCTCCTAGACACAGTCATTTTGTTGTGTCTTTAACAGACCAGGCAGCACAACTAATGATAAGTCCTTTGAAGTTCCTAGCCCTCTCCCCACACTGGTGCGTTACGTTTGTGACTGTTTGAGGCCGAATGGTGTCTCCATGCGTGCAAGGAGCTGTCATGCTGTCATGAGCTAGTTAGAACTGGCAGCTAATGCTTGATTTTACATTGGAACCCATTTTTCCCCCCCCGTGCTGGCTGTACACGTCTCTTCATGCCCAGCTTGTGTCATTTCCGTTTACTTACTACATCTCTCTTGGCTGGCCTCGCTTCCTCACTGCCTGCTGAGCACACATGCAGCTTCGGCTGTGCCTGGAGCTGTGCAGACGTGTAGCGCCGTGTTTCCGAGCACTCACTCTGCGCCAGCCAGGTTGGTCCCACATGAAGAGATGGCGCGGGCTGAGCGAGCCTTGGGTGGCACCAAGCCAGCCAGGAGGTGAAGCCGACAGCTTGCCGCGGTTTTCAGGGTAGGTGTGGTGTGATGAACAACAAAGGTCTGAGAACAAATGAGTAATCTCCCTTTCAGTCCCAGCTCTTTCGCCTTTCGTTATTAAAATAAAACAAAACAAAAATTCCTTTGCATTCCATCACTGAGTTCCCAAAGGGCACTAAATGACCCTTTACAGTTGATTGCCACCATATATCCCTATCATCAGCGTGACTCCAACTGAACCTAGAGCCTCCCTGTGCTCACAAGCATTGTGTGTAGACAGCAGGGATGTCCTGAGGTGTCACCAGACATGGGCACAGCAGATGGAACCTTTCCCCATCTTCCAAAGGGTGGATGTGGCTTGTCCAGATATGGACAGGAAGCTCAAGGTAGAGATTGATGCTTAGTTCACATCCCCCTGAGTCCTAGTTGAGAGCTTTTGAACTTATGACAGCTCTTTGTTACCCAGTCTGGAAAAGCAGCAAAGCACAATATCTGATATTAAGCATGTGAGTAGTTTTGCTCTTGATTTGTAAAGCCTGATGACCAAATGCCCGAAAATCATTCCTTTTAAGGTGTTTCAATTTAAGAACACAAAACCAAAAGAACTTAGCCCATTTAAATAATTTGTCAAGTCATTTAAATCTTTCAAGAGCAAAGGTCAAGCTGTACAGCTCTTGTTAAAAGAAAGTGCTGTGAAAGTGTAAGATTATACATCCTTCATTTTCAGATTGCCATGTTTGACGAGTTTTTATGTATTTATCTTTCCTTTCCCCAGTGATGTGTTGAAGATAACTAATAAGCTGGTACGGCTGATTATAATAGATCCAAAAATAAGACTCAGAGATTCCCCGCAGCCCATATCCGACAGGTCTTGTCACTTGAATGCATTTGTAAAGAGCTGGTTTGTCTCTCCCCTTGACAGATGCTTTGATGAGCTAATCATCTCATTTCCATGAACTGCACATCTGTAAAAACAAAAGGGGATGAGACTCGCGTAAGTGACTAAGCCCTGTTCTTGTTTGCATTGTTTCGTTACTGTTATTTAAGTGGAGCTGGTATTCCTCCCATGGAGCCTGCCATGCCCTGTGCCTGCTGACAAGTGACATGCACACATGCTATTTCAAGCAGAGGACTTCTCCCTGAATTTCTGCTCACTAAAAAGTCCATAAGAGGCTTTTTCCTTCCACCAGTGATGGTCTCTGATACCCCAGGAGCAACCAGCTTTGGCTCAGCCAGCCACTTGTCTCATGAATGTGTTGCTCTCACTTAGGAGGCAGATAGCAAGGGCAAAGCTTGGGAGGTGACAGTGGTGCAGAACTTCCTGGGAGCGGCAGATGCTCTTCTCCATTTTCTGCACCAGTGGTCATCCCCAGTGTTGGATGTTCACACGGGCCACAAGCAGCAAGAGGGTCCTCATTGTGCTTGCCATGTGTGAAGCAAGTGCTAGCCAGGGGACAGAGATCATGAGCCTGCCAAAACAATTCTGCCAGGGCCATCAGCTTCGTGGGGTCTCCTGCTCCAGGAGGCAGTAGTTCTCTGGTGCATGTTACTTTGGTAAGACACTGGATGCTAAATAGGTGGTTTCCTGCCTGTGTTATTGCCAAGCTATAGATTCCCATTATGTTTTCAGTGTTGTGCTCAGGGGCCAATGAGGTACAAAGATGAACAACTTTTCTATACGTTTTCTGTAGTTTTCTTTTACATTGTGGAAGCCAAAGCCCCTACGATCCCCAGTTCCCATATGATTATTTGAATCAGGAAGTTTGTCTATTTTTTGTTTAGGTTTTTGTGGAGTAGAGCTGTGATGGAGGAAGAGTACATAGAATGATCTTGGAGTACAAGGAGGACTATGCCTGGCTACTGAGATGAGCAGGAACGTTAAGTACTAGTTGGGTTGTAAATCCTCAGAAGTTTGTTTCCTTTTTTCAGTTGCAGCTTGAATTTAGGAGAATGACACATTGTGTGTGCCTCACCTCCGCCTGTCCAGAGCCATTTATTTCAAAGCAAGAAGGTTTGTGCTCTGAAGTGGAAGTTTAAAAGGGAAATTATCAGGTACTTTCAAAACCAGTTTTGCATCTTTGTTACTGCTTTATCTGTAGTAATTTGAAATGCTGTGGGTGGAATGTTTTCTGGTGCAATGCCAGCAGGTAAGTAAAGCCCAGCTTTAACCCTTGGGCTTCTCTTGTCATGGCTTTGTAGCTTAGGATTGTGTTCTGTGGACAGTAAAACTACTTTATGCTTCTCTGGCAAATATGAAGGGAACCCTACACAGAGCTCTGTGGGCATTCGTTTCTTCTGAGCCGGGGTCACTGGGAAGGGGGAGCGTGTGGGGCTGTGGCCATTCTCTGCCTGCTCTGTCTTTGCAGATAGCTGCAGTGCCAGTGCTTTGGGCTGTGTTTTCCTTTGGTAAGAGTTGCAGTGAGCGGAGGAGCTCACGCTGCCCTTGCAGAGGTGTTTCCTTAGTCGGAGCTGCAGGCTGGAAATTCATTATTTGTGCGTTAGCCTAAGTTCCCTGGGAGGGGGTTGCTGGTATGAGTCTGTCCTGGTCCAGAAGCGGGCATGCGCAAAAATGAGCCACACTGTGAGCAACCAACTGGGGAGGCTCCTGCATTCGTGTTCACAAATCAGCACTGGAACATGGCTTAGTGATTGGTCTTTCTATGCAAGTAGATCCTGTCTGGGGTTTTTTGTTGGTTTGGGGTTTTTTTTTTTTCCCTTTTTTACTACTTTTTTATTAGTTAAATGCATCAACAGCAGCGCATGGAAACTGTGCCGTGGGCTAACATTGCTGGCAAGCAAGGGTTAAAGTGTGGCCATTCCCCTCTTCCATTTCCTTACTAACAGCTTTCACATCTTGGCATTTATCAAAATAGATGCTAGAGCCAAAACCTCACAAAGGTGGAAATGATCACCGCAGGGCAGGCCACTGTTTCCTCTAATCTGATCTCAGGCCAAGCAGATACAGCTCCAGCTGCAGCCCCTGCTTGCTGGAGATGTTTATGAGGAGCTTCCATGGTACCCAAAGCTGGAGCAGCCCAGGGAATTGTCTGTGCAACCTGAAAACAACCAAACCAGGGTCATGTCATACCTAGAAGTGTGGGTTTGGACAGAATATGCATGAAAAGACATTATGGGTGGGGGTTATAAGGGTGACAGGGCCATTGGGAGCCAGCTTTAGCTTACAGAGTAGTGTGGTGGGAGAAGGCAACTAGTTTAAGTAAAACATCTTGGCCACCCCGTGAAGTGGATAGTGAAGGAAACAGATGCTTTGTGTTCCCAGGGCTGCAGTCAAATGCAGTTGCCTCCATCCTTTTTCCTAACCCAAACCCCACCAACAGTCACAACAGCCAATGGTTCAGTAGGGCTTGAACAGGGACCTTGATTGGGCTGTAGTTCTGTTGATTTTATGGTCATGTGAAAACATGATGGCTTTAAATGCCAGTCTGGTGGTGCTCCTTGGTAGATGTGTGGTGTGGCAGTGGGAGGAAAAAGCAGCAGTAGTGGGACTTTGCTGCTCACTAGCAGCTCCAGCATGGCTGGCACTGGCAGAGATTGATGGCAGCTTCTTCTGGACTTGGTTGAGTGTTGGGGTGGCATAATGGGTGCCTCGTGGCTGCTTCTTCTGTACCCTGCCCCTTTTCTTCTGAAACGCAGAACTCTGGAAGAAGAAGAGTTTGGTGGAGCTACGTCTGAGTTGCAGAAGTGCAGGGAAGGGCAGTTACTTCTGATCCTGGAGGCATGTGGGGAAATGCTGAGCTCTCAGATTGCATTTGAGGACAGTGGAAGCTACACTGAAAGCCCAGTATGTTGGGAAACAGGCTGTAAATGAAAAGGGGATGTGATTTCATAAGGTGCATTGAAGCTTGTGGAGGAAGCTTACCTAAGTCAATTAGCAATATACATGTGCCTTGGTATGCGTGAATCCTACCAGCAGTGTTGAGGCTTTTAAAGCCAAATCTGATGCAGTTTTGGGCAATCCTGGAAATAGGAAGGTCTGCAAGACTCCTTTGAAAGTGCTTCATGCTGGAATATTAACTCAGTTTTAAAAGGGCTGCCAACATACGTAGCTCCATCAGTAGAAATGGAGGTGAGGTTACACCAGTTACATTGGTAAGGAATGGTGTATAGACATCCATTAAATTTTAAATCAGGCTTATTTTGACCTATTTAAAGTTGATTAAGAAAAGGATGGTGTTGAGCCACAATAAAGTACTCTCAAATAAAGGAAGCAATACAAAGTAATCAAGTGGGTAATAAGCTGGATCTAGAACAGCCAAGTTGCACCTCTGCCTGTCCAGTTTTCTATTAAGATTCATTTTACAGTACAGACTTTGTCTCTTTTATTTTCTCTGTGCCTATGAAGGCATTTTAGTTACCTGCTCTACAGTGCCTTTTTTTTCCTGTGGACATTTACCACAAATAGCATTCAGCCTCTTACCCATTAAAGTTTGTGCTCAAACTCTTCGCCATGTAGAGGGGGAAACAAGGGGCCTACAAGGATGCTGGGGAGGGACTCTTCATTAGGGACTGTGGCGATAGGACAAGGGGCAATGGGTTTAAACTTAAACAGGGGAAGTTTAGGTCAGAAATAAGGAAGAAGTTCTTTACTGTGAGGGTGGTGAGGCACTGGCACAGGTTGCCCAAGGAAGTTGTGAAATACTCCATCCCTGGAGCGTTCAAGGCCAGGTTGGGCAGAGCCTTGGGTGACGTGGTTTAGTGCGAGGTGTCCCTGCCCATAGCAGGGGGGTTGGAACTAGATGATCTGAAGGTCCCTTCCAACCCAAATCATTCTGTGATTCTGTGATTCTTCACTCTCATCACAGATCTGTACCACAGTGCGCTCTCTGCTTGAGACTGAGAAGTACTGGAGGTGAGAAATTCAAGCTCTGTGCATACATGTTTTTGCATTATAAGAAGAAATGAGTGCTGTGATGTTCAGAGCACCCAAAGGGCCAGTATAAGACACTGGCATCCTTGCATTTGCCACGGGTTCGGTATGTGGCCTAGGTTTAACTACTGCTCTTGCCCTAACGCAGTTAAGACCTCCTTGAGTTTGAAAAGTGCTTTGAGGTCTTGAGATGGTCAGGTCTTTCTAGAAAGACAAAGCATGGCTATATTCACCTTCTCTTTCAAACCTTTTATTAAAACTGCCTTCTGTGAGCACCAAATTCACACGAAAAATGCATAAAGCATTAAAAAGTCATGGCAGTCTGTCTCCTTTCCCCCACTGATTGCTGAAGTTTCTCGATTTTGTACTTGGTTTCCATCACTTGGGAGACACATACATCATGCCAATAGCATCCATAAACATTCTTAATCCCACTTTACTGGCAATTTTCTCTTGCTTTAATGCAAATGAGATCCCAACTTGTATGAGAAGCCACTGTTCTGCCTGGCTGCACTGGTAGTAATGCCCCCCCCCCCCCCCCCACCTTGAAGCATGCTACAGTTGTATTTTGAACATAAACCCACACTTATTTCATGTTTACATGGTCTCTAGACTTTCAAATCCTTCAAGGGCACCCCGAAATGTGCCTTCAATTTCTGCTGGTTACCAGGCGCTAGAGGAAATACTGGAGGCTGTTCAGAACAACAGCCGCAAGGCAGAAATCGGGATGTACTGGAGACTCATCTGGCAATGCCAAAAAAAGAAAGCACTGCGCTTTAGGAGGGTTTCTCAAGTGCTCACCAGCACAGTAGGCGTGGGGTGGTGGGCTGTCATCCTTGTGATGGCTGGAGCGAGTGGGGTCAGCCAGAATTAAGCTGCAGCTCACAGTTTTGAGAAGGGCTGCTGCCTCATCGCATTATCCAAAGGTGTGTTCGGTGCGTGGTGGTACATGTCACCCTCATTAAGCTTCATAACGTCACGCAGATCTGAAGCTGGTGATTTGCTTCTGGGACCACTGCCATGCCTCGGGGTGCCTGACGGGAGGATTATTTTTGTTCTTTGCAGAAGACACTGTTTTCCAAATGGATCATAAAAAGAAAAATGTGCTCGTAGGTGTTGAAAGAGCAAATGCTTTTGCGTTTGACTGTGCTGTGCTTTTTCTAGTTTCTCCAATCTTTGGAAGCAAATGGGAGCTTTCATCCTGAATTTAAATTCTGGGTCCTTGTGCACTGGCTTGGAGCACATAACTACAGTGAGGACTGTGATTTTTGGGGGGAAGGCAATTGAAGCAGTGTACAGAGATTCACAAAACACACCTTCTGAGATACCATCTGCTCCCTTAGCCAAGTTTTGCCTTTTACGTTTTCCTGGGTCTTCTCAGTTTTGTTTTTGGTTTGTAGGCATTCATGCTCTTACACACCCCCAGAGTGTTTCTGAAGCTCTGTTAGGTCTGCATCTGTGCCTGGTTTGAAATCCATTTCATCCTTTCTCATGGAGGTGATGGTAACCCACACTGCAGTTTTGCATGAGGCAATCTGCCATGCTGTGTCCTGCCCACAGTGCTCTCCTTACATGCTCTTTCTTTACTCCATGTTACCAGAGACCCTGCCTGGACCCATCCGTGCTTGTCCTGGAGGTTGCGTCTGGTGTATTTTTTTTCCCATGTCTCTGGCTTTTAGTCAGGTTTCTGCAAGTCCTTCCTGAGAAGTCCCTGGTGCATCCTTGTATACTGATTTTGGAGGATTGTGCCGTTGGTTTTCTGCGCTATAACGTTTGGATCCATACGGAGACTTCTTATTTGTTAGTAGCTCCCCAGGCCTACAGCTGGCCCAGTCTCCTCCACCAGCATGCTTCTCTTTAGCCTGTGCAGACTGTGCAGGTCTGTCATGAAATCCTTTCCATGACTCATCCTTTTAATCCTTTTAAACTGCCCACTTGAACAGCGCATTGTAGGCTGGGATGAGGAACTCACCCAGGCTTGAGCTGTGCTGGTGCCTTTCATCCAAGCGACTCTGAAGCTTCTGGAGGGGAGATAATTCCCACCATAGACCCACACAGACTGGGACATGAGTTCGTGTCTCTGGTTGCTAGGGAAAAGTCTTGAATTTGCTGAACCAGAGACCACTGCCTTCACTTGCTGGAAGGCAGGTTCAGCTGGGAGAGTGAATGGGGAAAGGCTGAGTCTGTTGGTCTTATCAGATATTATTCCGTGCTGCTGTTTCTTTGTATATGGTGATATCTCTTTTTTTGTTCAGTATTTTCAAAAAGCTCTTTTCTGTGAAGTCAACAAAACCAATTTTTCTTGGGCATTTTTCACATGAGAAGGAGCCAGTGGGGCTGCAAGTGAGGGTGTCCCCATCACAAGGCGCGTCCTCGCTGGGTACTGTGGAGGCAGAGCTGGTGCTCTCTGAATGGCCAGAAGGAAATCAATCAGTAACCACAGCCGATTCCTCTGGTGGCACAATCTCTATTATTGGATGCACAGAGTTATCAAATCTTACCTGCTGTCAAAACCACATTAAAATGGAAACAGCAACTTCAGAGAATTTTGCATGTGTCTCATTTCATTCACGGACCATCTGAGCTCTGGTTGCAGGGTTTGTCTGTTTGGAGCAATCTTCCTAGGTGGATGGGTATTGTCTCTTTTCCCTGTGAATTCTTCATGGCATTGTTCATCTCCTGACTTAATATTTTTAATGCAATTCAGGAAAGCATTATCACCAAACTGTCTGTGCAGGAAAGTGATGATCAGTGACAGCCTGAATGTAGCACATCAACAACTTCCTACGAGGCACTTGCTACCTCCACAGAAGTTATTTGCAGGTAGTTCTTGTTACTCTTTGTCTTGCCCAAAGGGGAAAGAGTTGCTGAAAAAATAAAAAGGTCAGTGGAGCCCCCAGAGATTGCCTCTTGTTTCCATGTGGTCTTGGGAGGTCCTGTTTTTCCAGCCTGTAAAAGGAGAATGTTCTTACTAGATGGAGGTAGGAAGAACGTTGAGATGTGCCGCACGAGTTTGTCAGGGACCTAACTGCAGAGAGAAAGGGAAACAGGCCCTGTGCTCTGCAGTGAACCCAAACTACATGGGGTAGAGTTTGAGCAGAGCTGCCGCTCCTGAACAGAGCAGGACACAGTTGTGCTTCTCCTTGCTCCAAAATGAAGTCAAAGGGGAACGTGCTAAGCAGGCAGCCATCTCTAGGGGCCAACACACTGCCTGCACAAACTTGCTGCTGCTCTGTACAGAGCATCACTGATGCTCAGTGAGATGCAGTTTCCAAAGTGGCCATTGATACTTGTCTCTTCCTCTTGGGGCTGGTCTGGGAGCTTTGTGCCAGGGGTAGGATGACAGTGGTTGCACGTGGGCATGTGTCAAGTGGAAGAAATAAGTGACCAAGCAGCCTTGCAGAGAAATGTAATCACTAGTAGCTGTTTGTGTGTGTGTTTATTTTAATTAACCTCCAAACAAGGTATTTGATTATTTTTTTTCTTTTTAAGTATTATTTGAGCCCAGCTTCAAAGTGACCTCCTGAGGTAGTGGTTCAAATTATTCTTGGCAGAGAACAACTTTTGAGTAAGAGCTAGAGCCTCCTAATGAGGCCTCAAAACATTAAAGCCATCACTTCATTTCCTCAGGTACCTGCATGCCTGGAATACATTCTCCTTATATGCCCCTTTTTTTGGACTTTAGGAGGGGTGACAGAGTTATTAATGAAAACAGTGACACGCACAAGGTTTGAAAAGGGAACAAGAAACACGAAAGGCCTGTGAGCGGTTTCCTCCTCTTCTCTTTCCCCTGCAATTTATTCTATTCCTGGTTTTCTATGTGATATCTCTTCCTTTAAAAAAAAAAACAAAAAAACCAACCAACCCACATTCCCCATCCAGACTTATTTTGGGATGGTGCTTGGGAACACCTTTTTCTTTGAACTGAATCATTGCTTTATTTCATAGGTACAGAGGCAGCAGCAGGGACCCCACACACGCTCCCTGCATCAGGTGTTGGTGCTATGCAGACATACCACAAAGAGACGTGTAGGCAGTAAATCCCTGCCCTGGTATGGGGATACGAGGGAGGCTCTCAGAAGCACTTTTTTCTTAGGGTTCATAGCCCTGTTTGAGTCAGTGAGGACCACTGATGTTGTCTCCATGTAGGTGAGGCTCTTGATGTGAAAAGACATGGAGCTAGTTACAGGTAAAGACTAAAAGTCAAATCAAGGAATCCAGTGCTGGTCATCTCTTCCAGGTAACAGTTCAGGGCCTGTTAACCAGCCTGGCATCCTCCAGAGCTCTGTGTCCCACAGAAAACTTCCTTTGTGTCATCTACTTCTCTGCAACCTTCTTGCCACTGTTCCCTATCACTGAGAAAAGCTGGTGTACTGCGTGGCCTGAATGCTGCAAGAGTAAGTGTATTGTCTACAGTGAAGTCATTTTAAAAAATTAATACATTAAAAATGTTTCCTTCCTCTGCAGTAATGATAATCTTAATTTTTGAGCTTCCTGCAGTGGAACATTTTCTTAATTGAATTCCTAATTCATTGAACATCTCTAACAAGCATTAATGGCAATTATCATCTTACTGGCTGCATTCTTCTAAGGGATGCTCTTTGGAGACAGGTTCATGAAACAAAGCCTTTTTTCCCCTCTCAGGACACGGTTTTAACTCTACCCTTTGCTCACCAGTCAGCATCAACCCAGGACACTCCACTCCTCCAGACCAGGGAGTGAAACAGGAGGAAGTGCTGGGCGTCTCTCATGGCTGTCTCCAGCTTGAAGGCACTAACCCGCTCGCAGGCACCCGGGCTCAGCTCTGGTAGTTCAGCTGAGCTTACTCCGCAGAACAGAAGCTGGGAAGGACATCCCTGAAGGTGAAGGCTGCTCTTGCCCCAGAACACCACCACCGATCAGGAACCCTGTGTATTCTGCTCAGTTCAGCACTGAATGAAACATGCGCTTTCCTGAATGCTGTGTGATCTTACTGCATCCATTCGAGACCTGCTTTTTTCCAAGGATCTGGGGAGCTGGAGATCCTTAGCTGGCTTATGATCAGTCTGGAGCATGCTGTCATGTTCTGGTACATGTTCCTTATCCCTCCATTTCCACTACACTTTTTATTCCTTATTCTCAGTATGATGGGTCCTTTGTTGGAGATGAGCTCCTGTGTCTGTCGCAGATACAGGTACATATCTACAAGAGCTAAGCTGCCTTTGGGCTGCCTCTCCAGCTAGTTCAGCAAACCTTCTCCAGCATATATGAGCACAAACCCTGCAAAGGACTTGCTTGAACCAGGCAATTTTTGCAGCATTCCCTTGCTACACATCTCCTGATGCTGCCCTGACTCCTGATGGAGGGCATGCTCCACCATGCCGTCTGTCCTGAAGTGCATCTGAAGACATCTCTATCTCCACGAAGGTTGGAGAGGCCTTTGCAGGGCTGGTAAAAATACATTTGGTGATGTTATGGTTGCCTTGTCTCGTTGGAAAAAAAGAGGACTGGAAAGAGAGAGAAGGGAAAGCAAAGAGGCTCTAGCTTCAATGTAACTGTCGGCACACAGACACGACTCTTTCTCCTTAGGGTTGTTTGAACAAAAAGCCTTTCCCAAGCATCCGGTCTGTCTCTGCTGTACCCCAGTGCATATCGCTGGTTAGCTCTCGCCTTGAAGTGGTGGCATTGTCAGTCTTTTGATGACCAACTGAAATCTAGCAGCGCTCCTTCAATGGGCACATCCCAGCTGCTGCCTAGGTAAAGCATGGCAGCAAGGTGAGCACAACTCAGTGCCCTGAGATAGCTCGTCTGCTAAGGCAGTGCTGCATTCTTGGAGTTAAATGAGTTCTCACAGCCAGAAGCTGGCATCTGTGGAGTAGGGAGTAAGGGCTCCATGTTTGCTGCATGGAAAAAGACACATGCGAAACAGTCTTTCGCATCTTGTTTAGATGTGGCATACCCAATTCTCACCTCTAGGACCATTTATCCTCTATCTTTGGTATTTCTAGAGTTTAATTATTATTATACCTCAGTGTTTCCCAAGATCTGAAGTATTTATTCAAGACCAGCACAGGGTGAATGACCTACGAAGGGATTTGTGTTCTTTTGGGAGGAAAATCCCAGTCCGGCATGCTTTGCGAAGCCAGCACCATCCCTTCCTTTCGCAGCCAGAGCTGACTGTTTCCAGTTTGCAATTCAAAGTGAAGAGACAGTCCAGAGGCTGCAGGAACATCCAGGGAATGATTTCCAGGGCAACCCCACATACTGCTGCTGGTTGTGCAGGAGCTAAATGGAGCATGCATGTATCAAATAGCTGCAGCTCTGCCAGCTTATTGCAGCCGGGAAAGCCATGCTTACAACATGCAGAACAGCCCAAGCAATCTTGGGCCATGCTGGGTCATTTCTCATGGCAGAGGCTTTTTGCATGATTACTTTGTGCCTGTTGTTTTGTGACTTGCCAAGGAAAGACTAGAGAGGAAGCACGTTTGTTTGAGGCGTTATTCTTTAGATCCGGAAGAGAGCTGGCAAGTTTGGGAGTGTGGGGGGGAATAATGGAAAATAATCCCCTCTTCACCGGAGGTCTGAATTCTTCCCTCTTCTCTGAAGGTCACTGTCAATCATGAGCCCAGTTACAGCATAGCTCCTGCAGAACATCTCTGCCTTGCTATCCAGCTTCATTATGGTTGCTATTTTCTCTTGCCTCCCAGGGCAACATTATACTGCACTTTCATTGCTGCTCACAGGGGAAGGGAGCCTTTGTAAGCAAACCTCTTGTGCAGGGAATAGTCCTGATATAAAGCTGTTCGTGTGCGATGGGAAGATGCATACCTCAGAATCACTCTGCAGTCTTCGTCTGTGGTTCATTATAAACGTGACAGCAGGCAGGTGAACACTGCTGGCTAGCAGAGAAGATTTTTCTTCCCCCCCCAGTAATTATCAAGTTGAGCTGTTTAGAAGGAAAACACTGATTATCTTCTATCTCAGGAAAACTGAGAACAAGCAGAAGTACAGAGCTATTCATATTAACTCTGCGAGGCCAAAGTGAGTGCAATAACGCCTTAAACTCCCAGGGCTCAACACATCTGCTAATAGAAGAAGTTGTACTAGGGACTGGCTGGACCATTTCACTGTTTAGTGGTTATTTTGCAGAAAATACAGAGTGCTGAAGATGCTTTTCCATTTGGGTTAACTGAGGAATGCTCTCCAAAAACACTGAACATGCACGATATTTTTAACTTAAAATGCAAGGAAGCGTTTGGCCAGTTAAGCCTCTGATCATTTAAAATTAGCACATGTGGCTCAGAGAATACAGCCCAATCCAATTAGAGCAGAGTGCTTTGCTAAAGGCACATATAAAACCAGGTGCTATGGAGAGGAAGAAAGGTCCAGAGACTTCTCAGTCCCCATCCGCAGACCAAGACTCTGCCCTTTTGTTGTAATTTTAATATTCTTCCCATGACTTTGATTTGGAGTGGAGAAGAAAGAGATCACAAACACCCATGGATCTTCTACAGCTTATGTCTTATTTTCCAGCTCTCTCCTTTTCACTGGTCACCTGTATGGAATGCAAAACATATGTTTTACTCAAGGCCAGAGCAGATAAAAGTGCTCAGTATGTTATACATATATTCAGTTAGGAACTTAAGTCAGGTTGTAGTTCAGTATTGTGGAGGGTGGTGGAGCAAGGTTTTCTTCAGAGCACAGCCCAAGTGATGGAGCAATTGATAAGGGCTCTCTGTTGTCACCTCTTGTTCTGTATGCTGGATCGATGGCTCAGTGACACATCCCACAGTCTGGGGGTCTCATTCAGCTCCATCCCTTATCAGTTTAATGCCTTTTCTTCATTTTTATTAGTAACGCCAATTTTTACTAAGGAAGCTTGTACCAAGCATGCATCGTTTATTTAAAGGGATGATGCAAACATGTGTCTGAAATTTCCTGTGGATATTGACTTCTGGGAGGTTGTCCATATTTTGTTTGGTCTGTGGCAAATTGATATCTGTGTAGTGCTTCCTTGGAAAAATTTGGTTTGCTTTGAAAGCAGTAGCTCATTTAAGGCCACTTAGTACATGCTCTCAAGGCAAGCTGCATCAAGGCTTTAACTGATTCCAGCTGTCATTAAGCAAATTTGAGGTGTCTTTTTACATCAGGGGCCTCTGAATATGCTGATATTCTTCATGGCTGTGGGCAGGGCAGTCTGTCCACTGGAGACCTGCCCAGAAAGGTGACCACTGCCCAGCACTGTGTTTGTTCAGATGGGCCTAGCCATATTTTCCAACATGGCATGTGTCTCATCATTCTCGACGGGTGAGCCCGCTATTACAAACCTCCAAACTGTATCTTGTTTGTATTTTTGGTTTATTTGTATTTTTTGTTTTGTTTTTGTTTAGAGAAGCTGGACAGGTTCGGATATGAGTGCACTGATGTTTCAAATCAGCTATTGTCATCAACGAAGAGCCTCCACTGTGTAAATTAGAGGATGTAGGTTGAAAAAAAACCAGGGTCACATGAAGAGAACATATTGTCCTTTGGAAGTGGCATGAATAAACTGGTTTTCTGGAGGCAATTTTAGAGGGTTCATTTGGAGGCACGCTGTCATCATCAGTCCATACAGCAGCCTTGGAACCTTCAGAGCACTTACAAAATTGTTGCAGAATTTGCTTTCACGTGGAAATCCAGATGTTAACGCAGGGCCCCGGAGCCTGTGCCTTGCATGTTGGGGACAGAGAAAACACCAGCAGTCAAGTAGCACAAGCACAGACAATTACCCCCGTCAGTTAGTTACATTCCCTTTGTATTTAA
Source organism: Strigops habroptila (assembly GCF_004027225.2). Lineage (NCBI taxonomy): Eukaryota > Metazoa > Chordata > Aves > Psittaciformes > Psittacidae > Strigops > Strigops habroptila. The sequence goes on along the minus strand of NC_046360.1, from coordinate 22,786,937 downwards.
ACTTCTGGTTTGTGTTTCAGTGCATTCCTTGCTGCATTGAAGTCACTGCTGTTCCATGATGTCTTCTCTTTTCTGCATCGTTCAGGTAGTTATGCTGCCTTAATCACAGCAATACTGGAGCTCTTCAGTAAGTGTATCACCACGGGACCTGCATTTATATTTTGTGGCTCTTCCTTCTTCCCTGTCCCTGAGATGATGACCCAGGTGAGTGTTTCATTTTAATGTTTTCCTTTTTTTATCACTGCTGATAAACAAGTGTCAGCAAAGGAGTAGTTCAGTAACTTAGCGCTTGAAACGTGATTCAGCTCTGAGATCTGCTGGGAACTCATTTTAGGGTTAGTGCTTGAGAAAGGTGGGGTTTATTTCCATGTTTCCCAACCAGCTGGCCTAATGGAGTCTGGGAAACAGGTCATCCCAAGCTTCACTGTGGCCTCAGTGGCCTGAAGGTATTTAAGAAAATTGTAAGAGCTGAAGATTGACTTTGAGTAGAGGAGAATGATGGGCAGGATGGCTGCCCATCAACTCATCGTGTCATTTAGCTGCTAGCCGGGTCAGTGAATGGCCCTGCAAAACACCCTGTAACACTTAGATTTTCTGAAGAACATGGTAAATCATCTTACCAATCTTACATCACCTAGAAATGAGAGGGGTCGGCTTCCTGGGTCCTCATCTTGAAAGAGGAGTGTCGGAGAGCAATTCCATCCCATTGCATTAGCATGGGGAGCTGGCAGAGAGCGCTCTCTGAGCCCAGGGTATTAGCTCTGGCAATACAAGTTATATTGCTAGCTAAAAGAGATTTAAGCTTGGAAATGTTGCAAAGGGATAAAAACGTGCAGAGAGACAAGTTACTGCAGCTCATCCGTGTCCCCCTGACAACGGTCTTTGGGAGAAGCTAAGCAACCTGTTGTGGCTGTCAGAGGAATAAATCTCTTCTCTCAAACAATTCAATATCCATAAAAGATTGATGGTCCTAGACCTGCTCTCAGCCAGGTAATTTTCACTCCAAAATGTAAAATTATTATTTACATCAGGACACCCCATACACTTACTGAGTGTATAAGAAGCCCAAGGTGATCTGCCCAAGCCTCTTGCGTTAAAAAAAAAGCCCCAGAAGAGTTGTCTGAGTGTCCCAGGCTGAGATCCTGTGACAAAAAGAAATAAAGGAAAGGAAAATGTGCATTAAAAACAGTATGTGTACAACTGGGAGATTCAGGAGGGTGATCCAACCCCTTGCAGTTAGAGGAAGAGACTGTTGTGACTCTTAACTCTGGTACTCTGGCTCAGATCCTAAATAGTTGAGGCCAGATTATTAATAGAGAAGGTGAGTGACAGATTCCAGACACTCAAGTCAGGCTGCCTCCTGACATTTTCCGTCGGTAAAAATAAGTAGCCTTTCTTTACATCTAACAAAAATCTCTTCCCTGGCTCTCCTTGATGGCTCCCCCTCCTCTCTCCACCTCCAGAGATGTCTGAACAGTATAATTTCCTTTTATTTTTAGCCACCTTTCATAATTGAAAGTATCTCTGTGTCAAAGAGAAAACGTTCCCATGAATTCCTCAACAGGCACTTACTGAAAGCAATTGATAAAAATGAAATATTTAATGGGGTTTTATACCTGTGGACTTGGCAACACTGGTGCATCTCAAAAGCAGAATTTTAATGGTATCAGGATGGATGGGCATAGGGCCATCATCTCCCCAGCTTCGCTGGTGCTTCTCTTTTGGGATCAGTATTGGATCCAGCCTGAGGGGTGCATGAGTCAGTGGCAGGTGAGCTTTGGGAAGTGGTGGCTGCCCTGACCCCAGAGTGTCCGGCTTTTCCAACTGAATTCCCACTGAATACTGCTGCTCGGGGAAAACCTGATGGTTCTCACTTGTCAGCAACACGTAGGGTGGCTTCATTGCTCCCCAGAGATCTAGCCCTATTCACAGGCAGCTATTCATCTCGTCTAAGGTAAGAACTGCTTGGAATCATATCCATGGTCCAGCTAGCCCCATTCCTTCTCTTGCAAAGTGGCCAGAGTAGATGCTTCTGGAAGACAACGAAACGGGAGTTCCTTCACTTGGTCTCCTGCATATGTGCTGCTCACCTGCCTGAGTTTGCATTCGGGATCTTCCCAAGGCATCGTTTTTGTCTTTGTATTCAATAGTCTTTGAAGGATTTTTCTTCCCTGGATTAGCTCACCTCTTCCCAGGCCAGTTCTGTGCTCCCATTTTAATGTTCAGGGAGACAGATACTGCTGATTCTCAGCAGCTCAGCTGGATTTTGCCTTGGCCTAAAGAGCTGCAACCAGAGCATTTCAAAGAAAGCAGAGGAGCAGAAACAGCCCCTTGACAGCACGCAGTGAGGCAAGAGTTGATTCAATTTAATGTGGCTACTAAAACCAGCCTCCAAGATTCAAGGTTTTAATTGTATCCTCTTTGCAAATCAAGCTCTTCTAATCAAGCTCTTTTGTTGTGACTCACCCCTAGCCCAGAGCCAACTGCTGTGGAGGTGGAGAGGACTCACCTCTGTTCTCCTCTGCCCTTTCTCCCTCCCTCACCAGCTAGCAACATCTCCTTCATATGTGCCCCCGTCTAGGCTGCCTCCCCTTGCCCCCTAAGTGTCACTGCTCTGTCCCAGCCACTTCCCAGCATGAGCAGTGGCTTGGTGGAGAAGGGTGTGGGGAACCCTGTTGTGTCCTCAGAATTAAGGAGGCAGGACCCCTCCTTCTCAATGCTGCCCCAGGTGTGGGTGTCAGCCTAAGGAGGGTGTCACTTGCTGCCTCTGTCAGTCCCTCATGGTTTTCTGTGGCAAAAGCTGCAGAGGAGAGTTTTCAGCGTACCATGTCCATCATAACATGGCTGGAATTTATGAATCATAACTAATCATCTTGCCAGGTACAGAGAGGATTATACAATGTGTGATCTAATAACTCCTGACCGTTTAATCACCTGTGGTGGTTCTGAGCATGTTGCATGACAGGTAACATAACTGACCTTTAAAAGTGAAACCACAAAGGGTGTTATTTCATAGGTGTTTCCTCACTCTGCTTGGCTAGAGCATCCTTGGAAGCAGCGGGACCTCCTGGCCTGGAGAAACAGGCACGAGTGTTGTCCCACGATGGGTGTCACATCTCAGAGGAGTTTGGGATTTCTGCAGTGACTTCAACAGCAAGGGAAGGAACTGAATCTGAATTTTGCATGAGGCTGTTGTTGCGCAGGTGTCTGTAGATGCCCAGAAGCCCCCATGGTCTCCAAAGGAGGCTGGAAGGGTTCTGCCACCCCAGAGAAGACGTCACTGGGGACCCGTAACTGTAATCTAGCCCTCCAGTGTACCCTCATGTGAGTTGTTTAGGGTCAGAGCTAGCAAACTCATGCCATTTGTGCATTCTTCATTCACTCCTGTCCATCAACTCCAGACAAACACTTTCCCGTATGAAGAGCTTCCTCCATAAGGAAGATTTGAATAATGAAGATAATGAAGTTGTCCCTTGCCTGGCAATGACAGTCCATTCCTGCTGACACCCCAGCACTGCAAGCAGCTGAAGTGTACACCACCAGCACAACGTCCTCAACAACCTCTTGGGCTAAACTTAACTTAAGCAATACAAATCTACCTGCCATGTGAACGTAATTACATCTAATTGCTGAGATAAATTTAAAATAATTGCCCAGGTGACATTCACCCTTCTACAGGCATTTGTGAAGGAGCAGGGGGTTCTGGGTAACCCCACGCTCTGCCCAGGTGCAGATGGTGACTTTCTCAGACAGCCAAAGCTCAATTCTTGCTCCTGAACATCTTCCCTGTGGCCCTTGAGTGGTTTCAACTGAAAAGCAAACCGGTGACATTTCAGATGTTGCCTCCCACAGTGTCTCTCTTCAGCCTCCACTGCTGCTTGCTGCAGGTTCAGAAGTCTCTTGTGGATCAGTCGGCTCTAAAAAAACATGTGGGTTTGCCAAAATAGAAGCAGTTTTGCAGAAGGCAATGATTTGGCTGCAGGTTTTGCCAGTGTGCATCTCTCTGGGGCTTGCAGTTTGTTTCAGCATTTTGTGGTTTTTTTTAATTTTGGATTTAATTTTCTTGTAGGAGATACCAACAAAACAACAGATTAGTGTTTGCAAATAACATTTCAAGGAAGGGGGAGGGGGGAGACATTCGTTTTTTCAAATGTATTTTGAAATGCCAGGATTTCCTACAGAGCAGTAATCCCGCTTTGCTGTCAGCTCACAGCATCACTGCTGGTTACATAGAACTTAATGCCACTGTGAAAGGACCTGAATGTCTTTCCCACTAATATTCTTTACTTTCAGGATGGTGAATTATTTAAAATGCTTTCAATGGCTTTAGTCTGTCCCAAGTCATAATCTCATATTTCATTAATCTCAGTCTCATAATTGATTATTTCTTTCGTGGGATCTCACGTCAAGGACAAAGGTGTAGTTGGTGCCTTCGTGGGTGGTGATGGAGATCAGGGCACATGGGCTCTTGTATGATGCACTTATTCAGCCAGAGCTAGGGATGGTCATGGCCTGCACAACCCGGGGCAAGCTGGAGAAGAGCAAAGCCAGCAGCTGAGCAGAGAAATTGCACAAGCAAGGTGAGGTAGACACTACAGTTGGTGGACCTTAGAGAGGGAACATGGAACAAAACAAGAAAAGTTCTTTGAAGGCAATGGGAAGCATTTGTATTTGACGTGCCTCTGTAAATGCAGTTTTCTGGCACCTGGGAAAACTGCTCAGTAGTCATAGGAAGAAAAGAGAGTGAAGAATAATGTGTCCAGCAGAAATTCCTGCAGCTCTTGGCTCAACAGAGAGTAATTGCTGAAGACTGGAGTCTGCTCAGGGCACTGGAGCTAATACCTCTGCACTCACAAGAAGCAGGACCTTGGGTGACCACAAGCAGTAAGCTTGGGATGTCACTAAAATAACAACGCCTGCCCAGGAGTTTCAGTGTGCTGCTAACTTGGAGGGAAGATGCCACCTACTAAATGCCAGCCAAAGTACTTCCTGGAGCACCTGGTTTTCCTCATGTTTCCTATCCAAATAGTGGCTAGACCTGTATAAAAATGCTCTCTCTGCTGAAATAGCTGGGCTGGGCATTGCTGTATCCACAACACACATCACCAGCAGGAGGCTGCAGGAGGAGTAACATACAGAAGGAGTAATGCCTGTGTCCATCGTCACAGCCCTCACTGGAGACAGGCTCTGCAGGCACTTGTGGCTGATTGCAGGCTCTTGGAGATGTACTCAGCCGGTACATTGGTGGTCCCTTGATCACCATGGAGTTGCATGCTCGCAGCTCACGGGACAAAGGCAAAACGTCCACGGTGATTTCCTCTGGTCGCCATTTTCTCAGCTGGCAGTTAGTCAGCAGCAGTGGGCACTGTTGGCAGAACCAGGAACCCTCCACAATGGAAGTTCTGCCTTGCTCCCCCTCCCGGAGAAGGAATGTGAACGTCCCACTTGCTCTTGGCCTGGAGAAGACCTGGCAGAGCAGATCTGCAATCCATGGGCATTTTTCACTCCCGTGCACTTCCCCAGCACCTGGTCAAGCTGATTTGATGACTTTGTTCCTCGATGTGGGCTGAAAGACAGGCAAAGACATCTCAGGCTGGCTGGAGCCTTCAGCAGGGAAGAGGCTGTGGCCCTCCCAGCTGCCTGCTTGCTCCTCAGCTTTCTCTTTCTCTGGGGCTTCAGGAAGCTGCAGAGATTCAGAGATATTTTTCCCCCCTCCCTTTTCTTAAAAGCATGGCTAAAAATAGAGTATTGAAACCAAGCCCAGCCCACGAAGCAGAGTGTGTAAATGTGATGCTAACCAAGGGGCTTCAGAGCATCCTGCAGGAGCTGACACCTGACAGACATGTTCTCTCTTGCTCCTCATTCTTTCTTTGGCACCTTGTCAAAGAGCACACAAGATGATGAATCTAAAGTCATTTTGTTTGAAAATGACCTACTCATGTTGTTATGGTCATAAAGAGAAGAGGACAAGGAGAGGACAATGGTTTTCATTTGTAAAACCATCCAGGACTCCCAAGCTGCTACTGTGCTCTCTGCTTGTATTTCCTGGCTGAAGGTTACAGAGGTGGCTGTAGGAAGCAGTGATAGCAGACCAGGATAGCTCTGAGGTTTTGCCCTTGGCAGATGAAAACAGACCAGCAGACAACATGAAGTGCACAGGGTGCGTTCTTGGACAGCCCTGGGTGGCAAAGGGGGCAGGTTTAATGTAAAGGAGCTTCTCCAAGTGTCATGAAACCATGGAACCTCACCTCAAGACCTGAAGTGAAGGCTGCCATGGCAGTTGTCTCATTAATTGCAGGTTCTCCATGGCTGCACAATGTGGACATGCCAGTTCCACAGCACACCCCACACTCACACCCTCATGGCATACATGTAGTATGATGGGGAGACACAGATCTCCGCTGGAGAAGGGGGATTTGTAGGGCCTTTGCTTAGTGAGGAAAGTCAGAGAACGTATGTGACGCTACCATAGTGCCCCCAGAAGACCTTTGCTTCCACTGTGCCATAGCAAAGGGGGTTGGGGCAGGGTGGGCATTAACATGTTAATCCTTACACAGCCTGGTGGCTGCAGCTACCGCAAATGAAGAGCTGTGGTGGACAAATATGGACTTAGCGTTACCTGTAATGCAGTGTTTGGTACAAACACTGATTGATGTTTGGTACAAAGGGACTTTGCCACTGTTGGATTTGGTAAATTGCTTGGTGATACCATGACGTTGGAGCAGCTCATATTGTTCCTTTGCATGGCCAGGAGGGGCTGTATGCAGCCCTAGGGATGGGAGAGTTAACCCATGATGCAGAATGGCCTGGGGTTTGATGGAGTAAAGGTAGCAGAGGTGTGGGACAGTCCATGTACAAGATGAGTTTTATGAGCTGCATGGGACTGAATAGCCTACAGAGGGGCACCCCTTGGGCTCAGCATCCCAGCTACTGCAGCAACCCAAGAAGCAGTAATTCCCCTTCCCTTCCTGCTTTCTTCATCCCTTGTGCTTTTGGGTAGGACTGGGAAATGGTAGGAAAATAAGTGTCCTCAGAGGAAACTAAGTTGGAGTGAGGTGAAGCTGGAAGGAGGGCTGTGAAAATCCAGGAGGGAACCAAATAGGCTGTACTTCCAGTGACAGCTGCTCAGAGATGGGTTTCCAGGGACAGTCCAGCCGATGCTGCCTGTGGACACCAGCAAAAGCCATGAACGTTGCCTAGGTCCTGCATTCACCTCCCCTCCCACCATACACCACCCCTGCCAACGTAAACACGTGGATGGAAGCAGCTTATTCCCTGTCAGCTCTTTCCTGCTTATCTGGAGCCAGTGGTGAGAGCAGGAGCTGCTGTCGCAGAGGGACCCTGCAAATCCTCGGATGAAGGCCTGGACCGAGTGCTGTTTCCCAGGAGGATCGGGGTGGATTGGATAATTAATCACAGCTTGTCTGGGGGAGGTTGAGGAAGTCTGAATAAAGGTGTTAACGGCTCTTAAAGGCTTTCCCGGTTCGCAGAGGGTGCTGCCTCAAACAGATTATCTGGAAATATTATTAGCTGGAGTGGGAAAGGGTTTTTTCCTCCTCTGGGCTCTTTGTAGCCACCCTAAATCTGCTTGAGCCATGGAGACAGGTTTTATTGTGTGGGGGGAGCTGGGGGAGAGGTGTTGGCTGTCAGTGGGTCAGCAATTAATTGGTTTATTCCTTTCTCACGGTTATTTTCTAACCAACATCTGCTAAAACCCCCGTGCCCACTTTGTCCCAGCTCAGCCAACAGTTGATCTGAACCACAGGGATTTACACTGGGGGGGACCTTGGACTAAGAGGTCGGCTTTGCAGGGGCTGCCGGGAGGTCCCTTGTCCCCTGCCAAGCCTCTTTTCCCGTTGTCTCATCTTAGGAGGAGGATGTGATTAGTGTTTTCTGCCATGGGATGTCAGCTGAGGGATAAGAACTGTGTGCCAAGAGAAGGAAAGAGCTGCCACAGATGGATGGTAAGTGAATGCAGAGACATGCGCCCTTTACTCCAACAGAAACTTTCCTTCCAATGCCTCTGTGGCCCATTAGTTCAGACAAATGTTCTTGTTCAGCCCCACACTACCTTCTCTCCTGGCAGAAGCGGCCCTCAGCCGTGAGTTTTTGAGTGAGGGTCTCAAAGCGGCCCTCCATTTCCTCCTGCCATCTGGGAAACCATTTATCGTGAAACCAGCCTTATTGGAACAACATTCCTGTTTTCCCATAGCTTTATCACAATTCTGGTGCTTTTGCAAGTCAGAAACAGGGGGTGCCATCAAAGCAGAAGCCTTGTGCCCTGCCAACCCCAGCTCAGCCCAGTTTCTGCCCACCAGCTCCACTGCTATAAATGAGCTGAATTCGGTGGTGGGGCTGTGCCAGGCTGCAGGGTCTTGCTGGGAGCATCACAGATGGCTCTCTTACAGTAATTGTTCTGATAGTGCATCTCAAGCTAGAAAATCACCTTTCAGACCAGAACAGGAATAGAGAAAAAACATGGCTTTGGCCTGAAGGATTTTGATATTTGTAGCTTGGCATCATTTGGCTTTGAGTGAAAAGCAAACATTTTGAGTCTTAGAAAGGTGATGGAGCAGGGTAGTCCCCACTCTGCAACGCCTGCCTGGCCTCCCCAGAGTGTGCTGGGCAAGTGGGAAACCCCCTCTGTGGAGAAATTAATTTGAAATCACATTGTCCACAGGGAACATTCCTTCTTGCCGTGCTGCTACTTCTCTCCCAGCTCTTCCTAGATCTTTAATTGGAATTAGGTGCTCTGAGTCCCTCAGGCTGCTTTCTGCATGGTCGCATTGATTTCCAACAACTAAGTTAGCCACAAAGCATAATGAAAGCAGCAGATTTCCAAGTCTCTCTTTTCCTTTACAGAAGACTGTCGCTTTCAAGCATGAAGCACAGCAAGTCCAAACCAGATCCCCATTCTCCTTGGGGGTCAACCTGCAGGGTCGATGAGAGAAACAGAGTGAGTCCTCAGCCCTCTCAGAGCTAAACTGCAAAACCGCAGGCTTCAGCAAAACCCTTCAAGCCAGCCCATCTCCCAGCAGAGTCTCTGTCCCTTTCTTGCAGCTCAGGACTGGAAATAGTGACAGGTATGGAAAAACCATTACAAATAACTAAATAACCCTTCATGCAGTGATGCTGGCTTCATAAGCACTTCCCCAGCTGCTGGGAGACTGTGGGAGCACTCTCTGGAGCAAGTGGACACGGGGTGCTGGAAGCAGCCCGACAGCGGTGGGAGGCTGAACTTTCTGGTTGTCTGGACCCTTCCTCTCTGTGGCTGGACCTCTCGCCAAGCCCTGCAGCCTCTCTGGGGTTTCCAGACAGTCTGATGTCTGCCCCAGGGGAGTCCCACTTTAGGCTGGGGTTTTGGGCTCAGTGATTTGAAGGCAGTGGCAGCAGAGCAGGGAGATATCCTGTTTCCTCAAGGCAGAAATGTAATTTTGTGTTAAAATTGGTTTTCCCTCCCAAAAGGTCCGTAAACGTTTATCAAGCTGTTAAGAGACGGGGGGATGTGGCTGGCTAACCTGCAAGGCAGCAGTGGGATAAAGGGGAAGGGACCAGGCACTGCCCATCTTAGCACTGGCAACCAGCATGTTAACCATGGGAAGGGAGAGATCTTGGCCAAGGGCTCCAGCAAAACCCAGTCATCAAGTGCAACCCACTAGGGGCTTTTAACTGTTGGTCCACTGGCACCTGAACAGGCATGTGTTGTTGAGTAGCCCCTACTGAAGCTAAGGGCTGTGTCCATACCTGACACTGCATGATTTTTCTCCAAGGGTTCCTGGAGAGCATGGAGCAGGCAGGAACCAGGAGAGGGATAGGTTGTTTTGGTGTTGGACTCTCAGTACTGTGTTAAGTAAACCAGAAAGCAAAGGGTCAATGTTTCTGGTGCGCAGGCAAGCTTTGAACCAAGCTAAGCTTTTGCGTGTTCCAGTGTCCCTTTCCTTCCTGAAGGATGTTTCCGGTAACACGTTTCTAGGGAAGGAAATCAGCCATGTGGTCAGCAGAGTGGCACAAGGAGTTCTGAACTTGATGGTGCTAGATAAAGGTGAAGAGATGTTCCAAGAGGAGCAACTGGACAAGGGGCTTGTCACAGGCATCTCCTGCCATATCCTTCCAGCACTCCTCGCTTCCCTGCAGTCTTTAATTCTGCAAAGCAAGCTGGATTGTAGCCACTGGGACTGAATAGACGTACCTGGTTAGTCTTGTTGCCCGTGCAGGGATGTATAGGTGTAGTGCACATGATGGAGATGGAAGTGAAGGACCAGGGTTCACACCACAGCTTATGTTTCACCAGTAACTTCTCCTGCTGTTGGAATTACATTGTCTCTCTTAATCATGCAAGGCTTATTTTCCCACACTGGAAAATGAATTCATCACCATTGGCAAAGCTAGGGGCTGGGAAGTTTTAATTACTGTTTGTACAGTGCTTTGGGGCTCTGGAGTGAATGGTGCTGGAGGCCTGGGAAGGGTTCTGTTGTATATTGGCAGTTACTTACATTTTATTATATACGCGAGCTCTGTGGTCCTGTCAGCAGCTCCTTCCTGATGCCTAGATGCAGTGAGGCTTCCTAACACAGGTAGTACAAATACCCCCCTCTTGTAGCCACTTAATGCTGCTGAGCATCACTGCATAGTAAGAGATGCGCCTGCTAAAGCTGAGTGTCCACCTCCAGCCAAAATAAACTCAACGAGCATATGCCTGTAGATACCCACCTGCTACACAGGGGAGAAGAGCCCTAAAGCTCTCCTCTCACGAGGTTTTTCCCATTAAAGCATCTCTTCCTTAGGCAATGCAGCCACATCCTGCATTAACTTTCCTGTCCCCTCCCCCTTGCTCAGAACACCACCTCCTTAATTATAATCCATTAAATTCCTTTCTCCTCTACCTGGAAAAAAGGGGATTTGGGGACAAGAAACAAATGTGAAGGCGTAAGTCTCTTTTCATGGGAAAGGAAATCTATCCAGCGCCCTGCTGGGAACCCTGCTTTGCCTAAACCCCAGCATAATGCAGTAAGAAGTTAAGGCTCTTAGCGGGTGAGCAGTGCAGGAGAACTGTTAAGCACGTCTCGGGTCTCTGTGGTCAAATGCTCCATGTTGTACTCAGTGCACCACGTTTTGCGCAACAGGGTGATTGTGGCTCCTCTGCTCTGGCATCAGCGCCCTGCGAGTGCTAGTGTGGGCTGCAGGGAGGACAGGCTGTTCAACAGCCTCACACAGGTTGAAGCCACTGCTTCTGAAAATGGTTTTGTAGAGAGAGGAGTGTTTCAATATGGGCAAAGTCCTGGAGAAAAGACACATTAGTTATTGATTAGCATATGTGCCCATGTGTGTACAGCTGTGGGCATGTGAAGTAGTACAGTATCTAGGCTTATGATACCATCTCCGTGGAAGTCAGTGAGGGAATATGATGACTTGCACCTAAAATATGATTTCTATTTTTTTGTCATCACATTTGTGCTTTGGTGGCACATTTGGTTTTCTGACAGGTACTGAAGAAACATTCAGCTGATTACCACAAGGGGCAAAACTGGAGTTACTTACGATTTGCCAGATCTTCTAAAATGCAAAAGACTCCCCAATAGATGTGCTTTCCCTGTCTAGCCAGCTGTCACTGCTGATTCCTCCTGAATGGTGGCTCCCTGGGGTGATGGGCAACCTGTGCCAAGCGTAGCAGGTAGGGCAGGATAGCCCAGGCAAGCCCCCAGGATGAGGACAAAGCCAGTGGGGCAGAACTTCAGTCACCACTCAATGGGTGACATTGCCAGAACTGCTTCCAATGTGTCCCCTTCAGCTTGGGGTGGACAGAAGGCAGGAAGAAGTTAGCTGCACCTCTGTGACCCTGCTGCTGCTGCTCAAGAGGGTTTCATTTACTGCGAGGTGCATTAATGGCTTCTGCTGGATGGCTGCTGGGTTGACATCTGTGGCTTTCTCAGGATGATTGGTTCCAGGTCCCATGGGTTACCACAGCCATGTCACTGAAATCAGGGGAGGACCGTATCTACCAGTCCTTTCAGCAGCACCAGCATGTCAGGGTGGGATGGTGTCAGCCCAGCCCCATGCTGGGGAAGTACAGAAAGGCATAGGGCTGCTAACGGGCTGATGCACGTCGCCCCAGTGCTTCCCCATCAACAAGCAGATTTGCAATGGGTTTATTCAGTCTGGGGTAATTCCTGTTCTCTCTCTTTCAGGATATTCTCTGCAGCCTGCCTGACATCCAGCAGTGGCAAAGAAACAAAGCACGGATCCAGGTATTGCCTGCTGCTGGGCTTATATCGCAAGCACTCAGGAGCAGTAAAAAGAGTGCTGAGACCACAAAGAGTGCTGAGACCACAAACTTCACCTTTAATTTAACCCCCCCTTTTTAGGGATGGAGCCAGCGCTGGCCCTGCAAGGGAGAATCCAGGTCCAAGAACTCCAAGGAATCAGAGACCCTTCAAGACATTTAATGCTGAATGAAGCAGGGAGGGATTTAGCATGAGGCCACAAAACCCATTTTGAGGAAGAAAAGCAGCTTGCCTCCTGCCCCGCACCTCTGTAAACTGAAGGGGAGAGCTTGTCCATCACTGCCTGTCTCTTTGGGTCAGCACCCTGGGCAATGACCATTGGGTGCTCAATGGTCTGTTGGAGCACGGTTCTATTTAGGTTGGCTGCTGCTGGTCCCAGCCTCTCTTCAGCACATGGAGGCTTTCAACCCCTCGGGCAGGGGTCTGTGAGGCCAGCTGGAGGCGAGAGCACCAGCCTGCTGCTGCCGAGGACACTGCCACCATTCATTCATGTGCCTGCTCAGGGCACAGGCCAAACACAGTAGGGAAGCCAGGCAACATCCCAGCCCAGTTTGGCTGCTGGCCTTGAGGTCTCCATCACCCAGAATTTGGAGCTCATCTCTTTTTCCATTACCTTTAAGCAGCAATGGTGAATGTTTTGGTAATGTTTCCTAAAAATAAAAATGTCAATAGAAGTAGCTGTTTAATAGCATGAGTCTGTGCATCTTTGGGCCCTGAGCAATCTACAAGCTGAGAAGAAAAATGCTGAAATAGCTAATAAGTGTGAAGATACTCTGAGAAGCTCTCTTACTGCACATGGACCAGCTCACCAGCATCACCTGGGGCAGGAGGGCTGTTTGAGGACTGTTTTCCCTACCTCCCTAGGCAAATAGCCAACTTCTCTCCAGCCCATTTGCCTGTTATTCCACTTGATAGAAAAGTCGGTATCTGAAAAAAGGAACACAACTTGTGCCGAGATGCCTCTAATGTGGCAGCAAATGGACTGGTTACTGTTCCTTCACTTAAGTAGGGTGTTAATTTTCTGTTCTGGCTTTCATAGGGAAAGAAGTCAAAGGATACAGGCACCCTATGTTGGGCAAGACTTTGCTATTCAGGAATGCACAAATCTGGCCCAGTTCACAATAGCCTTAAATATCAGTGAGCAGCTTCTGAAGGAAAACTCTGGAGCTGTCTCGACAGCAGCACTAAGCAGCAGCACAGGAGAGAAAACAGAGTGCAAGTGCTTTGTGCAGCCTTTTGGTAAATGTGTGGTTGAGAAGGGGTGTAAGGATAACAAAATTGACTCCTACTTGCAGTTCAGGCAATGTTAAACCCCTGCAGTTCAGGTTTTTGGGGAATGACCCTACTTGGCGCCCTGGCTTGCCTTTGTCAGGCCCTGATCTGTCCCCATCAAAATCCCTGGCTGGATCCTTTATAGGAACTTCTCCCCTTTATAGAGCTTCTCCGCACCAGCTGAGGGAAGATGCTGGGGTGGTTAAAGCACTAGTATAAGCTACATTAACCCATCTTCTGTGCCCCACCTGTAAGTTGGCAGGTCTGATGAGTGTGCTGCATGGGTACCGAGAGCAGTGCTCTCAGTATGGGAACAGGCATCTGAGGACATCAGGAGGACAGTGAAAGCCTTGTCATACAGCCTGAAATCTCACAGCAAGTGTCTATTAATATGCCATGCCTACGCTTCCTCCAGGTATTTACAGTGCACTTCCTCCCTGTTAGCTTTGAAAACCACAGCTCTGTTCTGACATAGCAAGTCCTTTTCTTTTACTAATGCGTTTGGTACCGCAAGTGCGTTTGGCTGGGACGTGTGTCAGTAACAACCTACCTCATTTTGGGAAGCAGACAGGATTTCCCTCTAAAAATGATCTTTGTCTCCAGATGAACAGTTTCAGCCTGTTCTCTGGGAGCCTCTCTGCTGCAGAGACGGTGGCTGGCTGGCTTTAATCTGGCTGCAGATGGATGTCACCAAACCGATGTGAAGTATCACAGTGACAGCATCAGTCCAGCCAGCGAGGTCACCTCCCCCTGTGCCTGCTGTCCAGGGGAACGGGGCAGGGAGGGATTCCTGGGTGCTTGGAAAGGGACCTTGGGAGGTTTGCCACTGTGCAGGGACCCCCCAAAAACCCTGAGAGGTTTCTTACCTTTGCCCAGGGAGGAGCCCCTTGAGCCATTCTGATTTGGCAAACGAGCCAAAACTGGCATAGCTGCAAAATGGGGCCAGCTGACAACTGGGCTGAGCCTGGCTGGTGGGTCAAGTTGGGCTGGAAAAGCGAGGAAAAAAGCATTTTCAGCCCAGGGAAACAATGGGGAAATGAAATGGAAACTGAGACTGCTGAGTTCCTCCGCCCTTCCCCAAGGAGAGCAGTGGGGTGCAGAGGGCAGTTCCCAAAATGCAACATCTGTTGTAACCCAGTTACTCATACTCTCTGAGAAATGTCTTTTTGCCTTTAGATGTGCAGCTCCTGCTGGAGTGACTTCCTTCTCTTCAGCTGGAGGCAGAGACAAAGGAAAAACTCGTTGGTAATGAGCTATTTATGGAGAAATTAATCTTGATATTTGCATCACTAGTACAAGACAAGGCAGCGATACAACTTTCCTACTGTGGTTAAGGGTAGCACTCAGAGCAGGTTGGGAGCCTCGAGGTCCTGCGAGTGGCAAGAGCATGTTTCATCATTGCTTGTTTGCAAGAGAAGAACTCAGTTTGCATCACTTTTAAAACAGCCATGCAGAAAGCCACAAGAACCCGTCATTCTGGTCAGGCCCTTGGATTTTGTCAGGAGTTTTTGAATACTGCTTTGCAATTAAAATTCCCACTGGGTTGTCTTGCTGTTTGCAAGGCCAGTTGGGATTGGGAAAGTGCAGGTAAGCTGGCAAGCCCTGAAGCATCAAACTATATTCAATTAGCCCACCTCAACTGCAGGAACATGGTTAGCTGGCAGCACATCACCCCTCCTGGTAAATTAGATACCGCACTGTGGTTTAGTCACACCAGAGAAATAAATGGCTCGCAACTTGCTGAGGCAAATTCCTCCCAGCTTTAATTAGCCGTGAGATGTTGGAGTGCCTAAGGCTGCCTCCCTGCCCCTGCCCATGTTTACACTCAGTCCATCAATCCAGTTTGGACTGAGGTTTCCAAATATTTGCAATTAGCAAATATTGCTAAGTTTTGACAGTCCAGCTCTTTGCAATTAGCTGGAAAACTCAGACTTGTATTCCCAATCTTTTCAAAAACAAAAGGACAGATGCTCAGATCCCAGGACTTCAGCAGGAGAGCCAGAGCTGCTCATCCGGCTTTTCCTCTGTTGTGCACTGGCTCGGTGTCACCCCAAAAAAGAAACATCAGGAGAGGCTTCTGGCCTCTGGCCTGAGGATGGAGGGGGAATTAGGAACTGCTAACATACGTGGAAGATCCCTTAACGCTTAAGTCTTGATCACGCCTTTGCTGTGTGTTTTTTATACCATGTCTTGTAAAATCAGTTGCAGATCATGTGTGTGGTGCTTGTTTTCACTGGTGTGTCTGTAGCAGGTAGACTGGCTCAGTGGGAGACTGGTGTAATTTTGGCTGCTTGAACTGTCACCCCTGTGTGTCCCTGTGCATGAGTCAATCAGTCCCCACAGGGGGGCCCAAAGCCAGTGCAGGCTGGAGGGTGCTGGGCAGGGCTGGGGCTGATGTGGTTTTGCTGTGGCTTTGAGGCGAGATGCTCTCATCCTGCATGGCTTGGGCAGATCTGTTTGGAAATGGAGCATTTCTATTCAGCTTGTGATGCTTGAGAAAATTCTCCCACTTCCCCATCTCCTCTGCTTCCATCCTGTTTCTCTTAGTGATGTGATGACAGCCAGGTGACAGAGGTCTTTTCAAATAAGCCTCCAAAATTCTGACGGTGGCATGAAGTTTCCCAGTCCAGGCAGCTCGCTCTTGCCAGCACAGACTTAGCACTTCTTATCTCACAACAAATGCACTGAAAATCTGCGTTTTAACCTTTTTTGTGCTAAAGAGCTTTCAGGATGCAGCAATGCATTTTGCAAGTTGTAAAGAGTGCTATTGTTTTTAACAAAGCACACAAAATCCATGTCCCATAAACTGTGCTGAAGATAAATGTTACTTTTATATAAAGACCTACAGGGTTAATTTAAAGATTTGAGGTCTGCTGACTCTCCAGCTTGTTGCACAACCTTTCACATGTCTAAAAATGGATGTGAGAGGCAGTCTGGTTGGGTTTACCTGTCCATACTGGCAGCGGAGAGCTGCAGTTGCTCTGTAGGGATGGATGGGTTTGAACATGCATGGCACTAAGGCATGCACTTAAAACCTCCCAGCTCATAAATACTCATTCTGTGTTCCAGGGGCACTCGTCTGAACCTGACTGCAGCGAGACAGATGCCAGATAAGGGCTGTGATGCTCACCTTTGTGTTGGGCTGTAACGGCTGTGGCGTTGGTTGCCAGCAGCACTGGGCAGCGCACAGCAGCCATGGTGGTGCCGTTGAGCCCTCGCTGGTGGCAGCGCTGCCTTGGCACTGGTGAAGCAGCCCCAGGATGGTGAGGTGACAGCGTGGCTCTGTAGCAGGCGTGGGGAAGAACCTGTTTGGCTCCAATAACTTCATGCTGTTCTCTTCAAGCTAAAATGGAGCTTAAACTAATACTTTATTCCTCCCATCCAGACTCAGAAAATGGGAGCCTTGGTCGCTGGGATGTTTTCCTTTGCCAAGTCTCTGCATGGCTCGGTTTTAGTGAAAAGGCCAGCCCCTGAGACACATGTGTTGAGGACCTGATGCTTGGTAATGGTCGAGCACATATATTTAAGGCAACACAAGCGGGTGACAGGGGGGGCAATCCTACGACACAGCCTCGTGGGTTTCTGACTATGTTATAGCAGCGTGAAGGAAAGAGGGGCAGGAATAAGAGGAGGGGATGAGGAGGTGGCCCTGCCAGCAGGAAGGCAAAGGCCTGACACTGCTAACATGGTTCATCATGGTGATCTCTTTTGAACCCTCCATCCAGCTTTAGGTCCAGCACCTTCGCGGGAGCTGCTGCCCGGCCGATGGTCCAGCTTTGCTGCTCACATTGTGTTGCACCTTGCAAAGGCGTTTGCTGTGTTTGGCATTGGTCGTGATACTCAGGAATTAGGAGAATTTTCTCTTTGGAATTATCAGAGTGGCTGAAAGGCACAAGTTCTGTGGTACCTGGCTGTGGGATCTGTAGTACCTGGCATTTTGTCTCCCATCTATTTGTGGCCTGGAAAACTGATAAGCCAAAAAGGGAGTAGAGGATTGCATTTATCCCTTCTCCCAGCATGGGTTAGGAGAAGCAAAAGGATAAATCAGGACACGGTTCAGCACTTCCCTCCTGTTTTTACAGAAATCACTATACATTACAAGTGCCTTTGCATATTTTATAGCACTTTAAAAAGCCACTGTAGCTAATCTGGAAGTTGGCTTGTTCAGAGAAGCACAGAACATGTGCAGCCATAAAAATCTCTCATTTGATGCCAAGCTATTGCATTTTCAAGTGTCTGAAAGGCAATCACTGTTACGCATCCAAAGAGTTCGGCTTGACTTCCCCCAGCTCCTCATGATTGGTGAGAACAAAACCACCAGCACAGCATCTTGAAAAGTTGTGTTGTTGCCATATAGTACAGATGTTTCGGTAGCAAAGGCAGCCTCCCTCCAAGGGCTCGCCTTAGGAGAGGAGCAGCGTGCTTTTCTGCAGTAGGGAAAAAAAGTAGTCTGATTGAAAAGTACAGACAAACAAGGCAGTGCCAAAAGGTTGGAGGAGTAATGGTCCTGGAGCAATTGGTGTCCCTTTAACAAGGAAATGTGGTTCATGGAGAGGGTGGGTTGCAAAAATGCTGTCCCAAGTCCCTGAGAGCTAGTGAGAGGTTGGGTATTCATAGTTTGTCTCCTCTGTCTGGCTCTTATTACTACAAAACGTGGGAATTTGTTATCATTGGAAAAGCTGCTTCTCTGCCTACTTTAATCAGGAGGTTCAGCAGTTATCAGTGATATCTGTAAGACATGCATATGTGCATGCACAAATACTCAGTGTGGTCATATAAACCCTCTTCCTGTAGGAAACCATGCTAAAAATGTGGCCTTTCCAAGTGCTGTTCCCATGTCCTTTTCCTCTCTTCACTTGGGCATTTGATGTGTTTGGTTGTTCAGGGGAAGAAGACAGTAAGTCTTGGGGTTAATGGTAAGGGGTGCTGGTTGTCCCCAAAGCTCTTGCTCTACCCTGATTCAGGTGATGGCTGGACCACCTTGGCCCTCTTCTGCTGCTTGGCCAAGACTAAGAATGTTGTCCTTGTCAAAAAAGGTCCCAGCCGTGGGAGGCAATCCATCTTCACATGGGGAAGGGGGTGTGTGTGCAGCTATGGGGGCAGCCGTGAGCTGGCCCACGTGGCAGTGGCAGCCTGTTCAGCTGGTGCAGAGGACAGCCATGGTCTGGCATTAGCGGTTGGTGCATTTCCTGACTGTAACCTACTTAAGAGGAAGGCTGAAATCTGTTGCAGGAGCAGGCAGCCAGGAGCACTGGATGCTGGTAGAAGAAGGAGCATGATTCAGCCACCTGAAGGCATCTCCCTGTAGGAGAATTACCTTCCCTATAAAGCAGCAGGCATTGCTCTTAAGTGTTATCAAGCTTAAATCGGTTCCCTAGGTGACATCCTTGTAAGTGGATTTCCCAATTAAGCACATCCCGATTAAGTGGGATGTACTGTAATTACAGAGTGCTCAGCGCTAGGAGCAAATCGGATCTGTCTGCAGCAGAAGGGCCGGATCGAAGCTCTTCCCCAGTCTGGAGTGGGCCATACCAAGGCATTTCTGTAAGCATGAAGGTGGGCAGAGAGGAGATAGGATTTTGCAGCCACCCCTGCCATGCCAGTCAGCATGTTCCCTGCAGAAGGAGGGTGCTGGTGCCACATCTTTAAACCTTCTGATACAGGAGCAAATTCCTTTTGAGGTTGCACTCCCGAGTTTCTTGCTAGTCCACAATCTGCTGGATGAAGCCTTTGCTCCTGCCAGAGAAAATACCCATTAGCAGAGGTGGCTGTGCGGATGCTGTGTAGGGAAATGATGGCTCTTCCTGTGGTGGCATAGGCTGTCAGATAGTGCTGCCACCCGCCAGGCCGACATTACAGCCCTTCAGAACCAAATTCTCTCTGTGCAGCCCAGGAGAGGGGTTTTTTTCTTTCGTGGCTCCCTCTCCCCATCTCTCTGGCTTCCTCTTTGAAGGGGTCCCACCCCAGCATGAAGCCTTGTGGTCCTGGAGTCAGACTGGGGCTACATAAGCCCATTCCTCTAATACTTTGTTGTTCCCAGCTGCAACTGGGACACCACGGGGGGAGAGGAAGAAGATGCTCCTTTGTTTGTTGTCTGTTAGTGAAAAGAAGAACTGAGCTTATACTGCCTTGAATAGGTCAGAGCAATTCTACCTGGATGGGGATTGGAGACCTTCTGGGAATTAACTGGTCAAGGCAACACTGAAATGCTGGAGATGGGACATCAAGTGTAGATGTGATGCAAAGGGAAGTGAAATCTGTGCCAGGAGAGCTGTGTGGCACCCAAGCACAGCCACTTTGGAACTAGAGCAGGAGTCTATACCTGAACATGGACCCTCAGACCAGGCCATCCTCCAGATTAGAGCCTGCTTCACTACTCACAGGGTTTACCCAGCTGCCCCAGGATCCTTAATTCCCACTTGGCTAGGAGGTGGCGTAAGTGCCATGCAGTACGCTTTACCTCCAGGCTCCCAGTCCCTTAGGTCATGCTGGCTGGTGCACATCTTTGGTGGCTGTGGTGCTTCCAGGGGTCTTGTGCCTACAGGCAGGATGGCCAAAAAGCTCTTACACCTACCACACTCATGTTCTTCTTCATGGGAGTTACAGGGTGTGGGGCAGGATGAGACCTTATATTTTGGGGTGACGTATTGCATGATTTTTAGCTGCAGAGGGAACATTACAGTAGGATAGCAGGGGAAGCCGATGAGAAGATTACCCATGTGCACATGAATTGGGTCTGTCCCACATGGACATGGATTGATTCGCACTCCCGTTTGCTGGGCTAACCTCAAAGCGCCTGCAGGTGGCCTGCACCACCGCAGCACCTTGAACACCTTGCTGATGCCTCCTCACCTCCCTCTGCACTTGCATCTCTCACACCCCAGCAGCTTTCTTCCTGCCACCAGCCGGGCTGCAGCATCCCCACGATGCTCTTACCCTATCCCCGCGGCTGTCCAGCCAGAGATGCACAGCACGTGTCTGGATGCAGTGGCGGTGCTGCTGTTCCACCCGCAGGTCCTTGCTCTGCTGCTGCTTCCGTACTGCTGGTTTTGCAGTGCCACCCACTGGCGGAGGCTCGCCAGAAATCCTCTGCTACTTTTCTCTGCCACAGGTGATGCTCCAAAGATGAAATATTGGAAGGAAGGCTCTGGTGGGTGTAATGCATAGGGTGCATCCCATGCGTGCTGGTCCGGGACATCTGGAAACTTTCTGGCATCCTTTCCAGTGTATCTCGGTGTATGCCGGGCCCAAGCTGCAAGGTCACGGGGCTGGCAGTCCTGTGTGTCAGTTCATACTGGCGTGCCTAACTGGCCGTCCTGCCTGCAGTGTGGCAGGGCAGGCAGCAGCAGCAAGGTGGTTTCCCATCCCCACTTGCTGGATCTGCCAAGTCGGTTTATGTAGCTTCAGGGTTCCTGTTTTCCTCTGCAGAATAAAATACAACCCACTGGCTGATACCAAAACCCATGCTGTACATAAGGAGCATTCATTCCAGTTGGAAGTGTGCTCGTGGGGATGGAGGCTTGGGGGTTTTTGTGGGAGAGGATGCTTTGGGGCCACTTCATTTAACAGTCAAGCTGGTCTCCCCAAATTTGCCATGTCCCTTTCTGACCCTATTTATACTTTCACCTCCATCCCCAGTTTAATGCCTGATGCCCAGTCAGGAAACAGGATAAACAGTGAAGAGACAGAGTGATGCACTTCTCAGGGTTTGTGCACAGTGAGCCACCACACGCCGGAGACTGCTGCCAAGCTGGTACCCAGCCGAGGCAGCTGAAATCAGCTCACTGCCCGGATGCGATTGCCATTCGGTGCAGCAGCAGCACAGATGGACTGTCAGGAACCTTCTCCCCAGCCTCCTAATAGGCAGTGAGTGCTTGTTTAAAATAAAGCCTGACAAGTGGCATGTTGGGGGCGTCAAGTCCTGGAGCACTGTCTTCCGAAAAGTCTGCAAAGGCACCGGAGGGGAGCCAGGCACAGCCTCCCAGATGACAGTAATTAAAGGCTTTTGCACTCAGGCAGTGGGAGCTGCTCCTCTTGCAAATTGGCCTTGATTGAAGAGGAAGAGAACGATTAGGCTGAAGGGGAGTGATGGAGGTGGCAGGCGAAAACACCGAGGTAAGTCTCATTTTGTCTTCTGTGTTTTTTCCCCCCCCCTCTTCCTCTCTCCCAAACCGTGTCCATGTGAGTGGAGGCAGCAGTGCTCCAGCTCTGCTCAGCCTGGGCTGGCTCTGCCTGAGCCCCTCGGGGGGTGTTAAGCTGAAAAAGAGCAGCTCTGGTCTGGTCCTGCCCGCGCAGCCCCAGAGCATCGCCCAGCACTTTGTGCAGCTGCCGTCCTCCAGAAAACTCTCTGAGCTGGATGGCACCAGCGTCACCCATCCCTTTGCAGGGCTGGCAAAGGGGTTAACCCCTCATCTGGCCTATATCCCAGCTCCATACAGGGTCTATGGCCCTATACCCGCTATAAACCCCAGGTTCGCAGCTTTTTCTCCTGTTTCAATTAGAAAGGGGACGTTGATAGCTTGTTCAATGCAGATTTTACCACATTATTTATTTTAAACCTCTGGTTTTGATGAAGTTGTCTGAATATATTTGAGTTCAGTGCTAAGCCCTGCATCAAAGTGGGCAGTTCCTGCAGGGTACCTGACAGCATTACAAAAATATGCTCCCTTCCCTTCCTAAAGCTTTGTCTGTTCTCAGACCTGTGAGCACCATGGCTCTGGCTGTCTTGGCTGGGGTCCTCCATGGAGCAGTTCGTCACTGTGGAGTGAGCAGGATGCTACCTCCAAACCCAGCCAGCTGCTTCACAGCACAGGGCCAAGGAACCAGCTGAACATTCAACAGAGAGCCTCTGGCCTGCAAGCCCAGGCCATTAACAGTCAGGTAAAGCAATTTAACTCAAGTTATGGCAGGATAGAACATCTCCTTTGTCCCAGTGTGAAGAACAGAGAAGTAAGTTGACCTTATTCAAGCAACTGTGAAAACTCCAGCACAGAGTTTTTGAGCAGCCAGGCTCCCTCAAAGAAGCTGCTGGTCCAGTCTGCAAATGGGTCCCCTTCCTTGAGTCCAGTCCTGCAACTGCCAAACCCAGTGGCCAAACTCCCTGTGGGAACACAGGGAAGCAGGCCCAGTGCCCTACATTTGGTGCTTGTTCTTAATCTAGTGCAGCAATTGTGTTGTTATAGGGCAACAACTCTGCAGGGTAACCGTGAAATTCAGTGCAGCTTATGAAAAATGCAGGCTGTTGCGGAGGCAGGGCTGCAAACCTCTGGTTGCATTGGGGTGAAACCTGTGTTTGAATCAAAAGGGTGATGTGATTGAGGAAGGGATGGACAAAGGCGCTTTACCTGCCGCCTCAGGTGAGGTGTGATGCCCAGCCATCTCCACATGCTGCGCCGCAGCCCCTTCCCAGTGGCTGGGTGGGAGATGCTCTGCCTGGTTGGGCTCCAGCTCCTGCAGTGGCACTCAGTCACCCTAAATCCTTGCTGGCCTTTCAGAGGGGAAGCTGCTTGCTGGAGGGAGCAGGGTAAGCGAAAGAGGAAGAAACAAATCATTTGCTTCCAGCTCCTGCTGGCAGCAGACGCAGTTACTGTGTGAGCAAGGCTTGCAGCACCGGTTCATTCAGCAGGTAGTGTCTGTGCACCCGAACCCCCATGCATGGCAAGTTTTGTGCTCTTGAGGTCAGCTCAAAAACCTACTTAAAGCCTATGGATGGTCCCTGAGATTTGTATCCGCCCTCAGATATCCTACTGAACACTTGTAAAATGGCTCCCACAGCCAGCTGCTAGAGGAGCAGCTAGGTGATGTTGCAGCGAGACCACCACCCCAAGTCCATACAGTCAGTTGGGATTAAACTGGCACTGAGAAGCGATCGGTGGCACCACATTCAAGTGGGGCCAGATGCTCCTCTGAGCAGTGTGTGCTGCTTGTGATGGTCACATCAAGTTGCCTGCAAAACTGCAGCAGTTCAAGAGCAGAATCACATCCCAGGACAGTTGTTCCCTCAGAAGGAGGAAAAGAGGAGAGCATGCTTTCTTCTCCAAACCAGAAGTAAAGCTGGATTCCCTTTCCATTCGGGTTCAGTCTGAAGCGCACGCTGTGTTACCAAGGGAGCAGCAGCATCCTGCTGCTCCCTCCTCTCATCCCCATTTAAACCACCCTGAATCCCAGTCACTGTCAGGCTGGCCAGTGGGTTCAGTTGATTGTGCTCCAGGACAGCACAATAAAGCCTCCAGAAAATTATGTTTAATTTCTGTGTGCCCCCCAGAGCTGCCTGCAAGCCCTGTGCCATGCTTGGCTATGAGAGGTTCCCAGGGGCTTACAGGGTTGGCCTTCATAGGGAAGGAAAGGGGGGTCTTTAACCCCCGCCCATGCCAAAAGGCACCTTTGTGGCCCTGCTCCTCATCTCACCCAGTTATTGCACTGGTGTGACTTGACAGCAGATGACAGAGGTTAGGAAAAGGCCTGGGACAGCTGGGATGTCGTTGCCATGGAAATCATGTGGTGTCTGGAATAGCAAGAACAAGAGCAACTCAAAAAGTAATGATCTGTCACATTGATTAAGGGGGAGTTGGGGAGATCTTGTTTAGGGACAGCCTCGTGCTTCAAGCGATATGAATCCATATGCCACATCTCCCTGCGTGCCCCTCCCTGAAGGGCTCTGTCAACAGGAAATAATCTGATTTGTTTTGACCGGGAGTTTCTCTGGGGAGTACCGACACGGTTCCTGCCCATCAGCTGTGCTGCTCAGCTCTGCCATCCCAGGATGAAAGGCATCAAGTCAATGCAATATTCATTCACTTCCTCTTCCCTCCTTCATTCATTTCTTCATCCATTCATCTGCTTCATTCACATTTCCCTGGCACTTTAATGAACAGTGCTTAGCCTCTGCAGTCCTGCAGAGACTTCCCCTGGTACACTCTTCACTGCAGATGGCTGTCTTCAGGCTTATTTATTCTGCAGGGCAAGGCTTCGTGTGGCTGGGGCAGGGTTGTGTTATGTCCAGCTGACACTTGGATCTTTAAACCCCACTCGAATCCCCCCGGGGTTTGCTATTCTATCTTTTACATCTTGATGATCTCACTTTGTTGTGATTTCTGTCTTATCCAGCTTCTGTCCTCTTCACGGGAGCCCATCAGGGTGCCGATGCCCATGCCTGCAGCCGCCCTCCTGGGGCACGGGGGGGTGACTTGGCAGGAGGTGGCCGGTGGCATCGCTGGGGAAGCAAGAGGGAGCCAAGCATGAAATGGGCATCGCTGGAGTGCTGGTGCCAGGCACTTACTGCTGAGACAGAGCCACAAGTATAAATGTCCCCAGGGCTGTGTCACTGTCCGCCTGCCCCTGCCATGCTGGTGCCTTTTGTGGTGCTTGAGCAGCGTGGGGTGATTTCTTTTTTTCTCTGCCTGGTGTCCAGCAATAAGAGATTCAGTACTCCCGGTGTGAGCTCCAGGCTTGGATCAGGGAGCAGAGCTGTGGACCAGCAGTTACAGAGCGAGGGGCCAGACCCCCGGCATGAGCAGCTTGAGCAGCGAGGGGCCACAAGCCACATGCAGGAGCAGAAACGGGAGGCACATGCACCAGGCACATGCAAGCTCCTGGTTTTAGGGGTTCTTCTTCAGATGAGCATGGCTTATCCCTCCCATCGCCCAGATACTCACTGGGTATAGGTGGGGGGAACAAGAACATTGGTATTTCAATGCCCTTTTTTAACCACCCCAGAGCAGGTTTGGGTTTTTTTCCCCACCAATATGCAGATACTTCTCTTGAAGAAAATAAAATGCCTGGGTAGTGGCTGGGTAGAAATCCAAGAAAGATTAAAAGGAGGGAACTAATTTTCCTGCCCATGAGCTCACTAGTGGAAAATGATCCTTTCCTCCCCCAGCCCAAAAACCGCTTCTGCTGTGCGTGCGGGTGAGCACTGCAGCACTCTCCAAATAGCTAAATGCATTTCCGAACCAAAGGCAGCAAAGAGAAAACATCCATTCTTTGTATAATGGAGAAAGCTTTCTCTTTTGTTCCCTGCTTTTTATCAAGTATCTACTGCCATTATTGTTACTCACTGGGTTATTACCTCCGAGTGGCTACTTCCACCAGCATGAGCTGGTTTATTGTCTGCTCAGAGCAATTATGGATTGGGATAATTCCTGTCATGCTGTTTCATTGTGGAAGGATCCGCTGTGCTCCGTGGCCAAGGTAACTTGAGGTGATTTGTGCTGCTGAGTTACCCATCAAGTTCATTAAGAGTGGGTGGCTGGTGCCCCAACGTGTGCTGGGACACAAGGACCAGCAGAGGCTGAACCCAGGCATCTTGGTGTGAGAAGTACTCAAAGGAGAGTTTTTCAGAGGAGCAGAGACTGGAGTTCGATTTATTTCTAGGACTAGTTCATCTTTATTCACTGGTTGACAAAATGTTGGCCAATGCTTCCTCCCTCTGAGGGTGTGGGACCCTGTTGCTGTGTGTGTGTAGAAGACAGGAGTGTCCTGCGGGAGGACTTGCAGTCCTGATGGAATCTGCTTGCTATTTTGTGATTGTTCACATCTAAGAGGTCATTTGGTTCCTTGTCCTATGCTGCAAAGATGAGAGGAGGAAGGTCTCCTTTCCTCAGTCTCTGTGGGCTTTTCCCTTAGGAACTGCTTTGTCTTGCAGGTTGGAGCAGGGAAATAAGATGAAAATGCTTCTCTGAAGTTTGAAATCAAGACTTCTCTTGGGCCTCGCGCATCTGCAGAGATCAGAGCCCCAGTGCTGTTGCACTGCCTCTTTGAACTGGGTGGGGGGAGTTTCACCCTAGGCAGGAATATACACCTGGCTTCACAGCAGAGGGCTCAGCCTGCAGGTTGCAAAAGTACCTGGTTATTTTTATTCCTTTGATACTTTATCTACTATCAAAATAACTTCTTTCTTTCTCTTTTACTTCCTAGGAATCCCAAACAAACCTGTCACAAGTGATAACATACATTGGTGAGGCACTGCCAAACCCCCCTGAGTTGTCCATGGACAAAAGGGGTCAGGTCATTCCTTGCACAGCCTTGCAACTGCAGCCTTGCTTGGTGCAGGGTTTCTTCTGAAGACATGAGAGTTTAGACCTGTGAGAGGAACTGCATGGGTTTTGCAATCCAGATACTTAGGTTAGTAACAATGTGTTTATACATTCACTTGATAATTAATAAATACAAAAGTGTGACACTTCTAAGCACTTGCCAAAGCTGTCGTAGATGTGTTTTTCCCACAGTTAGTAACCTGTGGATTAGGAAGCCATGATTTTTATTTATTTTTAATAGCACACAATGAGGACAGATTAGCATGAAACCATAATGTCATCACATGCTCTCAAAATCCTCCAAGCCAAGACCTCATCCAAGTTCAGTACAAGTAGCAATGAGCTTTTCTAAAGAGGCTGGATGATAAAGAAGTGTTTTTTCTTGCTGGCTTAGAAACTGTAACTAGCAGGGTTGAATTTCTGGGGTTGTAGGTATACATAAACATCGCAAAATGGCATTTTTTAAGTTATTACCCCATTATGAAGCTTGTCCTTCCATACCCACAGAAATCTCTATATGTCTGGACTGCACCTGATACAGACAAGTCCTGCTGGATCCACTTACTGGAGCTCCTCTTGGGTTCAATACTAAGCCCATACCCTGGACTAGGTCAGAATTTGCCCGTTTCCCAACATTTTCTTGTGCAAAGCACGGCTTCATGCTTGCTTTGCTATTCAAACCTGGCCTGTCTGAACTCTTGGATATCTCCTTCTGCAAGAAATTGATGGTTCAAATTGATCTCAATGGACAGAAAGACTTTATCCCTTTCCTACTGCAGGTTGTGAAATGTCATTTGGTGGTGCAGGGGCCAGGAGACCGTAGGAAGCCACTTCTCTCCTGCTCCTCTCTGCTCTTCCTCTGGTTCAGCTGAGGCTCTAAAGGTCTGGAAATCCATCCTAAAGTTTCAAAGCAATCTTTCTTGTGTCATCCCTTGTCAGGCTGAGTTCCCAGAGCAAGGGAAATGGTGGTTGTTCTCAGAGCGCATTGCCCTCAGCATCACAGTGATGGCATCTGGGGACCTGAAGGACAACCCTACCTTGGCTCATGGAGAGGCAGAGAGCAGGCAGAACCAGGCAGCAACTCTTGAACTGGGATGCTGTCCCTGCTGCCTTCTTTTCTGTCAGCTGTATGAGACAAGCTCTCTTTTTCTGCTGAAAAAATTGCCTGGATCAAAGTTTCACAGCCACTCTTGCCACCCCAGAGTGCACTAAGCTGTGAGTCATTCATGTTCTTCTTCTCCATAGCTACCTCAGTGCCTGAGTAGATTATTAGAGTCCATGGTGACTCGGGAGACACATGGAAGCCAGCATCCACCTGCCAGCTGTAGATGGGGTCCATCCACTTCAAGGCAGTGACATCTCGGTCCAGACAGGCACCCAGCAGCAGCATCCTGGCAGGTGGCTTGAGATCTCCATCAGATGGTGAGATAGTCAGTGAAGGTCTCCAGAGACTTTTCCTACATAAGGTTGGTGTCTCATATCCCTTTTCCCTTGTGTTTTTGGCCCTTGGCCTGCCCACTCAGCTTCTTTCCCTTGCCCCCAGCTCCTGAAGCAGCCCCAGGGGTTGGCACATTGTGTGCAGGTACCTGCTGAGTGCCCATCTGCATTTATGGTAATAGTCCTACCAGGACCTGATGGCATTTGTAAATATTTGCGTTTTGTGAGGAAATTCCCTGTTTAAACGTAGGGTGAGATTAACTCCGTCTTCTTTGTGTTCCCCCATGTTCCCGAGCTCCGTTCACCAGCCTTGGCCCCTGAGACAGCTCTGCTGAAAGCAAATATGTCAGTCTTCACTGCACAGGGAATATTTTAAGGCTCTGAAAACAAAGTTTATTATAGCAAAGCTGCCAAAAGTGTAACCACTGCCATGCTAAAATATCCTCTGCCTCCTACATTTGTAACGTGGGAGTCTTTTATATCCTCTTTACTGCTGCTGAACCATACATTTGTATTGGCAGCAGATGTATATAGACTGGGACCTATTTCAGTGTCATGCAAAAGAGCTTTTAGGTTAAAAGATATATTACAACTTACTGGAAAGCTTGAAATTAACTTTGTGATGATGCCACATGAAGATAAAGAACCAGCAATTTATTGAAGTGTGATTTTATCCATATGGGCTGAAAGGTTGAACCGCGTTAACATCTCGAATGGTCTCTCTTTGCCAAATTAACTATTGAGTTTTGGGCAACTATTTAGAGACAGGAAAAAGAGACCTTGTTTAACCATTTTCAGAAAAGCACGGCCTCCTCCTCTCCTGTATAGGAGTAACCCAAAAAGAAAGCAGCCAAAATGCAGCCCCTGCTTCAGCCATTGCGGGCCAGCATGAGGGCTTCAGGGAGGGCATCCGCTTCCGTTGCTCTCAGGCACAGTGGCAGGAAAGACTCACTTGGTCCCTATGAAGCTCTGCTGTGGTTGTTATTAATACCAAGCCCATAAATGTTAGTGCTTCAGTGGCCAAATTCCTCTGCATTGCTGACAGAACTCCTGCAGCCCCTGGATTTAATCAGCAGCACTGAAGGTGTCCTTGGATGGCCCAGGATTTCCTCGGGTATTTGGCCATGGCAGGCAAAGAGTTAATGCTGGAAAAATATGGATAGTTTTAGGGGAAGGATTTTTTTTAATGTAAGTTTTTTGCTTCACATCTGAGCTCTTGGCACTGTGTCCCCCACCTCTAATCACACCTTATAACTGCAGTTTAAATCAAAACCCGCAAGGCTGGACCAGTTGGATCCAGTTTCTATTAAGCCATTTGATCTGTGAGTGAGCAGACTTGCTGTCACCAAGCCAGTCCCCTGCCTGCGCCTCTACATGATGAGGCAGCCGCAGCTCCCCACTGAGTGCAGGGGAGCCCATAAAATGCCCATCAGCATACATCCCCCTGCACCAGCCCTCTCCTCCCTCACTCCCTCCCCAAGGAGGAGGCTCATGCTGGACTGTGGAGCACACTTTAAAAGCTTTGGCTGTTCAATAGGTCCAAAAAAAGGAAATCTTTCTTATATTTTAATTTTCAAGTTAAAGCAAAATCCCCTTTTTGTTTCTCACTGTAATTTGTTTGAACATTAACCCCTTGAAGACCTTGGTCACTGATTTTGCTGTTAAAGGCACTACACAGCTGTGAATGGGTATGTGGCTGCCTTTAATAAAAGATGAGATCTCATCTTCCCTGTTGTTCATCGCTTCTCCAACAGACCATGGGTTGGAGCCACAGCTGATAAAATGGCCTGGGCCCTGTTTTGCTCTCTACTGATATTAGTAAGGGAGCCAGACTCCTAATTTTATAGACTTAAAAAAACCCTCACTCTTTATTCTTTAAATTAACACACCCACTGATGCACGTATTGGCAATGAGAATCGTCTCAGACACAGCCTCAGCCACCTCTGTCCTGTCCTTTGCTGCTCCCAGGGACCCTCATGTATGCAGGGCAGGAGGATGGAGGGAAGTGATGGCTCAGCATCCAGGACTGCATCACCAGGCTTCTAGTTTAGTTTCTTTTTGCAGCCATTTTGAACACTGAATAAAGCAGGAAAAATAGCATGCAGCCATACAAATAAATCCAAGCCAGTCTCCTAAATCAGATGTTAAAAGCAGAATTGCAGCTGTGACAGGGAGGGAGTATATTCACTAGCATTTCCTGCTTTTTTTAATCCATCTTTAAAAAAGCATCGGTTTGGGTGGGAAGTTAGTTTGGGTGAAGTTATTGAGGATTTGTTCTATTAATGGGATTCTTTTCTCCTTTCCCTTCATGTGTCACTGAGCCGCACAAGACGGCTGCAGAGTCCAAACTCTGAATCTCCATTCGCGGACTCTGAGCTCCTGACATTGATTTTACCACTTCAATAATAGGGGAAATTATGTGAATTGGTGGCAGAAGCAAGTTTACATCGTGAGTGGAGAGAAATACAGCTCTGGAGCCAGGTTACTGCTTCAAAGAAGGCTGCAGCAGGTGACAGTGCCCAGCTCTCCCAGCAGAGACGGCTGCAGCGAAATGACCCAAGAGGTCCTGGTTAAAATTAATTGAGTTAATTAACTGAGCAGCTGTGGCATAGCTATTTTCTCTGCATGTCCTGGCTCTTAGTCCTCCTTTCCAACGGGAGAAGGTGTTGTTGAACCCATTTATTGGTAATGCTGGTCG
Source organism: Strigops habroptila (assembly GCF_004027225.2). NCBI lineage: Eukaryota > Metazoa > Chordata > Aves > Psittaciformes > Psittacidae > Strigops > Strigops habroptila. The sequence continues at coordinate 22,756,214 of NC_046360.1, read as the reverse complement.
TCACCCTTGGTGTCCCATCAGCTCTGAGATACTCATTGCAGGTGCCTGAGCCTCAGCTGAGACTGAGGACTTTTGGACCTTGTGACAACATTTTCGAGATGCAGAGAATTGAGAGAAGGAAATATTCTGCAGAGTTTCTCTGTTAGTGTCTGCAGAAGGATGGCGCTGCTTTCCCTCTGCCTGCTGTGGGCCCCACGATGGGGACACGGTGCTGGGTGGCACCTACGTGGGGAGGGCAGACTGGGTGCACAGTGTGCTTCAGACTCCTCAGAAGTTATGTAAACCCAGATCTTCACTTCCCTCTTGTTACGTGCAGCAGGTCAGGTCTTTCTCTGGAAGTCACCAAGTTGTGGATCAGCCACGTAGCTGATGGAAATGCTGCTGCTGGCCCATGCAAGGGTTTTTGGGGTGGGGTTTCTTCTTCAGCCAACCCATTCAGGAAAGAATAAGCTTTTATTTTCTTAGCCATCACTTTTTGCTGCATGTGTCAAGCTAACAATGGCTGGGTATTCCTCCGAGGCTGTAAAATAAGCTCATTCATCCTTTCTATTTGTTATAGGGAGAACAAAACAAAAACAAAACCAAAAAATCTACTGAGCTACTGTTTACTTTCTAGACAGAGCCTGTGGTATGGTACCAGCAGCCAAGCACTGCTCTGGGTCAAACATGAAGGCAACGTGCTGTTTGTGTTTGCTCAGCAGCATGGATGCAGAGCGAGGAAGAAGGCAGGAATGTCAGTGGGAGCCTCTTGTGGGCTCTTCCTCACCAAGGGGAGCCTCCCTCCCACCGCCTTTGCTGGAGCTCTGTAATTTCCAGCAGGATCATGTTAACCACAGACCGTGCAGGGAGCAGGGCTGGGGTTTCAGTCCATAGCCACCTTCCCATTGAGTCAGGGCTGAATCACCACCCTGCGCTGAGTGCAAAAGGCCATGGTGGTGCTGGAGGTGCGGGGGGGGAGCTCAGTCTGCATCAACAGTGGGGTGGATGGGGGATGCTGTCACTTGGCTTGTGGCAGCAGCCTGATGTTGCGTGGCATTGAGATACAGGGGAGGCTGGGGTGGGGTGGAAATAACAAAATGACATCTTTGTCTTTGGAAAGAGAGACAGCAAACGAGTTGCCTGACTCCCTGGGAAAGGGGTTGGTGGAGGAGTTTGGGTGCTACCCCAAAACCTGTTGCCAGTGGCAGGAGATTGGTGAGGGCAAAATCTCCAGTGTGACTGTGGGACCAAGATGACAGCACTGCGAACAGCTTTACGTGCCAGGAGCAAAATGCTAGAGAAGGTATATTCAAGCATTTGGAAAATCTTGTGGGATTTTCTAGGAAAGTGTGGTTGAGTGTGTGGCCATCCTGGAGAGCTGCAGCAGCAGCAGCAGTTGTGTATCTGCAGCTGCAGGTAGAGGTGGGCACACACTGACATAAGACCTGATCCAGTTATGGCCCACATTTCAGAGCTGGTGAGCAACCACTGAAATCCTGGTGGCCAGTCTTAGCTGAAAAGCAGACCTCACCAAAAGTGAGGTGAACTCACGTGCACTCGGACTGCGGCACTTTAAACAAGGGTGTTTTGTCACTTGTAAAATGTCTCTGCTTGGCCACAAGCTCTGCTTGCGTCTCTTCCCACCAGAGACCATGCTGGTAGGTTTGAACTTTCTAAGAGCAAAGGAGGTTGTGGGTGCTGAAAGGCAAAAGCCTGGAGAAGTAATGGTCTTGAGAAGGTCTGGGCTAGACTGGATTGGAGGATCAGGATCAACCTTCACCTGGTATTTTCCCCTCTTTCTATAGATATTCCAAGAAACACCAGCTCCCATTAGCACTGCAGCTGTCTTGTGGGTCTTGAGATGTCAGACCTTAACCCCCACCCAATTTCTTTCCAGCTTTGAGGAGATGCTTTATCTTGACTAATCTGGGATAACCTATGGGCACATCCCAGTGGCTTTGCTAGCAGGCAGGTATGGCCGGAGCTGCTTGCAGGTATGGCCTGGAGATGCAGTCCCAAACCAGGAATTGCACCCAGGGAGAAGTCTTACAGCAATGGTTGAGGAAGGGAAGGAGTGGAGCAGACATCCTTTCCATCCTTCTAGCAGGTTTAGGGCCTATTCTTTGATGTGTTTTACTAGTCCAAAAGCAGAGCGACCATTCATCCTACTGAATTCCTCCTAAATTCTCCTGTGGCAGCATGATCGGTATGAATGCCAGCAGCTGGAAGACTGAAATAGCAGCTACCATTGCTTAGGCCCCACTGATTTGTCCTGTGGTTTTTCCATGGCCTTTAATCTCCAGTAAATAATCCCTCACTTCCTTGCGGTCTTTCTAATTCCATGCTCTGCACCAGCGCTTCCTGTAAACAGCAGGGCTGGTGGCCCATGCACAGCTACCACCGTGTAATTGAGGCTCTCCCCAGCCATGCAAAGGGCATGTGACAGGGCTGGTTTGCAGGGTGGATGTGGCTGTGTCCAAGGGCTAAATAATGGAAACGCCTGATTCTCTTCTGCATCCAGCCGGGAGAAGTCAGGGCTGGCTCTGATGAGGCCAGTGAATAATACAGGTGTAAAACCAGCACATGTGAGAGCATCAGACCTCCAGCAATCATGGTTAGGTCAGCGCTTGAAAGCAAAATTGGTCTATTTTATGGGCAGTGAGGTCCTTCCAGCATGTGTTTGCACTGGTGCTTGCTTTTCTGTGCAGTAGCCATGTCCCATGCATGAGCTGTGACTAGACCTTGCTCAGCCCTTTATTGCCACGTCTGTCCTAAAATTAAAGAAAGAGATGGAGGGACTCTGCTAAGTGAAGGCCCTTCTTGATGTTTGTTGCCTCATGGGCTTGATCCTTTGTGCTCTTGTAGGTGAGAGGCTTCCAGATCCTCCAGGGTGCTCTGACAGCACGGGAGGTTTGACAAGGCATTTTTCCAATCAAAATATCTTCAGCTGTTTATGAGTCCAGTAGCTGTAAGATTTGGGTATCAGATACCCATCCTCAAGCGAAAGAGAATCTACTTTCCCCAGGTGAGTTTGTGTTAAACCGGTGGTGGGTCAAAGAGGGTTGTGACAAGAGCTGGGCTGTGCTTTCTGGGTGGCACAGCTTTTCCCCTTGTCTGAAAGCTCATCCCTCTGGGTTTCTGTTGACCACTCCACAGATAACCTGAGTGTCCAACAGACCATTTCTGCAGGAACATCTTTGCTCTCCATGTATCTGGGGCTCTCACTTGTGCCTGTCCTGGCCATCCTCGTACATGGGGCATCTGCATGTGCCTGGCCGGAAGATGACGGTGTGAGTGTGGTGATGGAGGTGGTTGTGGAGGTGGATGGGTGCCATCCTGCCAGCCCTGCCAATCTTTGCAACTTGCAACATTAATGCTTGTGTATTTACACAACCATAGGAGGGGTCTTATAACCGGACCTTTCACACATGCTCCTTCCCTGCATAGCTGCTTCCAGAAATCTCCAGGTTTCAATCCATTGGCTATTTCAAGTAAGTCCCAATTTATTCATTTTCTTCTCATAAGCTCCCCACAGCCAAGCCATGATAGCTGAGGGAAACTTGCTCAGTCTTTCAGCATTAACGTCTCAATTATCAGAGCACCGGCTGCTTCCATATGAGGATTGTGTGCGTGTGTGTTGGCACTCCTTAAAGTATTTTCAGAGCTGAAACGCAAGCAGAGACTCAGTTTGGCATGGCATTGGGAGCACTGAAAAGAAGTGCCAAGAGGGAAAGGCCAACCTCAATTTGTGTCATTTAATGCCATTTAATATCTGTCTCCTTGTTTAGAATGGGACAGTCAATAGCAGATATGTAGTAGAGCTGAGTTTTTCCACTAAATGCTAATGACCCAGTTGTATCCCACCATGGTGCTTGTATCACAGGGAATTGTGTGCATCCTGCAGCTGGCTGATGCACTGAGACATGAGCAGTGGGCATCCTGCTCTGCATGCTCTGGCCTTGACTAAAGGAAGCTGGGAGGGCTCATGTGAGAACGCAGGTGGGAAGTTTGAGTTTCTGGCTGCCCATGCAGCTCCAGAATGACTAAATGTTCGCAGGAGTGATCCCAGCGTATCCCATGGAGATCGGATGGGGAAAGATAATTTCCTTGACCCTTGAAGAAGTGGGAATTGCTGGCTTTTTTCATGACCATTTTTCCCTGCATTATCACCAGGCTGAGCTGTTGGCTGAAACATAGCCTTATGCAAAATCAGACTAAACCAGAACTCCCTCAAGCTGTTAGATGGTTCCCTGAGTCCTCTTCAAAGCATCACAGGTGTGGATGAAATTGCCTCATTCTGTATGTATTTATGCCTGCTCTCATGGATCTCCTGGCCTCAGGCTGACCATGTGCCTCCACTGCTCCATTTTATCTGACAGAAAGGCTTTGTCCAGGCAGCAGTAGGAGCCCTTGAGACCTGAAGCCAATAACCCTTGCCTGGAGCCGGTCCCTTTGGCTCCAGGCTCTGCTGAGTTTGCTGGTGGAGAAAACCACTGTGTTGGATCAAACCACTGTTAAAGGAGACTTCACAAAAGTGAATATTTAGTGGTCAAGAAGAGCTGCCAGACTCCTGCTTTCTCAGTAACTAACAAAAGTGCTTTTAAACACAATTAATGTGACGTCTTGCTAAAGACTGAAGGAAATTGGAATTGAGACATTTGTATTTTGACAGTCTCTGTGGAAAACTTCTGTTCAGACTGGTAGGAATGAAACCAATAAATTTCTGAAGAAACTTTCTGAATTCAGCCTTCTAGATAATAGATAGGCTGTTCTGACTGCGGATAAATAAACTCTGTTTTTATAAGCGTTTAAAGACCTTTGGGATGACGAAGTGGAACATACTTCTAGTCCCCAAAGATGGGAAGTGGCTTCTGAGTCAAATGCCCTCCTGTGCCAGGGCTCATATTTTAGGCTGAGATCACTCTTTTGTGACTTGTTGACAGGTTTTTTGTTGTACTTTGAAGAAAAAAAGGGAAAACGTCCCAGGCTGAAAATAGCCGTGAAACATTCCCCAACTGCCCAACCTGTTCTTCAGGAAAACTTCCCAGGGAACGTAAAGTTCCAGCTGCAGCCCCAAATACACCAGCTGAGAATGCCTGAGCATTGCTCACCTCTTGTGGTGAAAGTGACCACCTGGGGAAGGAAGATTTGGTTTCCATCAGGAAACACTTAGAAGGCGGAGTCTTAAGGCAGGAAAGGTGGGAGCAGCTCACTCCCTTTCTGCCTCCCCCTCTCATGAAGAACCTACTTGCAATTCTTGCCCTCCCTGGCAGCAGCTACAGCCATCCCAAAGGCAGGTGATGAAAACGCTGGATCAGAGCTCATGGTCTTCTGGAAAAGCAGGGCAGGTCACTGCATTTGTGCCAGGCTGGGGCTTAATTCTGCAAAGTCAAACCAAAACAGATGCAACCCTGAGCTATGGGTGGTGAGCAACACTGAAGCATTACTACTAAGCTTTGTTTGCTTTGTTCTGGGTATCTACTGGCTGATGTGAACTGCTGGGTGCGTTGGACAGAGGCCAGCAGGATATGCTTAATTTGAGCTGAATATAAAGTCACATTTCTGGAGGAAAAAAGATGAGTCACATCTTCAAGGTGAAGCCCAAACCAGGCTGATGGACTCCAAATGGATGTGGGTGCCTGCAGTGGCACATGGCCAAAGGATGGTCCTGACCCAAGGGTGGCAAGCTGGAGCAATATGCTTTAAGGTCAAACACCAGTGTGATAGCCAAGTTGCTGAAGCTCAGAGAAGAGGCACCAGAACACTCCAGGGGGCTGCTCAAGGAGCTCTTGTCTCTCAGGTTCCTCAAAGAGAAAAGGAAGGGAGAGTGGGTCAGGGCTTGCAATGTGCAAAGATGATGGAAATGGAGGAGTAATGGGATTTATGAGGCAAAAATCTTACAAGAAAAGGGCACCCAATGAATCCAGCCTCTGAAAAAGGCTCTATTATTTAAAAGTCATTAATCAGGGAAGTAACTTAGCAAAGCTTGTGCCGATCCTCCACTGCTGAGAATGTTTTGATCAAGATTGATCCTTGCTCACCAAAGCAGATGCTCTAATTCATGCGGAAATGAATTCAGGACTGAGCTGCCCCAGGGAGGAGCCTGGATGGCTGCAGCAACTCACCCTGCCTTTGAGACTGGGTCAGGGAAAGGCAGTTGTCCTTGCCAAGGAGAGGAGGGTCTGGAGGAGGTGCTGAGGCTTTGGCTCATGCAGAAGATTGCCCAGGAGCAGGAAGATGCGGCAGCATCCCTCCAGCTTGGCACATGGGCACAGGGGTGGGGGCAGAGGGGGCTTTTTTCTAGCAGGGGAAAAAAATAATGTTCTTGCAATTAAGCGGCTCACACTCCGGCTGGCTGCGGGAAACGTGTGCTCCTGCCACCAGAGACACCACAGTTGCTACAGCAACTGCAAAGCACAGAACCTTACCAACAACCCTCCCTCTGCCACCCTCCCAAAATAAGGCAGACCAGGGAAAATGATGAGGGGGAGACAAAGCAGCTGGTAGGGATGACCCTTGGCAGTTGGGGCCAGGGCTGCTTCATGCTCTGCTCCTGTCCCACTGTGGCCAGTGTCCAGGCACCGCTGTGTTCCCATCAGCCCTGACGAGCACTTGGTTTCCAGGTCAATATGATTTCATCCACTCAATCTGCAACCCAGGGGTGGCCGAGCAGAGCATGCAGCTCCCCAGTCTGCTTCCCAACCCAGACATCTCCCCTGCTGGGATTTGCAAGAAGGCAATGCTGGGTCAGGTCCTCAGCGCTTGCTCATCTGCTGGGGCTGGTGCAGGAGCTGTCAGGATGAGGATGCAATGCCAGGGATGCTGCGGGGAGCACCACAGCAAGGGGAGGCCATGGAAAGCTAAAACTGAGCTGTGCTTTGCAAGCACCTGACATCTCATTACTATTTACATCCTGCTCTCTGTGGTCCCCAGCACTGTGCATCCTGCCTCGGCAAAAGCGCGTGCTTTCCCCCGGTGCTCCTCTCTTAAATTTTTAATGGCAGGAGGAAGAGCTGTTTTAAGAAATGCTTCAGTGCTTCCATCTGAACAGAAGGTTGTTTCGGGTGGCTGTTGCAGACAAGAAAAAGCTTGGGCTGTAATTTTTCAGGATCCTTCAGCTATTGAAGGGACGGCAGCATGATGATGCAGAGTAGTGGGGAAAGGAGAGGTGCTTTAGGTGCTTGGAGAGAGTAAGGACACCTGGTGTCTGTCCTGCATCCTCTTCCTGACTCTATGATGCTGTGGCTTGATTTCTTACCTAAAACACTTGAAAGAGTTTTCAATTTTGGAGCTTTAGTGGAAAATGCTTGAAGATCACCTGCCCCCAGATCTTAGGTGGGCACTCTGTCCTCCCCACCACCTCTGGATGTGTCAGGTTTGTCAAGTGCCAAGGGTATAACAGAGATTTAAAGGCATCCACCTGCCAGAGACTTCCTAAGGATTTATTGGAATTCATGAAGTGGTTTGAAGAGCCTGCATAAAATCATTGTGGAAGGAAATGTGTTTTAATCCTGGCCAAATCATAAATCAGGCCATCCTTAATACAAATGACTGTTTGAGATGAGGGTGATACAAGAAGGGAGGGCTGCGCTTCTCCTTTATTTGGCAGTCCGTGTCTCAGTCCATCCACTCCTGTGGGGATCAGCTCAGTTATTGATGATACTCAGAGCAAACCTGCACATCAGGGTGTGGGAGGGCAGCGGGGCTAAAGGAAGTGTTGCCACAGCCTGTATTATCTTATCTCCCCAGTAAAGCCCATTACCCCCAGGGCAGCTGGTGTCAGGCTGAAATTGGTGGCCTTAAGCACCATTTCCAGAACAAGTGACGTGTATTTAAACCAGTCAAACAGCCCAGGCACAGCATGCATGGTGGTCTGCGCTGGGCTGGGGCTCAGAGAAACACAACCGAGTAACACAGCCAAAAACCACATGCAAAGTGACATTAAAATGCAAGTTTTCTTAGTGGGAACTGTGAACTCCACAACCAGCCTGTTCGCCAATCCCAGCCCCTTCCCATGCAGCTGGGGTGCAATTAGGTTTTCATTTGAATTATGCGCGAAGGAGGGTGTCAGTCGTTTCTCAGCACTGACTTTGTGACCGGGCAGGGCAACTGGGCTGCTCAATAATTTATGTCAGTATCAGAAGAAGGTGTTTGTTGAACTTCCTTTTGCTGCCACCCAGGATAAGAAGCAGCCTTCCAAGAGAGATGGGCTGATTGCAGTGAGCCCTGAGAGCATGCATAGAGCACAACAAGAGGTATTTGCTTTATTGGTTTTGATGGGGATATGATTTCTTCATTGGCATGACCTACTGAAAAGATCCTGATACAAAACCACAGTTAAAATCAAGCAGCAGATGCAGCCGGGTGGATTTCTGCACATCTAAAGACAGGAAAAGAAATAGCACAAGATCTGCTTGGGGCTGCAGAGAGGAGGATTTCACTGCTGCTGAGCAAAGCACGCAGCTATCTCTGCATCCTGGGAAAGCTGAGATGGTCCATGGCTGTAGCAGGCAATCCAGCCAAAGGAAAACATGGGGGGGTGCAGGGGAGCACCACCAGCTTGCAGAAATTAGAACTGATTTACCATCCTATTGCTTTCTGTGCACTAGACAGTCAGGGAAGTGAGATTTTTAACCAAATTCTTAGAAACATAATGGTAGCCTCCTAGAAGGCTGGTTTTCACACTTTGCACTGCTCTTCTTCCATCTCCAGCAGGCAAATGGCTCCCGTGCCCACATCCATACGTTGTAAGAAGTATAAGACAAAGTGCTGGGAGCAGCAGATAGAGATGCCCATACTGGACCGGGTCCTATGTGTTTTCCTTGGCAGTGGTCTGGCTGCCTGCACAAGACTCTGGCCCAGCTCCTTCTGCTCCTGAGGGTGAAAAACTCCTGAGGCTTTGCTGATGGAGCTGTCAGAGCAAGGCCAACCACATCAGGCCACATCCTGCCCTGCTGAAATAAGTGAAATCCATGAGAATGTTACTATATTGGCAGAATCAGCTGTTCCTTAGAAAAATATTAAGCTCGAGCGAGCAGCTTAGGAAATGCCCCTGCTGCTGGAAACTGGGAAAGTGCCAAAGGAGAGGCTTCTTTTTACTCTTTCTCTAAATATTTACTCCTGGCAGGGTCAGATGCAACAGCCAGGAGTGGAGGGATCTCTGCACTGCCCCCGGCAGCTTGATAGCAGATAGCAAAGCATTGCATAGCTGTAAATCCTGCAGGAGATGCCTTCATCCCAAGGGGTGATTTGAAACCCATCTCCTAACGCAAGTCAAAGGAGAACAACGGTGCATTCCTGCCCCTGTATCATCTGTGTTAACAAAGAAAGTTTTTGGAGCCATCAGCTAGGGGTAGTATCTGTCAAAAAAGCCTTCCTGCCCTAAGCCACCTCACCCAAGAGAACAGCGCAAACCTGAACTGAACTGAACATCCCTTGTCATTTGCACCTCTCTGGGATGGGGTCTGAAAGTTGCAGAAAGTTTCTGGTCCTGGAAAGTCCCAAACCTCTGTCCCAGGGCCCCCCCTCAGCCATCCTGTTGAGTCCATTAAGCAAAAGAGTGTTAATGTGCTTCACTTACTGGAAGCTGCTGATGTCGTGTAAGCATTATTTTAATGGATGCTTCATTTATTGCTGCACCCATTGAGCAATTAGCAAGTCCTTCCCTACTATGTGTTAGCTTCCAGCATGGGATTTCACTTCAGGTGAGAAAAGCATAACCCTGAGCATCATCCTCATGCTCAGAGGGAGCATGGAGCACACAGCACCTGGCAGGATCAGGCCCTGCTTCTCTCCTTCCCCCTCCCCAGCTCTGCTTAAGCAATAACCTACTTTCTTGCTTTGCAGAAAGAACATCTTGGATTACATGGCTGCAAATGAAAGGTTTCAGTCATAGTATCAGATGAGCTGCAGGTAAGCAGTGGGTTTAATGTCAGCTTGTTTGGCAGCTTCTTTATTCCCTCTCCGCTTTGCACAAACAACCCGTTTTTGTGTGGAAGTTCGTTTTCCTTTTTAGCTGCAGCGTTTGTCAACATGGCTTCCCAGTAATCCTCTCCACGCAGATAAAGGCGAGCCAGCAGCCAAACTGGATCCCTCACCTTGAGGCTGAAAACCAGCCTGCTGCCTACTCCAAAACTAATGCCAGTTCATTAAAGGACTCTCCCCTCTCTCACAGTCCCTTGCTGCCAAGGAGAAGGGTAGAAGTTGTGCCCACATGATGGATTCTAAATCCCACGTGACACTCATTTGGCCTTAACTCCATCCTAATTAGCCCTATGAAATTAAGGCAAATGCATCAAAACCCAGGACTCCAGGGGGTCTGGGATGGCAGAGTGTCTTTCTGTTCGCATTAGGAAAATCAGGGCATCATCCACCAAACTCCAGCCTAGGATATAGGGAGGGAAAGAGTAGCTTTCCTGATAATTCACTTTGGTCGCCTCTGTCCTTTATTTGCTCATTCTCTTTTTGGCCTCACAAGGCCCTCGGACCAAGATATCTAAACACTATATCGCTTTATATTAAAAAGCAACCCACAGAAACAAATTTCAGCATGAAGCTGACACAGGCCAAGCTGCGTGCCCTGTGGGTTGCCAGTATGGGACCCTGCCCAGTGTTTGCACTGCCCCAGTTTAACCAACAAAGGCAGGAGAAGGGGCTGACTGTGCCAGGCGGAGCAGCACCCACCTTCGCAGCCCCACAGCCGGCTGCTTCCCTTCGGTGCCTGCTGGTTTGGAAGACTCTTAACTTGCAGCCTCATTAACCGCTTCATTTCTGCTAATTTACACTATCCCACCCCCAACAGCATCATGGAATTCTCCAACAGTGTGAAGGCGGCATGAGCTGAATTGCCTTTGCTGCTGAGCTGAATAGCATCAGTGCTCGTTTTACTGCTTAAAAATCTTTAAGGAATCAATCAGGTCGATGAATAATCCAGTTTAAAAAATCATAACAGAGATTCTGGCTAACTGGATACAACACTGGCCTGAATTTGTACATCGAGAGATGAACCCTAATAAAAAAAAAGGGCCCTGCACAGCACAAGTTTGGTGCTGCACAGGTTGAATGTTGGTAAGCAGCTCTGTCCATACCCCTGCGCCTGCACAGAAATGGTGCCTGGGTTCAGACAACCTGCACAGGCAGCGATTTCTTTTTCCCCAACTTGTGGCTCTTGAACCTCAGCAGCTCTAAAACATGCCATGAGCTCACAGAGGACACATGCAGCCTGTGAGGTGCATCACAGCCCAGACAGCTCTCCCAACAGCCGGGGCTCCGTGTCCTTCTTATCATAAATTCCTCTGGGACAGGGTTGCAGGGATTGCTAGGATCTGAGGAGAGAGGAGGCTGGCTGGAGGTGAGACAGGTTTATCCTTGAAAGCCTCCATGCTGCAGAGCCCAGGGCTGCGTTTGGCAGCCTGCATGGGGGAGATGGTGGTGGAGGCTGAAGGCTGCCTTGTGCTGTAGGAACTCACCAATCCTCTCACCAGCCAGCTAAATTGGAGATAAAGCTCCCTATTAACAATGCATAAAGCAGGCCAAAATATGAGCACCTTCCCAGGTGGGAGGTGAAGTAAAAGCTCAAAATAACTTAAAATAAATCCTTCTTGTGCTCCTGGCTAGAAAGTGGCTGTGTCAGAGCTCCCCATAGCATGCCTGGCTGCCTGATGGGAGAGCGGGGTGCTGAGCAAGGCTGTGCTGCGCTTTTCAGCACGATGGATGTGAAAATCAGGTCAAAAATAACCCCATCCCAACGTCAGCAGCAGAGCTGAGAGGAACCAGAAGTCCTGAGCTGTTTCGAAGATGCGTTAAATAATAAAGCAGAGAAATGAATAAATTAGCTCAGCATCTATTTAGGTCAGTCCTCTCTGCTTCTCCCAGCCGCCTACGTGTGCCTCCTCCCCGCCGCGATCAGCTGCTCCACACATGCTGTGCCTGCGGATCTGCTCGCTCCTTCCCAACAGCCGGGCTCTTGGGAAGTGCAGGTTGAGCAGGTGTCACATCCACTTCACCCCGGCCTTAGGAAGCGGCAGGCAAACTTCCTTTTCCATTACCAGGGCAAAAGTATTCTGGAAAATCCCATTAAAGCAATAAGCGTGGGCTGAGCACACACGGCTGCTCCCTTCCTGGTGTTATCCCCTATGCACAGCCCTGCACGGATGGCCTTGCATCTGCCCAGGAGCCGTGTCTCCCTGCTCTGCCTGCTCATCTGCTGCTCGGTGCAGCCTCTGGGTAGCCTTGGTCATCCATTCCCAGCTTCCAGCCACAGCAGCACCTCCACCTTTGCAGACCATGCTTCCCCACCTTGCAGGTGCCCCAGGCTCACTTTCTGTGATTGAAGTCGTCATTTGTTGATTTGGGGACCAGGGTGATTGACACAGAATAACTGTAACAGCTTTTAAAGCCCTAAGCTCCCCTTATGTTAGTCAAAAGCCTCCAGAAAGATGCAGCTACCATGCAGTCCTCTCTATATATCTTTGTTTACATGTTTCCCAAGCCTGAAAAGCCCTTTTTGATGTCTAGAACCTCTCATGGTTCTTGGCTACCAGCAAGCTGGATAACCAAGTAGGAATTTATCTGTATCAAGGGCTGCTCCATCTCAACCCAGAACCTGCATTGCCAAAACTTAAAAGGAAACACAACTGAGCTGGTCCTCCCCAACCCTGCAGGTAGCTCGGGAAGGTCTTCAGTGATGAGCCCAGCCAGAAGCATCATCCAGGATGTAGGCAATGGAAAATGAGATGTTACTAAGTTTGGCTGGGCTTAGCTGGCTCCTTGCGGGTCCCAGCCTGTGAGTCACCGGTACGTGGGCCACCAGCACTGCCTCCCCTCTGGAGGAAGGAGCGGAGGTGGAAAAATAACAAGAGGAAACCAGCTGTTAGTAGTGCCAGCTCTGGGGAGAGTGGGAAGAGGTGGCAGGCCTGGCGAGAAAGGTCACGGCTGTGTTGTTTGCTGCTGCCTGATTTTGCTGCTTGCCTTCATGGTGGGAAGCTGCTTACAGGAACACACTTACAGGAACACATGTGCAGAGGGTCTGGGCTGATGTGGGGAATGGTCTCTGTGGGGGAATGAAAGCCTCCAAAGGCAGCCAGGAGTGATGTAGCTTTTGTGTTCACAGTCCCTGCTCACACCTCTCTTCTGGATGCTCCTCTGATTTTGATGGGCTAAGGTTGATTATCCGGTTGAAAGAAACTTTGGCCCACCTGCAAACATTGTAAAAGAAGATACACTTTGCAGATGTACTTGGAACAAACACATCCATCTCTCCACTGTGGCTAAACACCAGTGCAAAGTGCTTGTTTCCTAGTCCCTGCCCCATCATAGCACTGATGCCCATCTATAGCTAACCCAGGGACTCTCTTGCTGTTTGTGCTGATCCTTGGTGACAGTGGTGGGAGAGGGAAATTCAGACAACTAGATCATGAGCCAGTGACCCTGTTCCTCGTCCAAAGCCAATGCAATGAAAATATTGCTGAGGGGAATAAAAGACTGCATCTCTCCAGCCTCTGCCAGCACCCCAGCTTTCCTGATGTGCTAACTGGAGTACACCCAGCGGAGCACATAAGCCTCGGCTACTGTCCCCAGGTCCCTGCCATCAGTCCAGGAGTACTTGCAGGGCTGTGTCACAACAGCTCCCCATCCTGTAGGAAACCCGTGGCTGTGGGTCAGCATTTCTGCTCCCCTTTGCCTTGCAATAACTCCTGCTTTTTTGAATCCTTCAGTCTGACGGCTGCCACCAGTTGCCGCCTTTTTCTCTTACCTCCTTTTGCAAATGCACAGAGCCAGCTGTTTCGCCGTTGGCAGATCAGCACTTTCTATAAGTGAAACAGTATTTCTTCATGTCTTTAAGAAAATTATAACAGCTGTCAGGGAAAAAAAGCCACAGCAGGTCAAGAGGGAAAGTGCTGTGTGGGCTGTTATTCCCTCGTCCCTTCTCCCTGACTAGGACCAGTGCTCCCACTTTGAGCCCAGGGCGGGATCTGTTATGCTCAGGCTCCCTCTAGTGCCTCCATGTGCTGATGTCTCTGCTTCTCCATGTGGCTTCTCTGGAGGCGTATTGGCCATTTGTCCTGGGGACTGTCCGGCACCCTCATTCCTGTCCAGCATTGCTAGCTCGGGCTTAACAGCACAGCCAAGTCCTGTTTGCCCACAAGCTGGGAACAGCCCCAAAACTGCCCCAAAGCCACCACATCCCACCAATGCAGGGACCTCTTGGGGACCTGCCAGCTAGCGCAGCCTCTGCTCGCTGGGGGAAAGGACAGCGATGAAGGTGACCATACCGTACAAAACGGCCGTGGCGGAGTTGCAGCCCTGCACACTGCAGCTCCGCACCAGTGGTGTCCGAGGAGAATGAGGCAGGAAGGGTGATGCTGGAGGTGGACACCTTCCCTGCGAGCCAGCTAGGACAGCCAAAAGCATCGCTATGCTCTCCTCATTGCTGATAGCTCTGCACGAGGGATCAGCTTTTAGTCCATGTCAAGCAAAGCCAGCTGGACTCCTTCTAATCAACATCTGAAACTCTTATCCCTGATTTTGTCCACTATGGAGGGTCCACATAGCAGAGGCTGCCTGTGTACCAGGGCACAGGAGAGCTATGCTGTCATGCTGTGTCCAGCATCTTACATCAGTACAGCCTTTCCTTATGTTCTTCCTGAGGAAATGGGGAGGAAATTTCCCAGTGTCTTGGGAAATGACTGGCCTCAATCTCAGTTCAAGCCTTTCTTGTAAAACTCAGCCCAGCTCAGCTCTGGCATCAGCACTACACTGGGCAGCCAACAGCCCTGCAAGCACCCCTGTTTCACAAAGCACCACGCAGAGGTGAGGGCAGCCTCATTTTCTCACTTAACAAGGAGATGTTCTTTCGTATACCCGTGAATTGAGGCAGCTACTGTAACTGCAGATATATATACAATCAGAACAAAATATTGCATCAGATGGCAACAAAATCCTGCCATATCCTGGTTGGGGTGGATTGCAGTGTTTTCCTGGAAATCAGTAATATTTTCCTGATTTATACCCATGGAGTGCTTGGCTTGGGCGCCGAGCTGCTCTGAGTCACTGGCATTACTAAATGGGGGCAGTTATGGAAATTCATTACCCTAAGTCCAAATATCAGCTTCCAGAGAGGGAGAAGGCAAGATTAGAGGAATCTGCTGACATGCGGTGTCAGCATGAAAACCATGACAAACCTAACAGAGATCAATTGGCATAAATGTGTGTGATGCAAGGACATCGAGATAATGCAGTTGTCAAAGGCACTGTGAGATTTTTACTTTAACCTATGATTTTTCCATAATTGTTATGCAGGTGGAGTAATTACCATCCTATTTAATGAGCACAGCTCCTTTAATAGAGGACACTTGGGCTAACATGCACTAATTAAGTTTGTAATCACTAGAAGTATGATTGAAGGTTTTGAACTGGCCAATCATTCTCAGTCATACCGTAATTAGAGACATTGCTGCTCATCAGAGCACAGGAGAAATTCAAGGGGTCTTGATCCTGCATTGGATCATCCTTTTTACCTGATATCCTGCATTGTTTTGCAGTGGTTTATAAACCATCCTAAATACATTACTCTCAGCCTCATAAAGTGAATGCACTTCCAGTTTAATTTTAATAATTTGTCTTACAGGTTTTGTGTATCACCTGGGCATTAAGCACAGCTTCTCTAATCCCCATCTGTGTGAGTGCTTGTCTCATGAGGCCCCAGCAGCAGCTGCGAATGGCTCCCAGGGAGCTCCAACAGCAATAATTGCAGTGAGATACTGAAAGAACTTGAAGAATATAGCTGAAACCATAAAATAAACCCTTCTGTTTCTTCCTACAAAGGAAGGCTCAGAAAGGAGTGAAAAAGATCAAGAGTTTTCATGATCTAATGGTTAAGGGGACCTGGCAGCCTAGTTCCTTCTGCAACTCAGTGGAGGCAAACCTACCTCTGAGATTCGGTTTTATCTTCCACTTCCACAAAGGGCTTGGCTCTTTGGGTTATCAGGAAAGTCAGGCTTTCTCTCTGGTGGTGGCTGCAATTAGCTGGCCACAGAAATGTCTGAATATTTTGAGACCACAACTCCCTACAATGGAAAAAATTTTTAAAAACCCAGAGTTTAAAAAGTCAGAAGTTTGTGTATCAAGGAGGATTTTGTGGAGAACCTCACATTTCAGCTGCGAAATGCCAGGAAAAAGAGTACTGGCATTTTCATCTATTTTTACACTATTTGTTAATAACAGTGGCCCAGAGCAGGAAGAAAAGAAAAAAGAAAAGAAAGAAAAAAATACAAATACAATTTTCAAGACTTTTCCCCATTTTTTTAATAGGAAGAGCTTGTTCGCAGGTATCCAAACTTGAGGCAGAGTAGCTCCGAAAGCAATCAATCACTGAAAAAAAATACCCAGTTCTCTCTTCCATGTCCTGGTCCAGGGACTTTGGGCTGGTCTTTGCAGTGTGAGTTATTTTAGGCAATTCACTTGCGCCTCTCCTCTTAAAATAAAGGCAATGCCATAAAAAGATGGCAGTATTTTTCCATTCAACCACAATGTGGAAAAGCCTGGCCTTTTTTGCTCATTTTTCAAAGGTTCTCATCTGAAAGCACAGCAATCCTTGACTGAAATGCAGCAGTTTGAACACTGATTCAACCCAGCGGGCTTGGGCAACCTTGGCTTTTGGTTCCCCTGTTTCTTTTCACACTTCTCCGTGGGAGATGCCTCAATCCATAACCACAAATGCCTCCCCGTGGCGTCACCGCTGGCAGCCCCACAGCCAGCACTGGTGTTCCTTCACAGCCACTATCACAAATCCTCCTGTGGTTGGGGTAGCAGAAGCTACCATGAGACTTAATTCCAACCCTTGGCCATCGGCAACCCCCTCCAACTGGGCTGCCTGTGCCAGCAATGCCTGGCCTTGATGTCAGCAAAGGAAAATCCCATTAGTGTTCTGGTTTAGCTGGCACCTTGGCAAAGCAGCTGCAACATGGACAGACACAGTTTCATTTGCCCATCTTAGTGATCATTTTACTGTCTTTCAGGTACGAAATTGTCTAAGTCTTGGTCTGTATATTTTGCAGGAGTGAGACTTTAACCTTGTGGGCCAGTGTGGCCAGGCATGGTCAGACACAGCACAAACCCGCCGGCGCAGCTGCAGGCATGCTGGGCCCAGGAGCAGTGGGTTTGGGCAGGTCACAGAAGTGCACAGCCAAAGCTGCTTATTGTCAGGGTTTGAAAATGAACAGAGCCGTTCACAGCCTTTCTGAAAAAGCCTATGCTCCACACAAATGAGCGCTTAATGAATCTGCTGTGAGGAAAATATGCTATGTGTGATTTATTCATAGAATCACAGAATGGTTTGGGTTGAAGGCACCTTAAAGCTCATCCAGCTCCAACCCCCTGCCACGGGCAGGGACACCTTCCACTAGAGCAGGTTGCTCCAAGCCCCTGTGTCCAACCTGGCCTTGAACACTGCCAGGGATGGGGCAGCCACAGCTTCTCTGGGCACCCTGTGCCAGCGCCTCAGCACCCTCACAGCTCTTCCTGCTGGAGCACGACACGCACAGCTGAACGTGCAGGTGATTCTGCCTCAATTCAGCTGCCCGTGGGCTGGAGCCCCTTGCCTCGGGTGGCCTCGGGTCTCGGCGCCGCTCGCTGTTGCCGCAGGGCCCGGGAATGGCCTCGTTGGTGGGGAACCTTGGCGGGGGGCGCGGACTGTGTTGGTGGGGAACCATAGTGTGGAGGAACTCTGTTAGTGCAGGACCGTGCTGTGGGGGAACCATGTCGCTGAGGGACCGGGGTACGCCACGTCGCTGGGGCCGCGGAGCCCTGTTGCTGTGGGTCCCTCCCCGCTCGGGGGGCCGGGGCGGGAGTAGAGGCCGCAGCCACCGAGGCCGGTGCCCGTGCGCGGGGGGCACAGACCGGCGGTGCGGGAAGGGGAGCGGGGAGGTGGGAGGCTTGCGGGCGGAACTTCTCCGTGGCGGCCCCTGTTGCGCACCGGAGCGGAGCGGAGTTCCGGCCCGTCGCCCTCATTTCCCAGGAGTCCCCGCGGCGCGCCCTTCTCTTTCGGCGCGGCGGCAGCGGTGGTGGGTGTCGCGCTGCTCCATCCGGCTCCATCCGCGCCCGGGGCCGCGGCGGGCGGCGCCACACGGCGGGCCCGGGGCTGTCGTGGGCCGGGCCGGGGCGAGGCCGGGGCGGCGCGGTCCGGCCCGCGGGCAGTGGTGGCGGGGAGCCCCGAGGGGGCTGTGGGGATGGGGGGGGGGGAGCCGGGCCGCGCCGCTCAGCTGAGCCGTGCATTTCTGTCCCGCAGGTGCGACCATGGCCAAGTCGAAGAACCACACCACGCACAACCAGTGTAAGGCGCGGCCGGTGCGGGGCCTGGCGGCTCCGGGGGGTGGCGGTGTCGCTGGGGGCCGCGCTCCGCTGAGAGGTTTTAACCGACTGGTTGGACCCGCTCAGTCGCGGCAGCCCGATGTTCCTTGCGTTATGTGTTTGTTTTGCAGCGAGAGAAGGAGGTGGTGGTAGGTAAGGGTTGAATGGGGTGTTTGATGGAAGGAGCTTTGCAAGAGACGTGACTTGTTTGGGTTCAATATAAAAATACTATAATCAGAGAAGAAGCTCCATGTGTTAGCATGTTGCTGAATGGCATTCAGCCTGTGGTCCTGTGCCGTCCAGAGATGACCACAGTGATAAAAGAGTTCTTGTTTGGGTTTTTTTGTTACTGCTGTAAGTTAGCAGAGTTCACAGAGTAGGTTCTGCTTGGGCTTGCACAGTGCACGATGGTGGCCTTTAATGCTAAGTACAAGTGCTTGAGCTTCTTAATGGCTGAGGCCTCTTATTGTGCCAGTGGTGTTGCTGCTGGTATATTGTTAGTTGATGAGGAGCCTGAAATCCTTGGATTAGAAACCCACAGAAGTGCAGAGGGGTGAGAACAGAGGTGTGTTATTAATTTGCATTTAGTTTGGACGGGAGGGGTTAGAAAATGTTCTGTTCACCATCATTTTGGTAGGGTCATCTGGACTTGAAGGTAATGCAGCAGTGTTAACTTGTTTTCTTGTCTTTGTTCGTAGCCCGTAAGTGGCACAGAAATGGCATCAAGAAACCCAGATCCCATAGATACGAATCTCTCAAAGGGGTGAGCATTTCTGTTGATATTCCCATGCTGTTATTTTACTGAGGCTTAACCATGGAAGAAGATCCAGTATTTGTATTATTTTGGGTGGTGTATTTTTTGCAGACCGGGGTTTTGGGTGTGTCAGATGGCCGGAACCACTGTGGGTTTCTGTTTTGTCTTTTGCTTACCTTACATACAGCTGTGATATTTCTGACCCGTGTGACATCCACCCTTGTGTGTCTGTTAAACTCTTTCTTACTTATTGGCCAATTTTGTCTCTGTCCTGTTCAGGTGGGTGTCACTAACTGTTGCTTCAAGTGAAACAAACCTATGTCAGTTGGATAGCTCTTCTCCCTTTTTAGTCCTGCTTGCTCTCCTGCTTCCTGTATCTTTCACTGTTATGTTATTATCCTGTATTTACTATTTCCTGTTGTACTCATCCAGAGAATTTCAGTCTGAAGATTAGAGGAATTGGCATTTCTGGACAGTATGTACAAGAATGGGAGTATTATGCTTTTTCTGAGATTAGACAAATGATATAACAGGATCTTCTTTCACGCTTGAAAGTGAAGACAGGACATTTTGGATTTGGGGAGGTTTGTGATTCTGTTTGCTTTGTAGGTGTGATGATTGGCTTTTTGGATGTGACATAAAAGCTGGTTTTCTGCGTAGCTCAGGGAGGGTTCAGCTCTCTCCTGCAGACGCTCCAGCAGTCTCTGAGTTTGTCTCCTTGCACTGAGCATGAGTTAAGATGACAAAATCCTGATACTGGTGTGTGTTGGCTAAAATGCTGTTCACAGTAAAATAGAATCATAGAATGGTTTGGGTTGGAAAGGACCTTAAGATCATGTAGTTCCAACCCCCTGCCATGGGCAGGGACACCTCACACTTGAAAAATAGCAAGTGTTTATCAATGCAAGAGCAGTTGATAGTTCTGAGAATTGGTCCTAGCTGTGACAGGAGGCATTGGCTAGCTGTTAGCTGACAAGAAAACTGGGGAGCAGTTCTTCTGTGTTGGTGTTTTTTGACTTTAATGTAAAAAGAAAAGGCCTGAGGAAGTGGCATTGGTCTTTGCCCAGGAATTCCGTGTGTATGTGCTCACCTGCCAAGGCTGGTTTGTGATACTTCAGATCCAGAACATATTGTGTCAGGGGAATGAAATTTGTCTTCTTTACGGTTTTACTTGTACTTTCTGTGTGCTTATTGCTGAGGTTTTTTGCGTGTTTGTTTATGGAAATGAAGGGAAATAGCTAGTTAAAGCATGGTTACAGATGGCTAAAAGAATTTTGTTGATGTAATATATCAGAAAAAAGTCTGAATTAATCACAGCCAGCATTTGGGAATAATTGGAGCAATCTGGAGATTTATATGTTTTTTTACATATGTCCCTTTTACAGCATGGCTTATTTTTCCTCATAGGTTGATCCCAAGTTCCTGAGGAACATGAGATTTGCAAAGAAGCACAACAAAAAGGGGCTGAAGAAGATGCAGGCCAACAATGCCAAGCAGGCTGCTCAACAGAAAAAAGACTGACGTGGTTTAAGACAAAGAACCAGATTTCCTATTGGCATGCGTGTTACAGCATTTTTGTAAAAAATAAAATTGGATGTAACAAAGTCTTCGCCTCCCAAACTTGAGGAGCACCCTCCAGAAGCCTTCTTTGAGTTGTATTTTAGATGCCAGTTGTGCATCAAGCCTGTGTGTGGTTTTGTTCCCTGTCAGATCAAGCCAGCTGGAGCTGTTAAAGAGGTTTTGTGTTGTCAGCCTCCAACATGGAAAGTAAACCAGCTGTTCCTTCTCAGAGCTTTTACACTGTGGTTGTTGGTAGAGGTCATGAGCATGTGGTAGTTCAGTCTGTTTTCAAGTTGTGAAATGGTTATTAAGCTGTAAAATTTAAGCAAGAAACAACTTAGTTATTTCCATACAAATTGAGGCCAGTGTTGCCTGGACTTTTAAGTGATGGTATTCAGTACAGGTAATACTATTTTTGATACTAGTGTGCATGTTCAGCTCACATACCATGGTTTTTATGATAGTCCCTAGAGGTGCTACAGCAAGATGAGATTTCCAAGGGCTGTTGTGTGTCTGCTGATACGCTGTCCAGGTAAGTTAGTTACAGCTGTGGATATCCTGAAAAATGGGAGGGTAGTGAGTGCTAGCAGTGGTGTTAGAGATCATAGCAGTTAGTGTTAGAATTTGTGTGGTCGTATTCTGAAATAACTTGGAAGTATTGAAATATTAATGGAGCTACCATAGGAATTTGAAGGGTTTCAGGCTATATAAAATACACGTTTTTCATAGATACTGTATTTTAGTGGACTTTTCATTCCAGTAACAAAAAAAGTATGTATCTGAAATGTGCTGACTGGTGAGATCAAGGGAGTGACATTCAAAAGCCCAAGAGATGCTGTGGCAGGGTTTTGTTCCTGCTGTCCTCCTGCAGGTCGGGAGAAGGCTTCGCTCTCCATGTCCCACCAGCCAGTAAAGCTGGTTCAGAAGGTGCTTTTTTATTCATGAAATGAGCCATCTGTTAAAATGCAGCAAACTGCTCCTGAAATTGTAATTCCAACTCTTGTCCACCCGGTGGTGTCAATCCACAGATCGTCACAAGGGCTGGATGTTTGCCGGCATCTTCTGCAGCAAAACACCTGCTGAGCTAAAAAAAATAATCAACTGAAACATCCAGTTAATGTATTTATTTTTTAATAGTTAAGCCAATTGCCAAAATGCAACGTTATTTTGAAACAAGGTAAATATTTTGAGTTCTTTGTGGCTTGATTTCAAGTCTTTTCCCAGTTCCCAGTTTTGAGTTGGTTTTGACTGATGAAAAATACCACTGAGCAATAGAAAGAGATTTACTAACTTAAAACTCATGAGGGCTTTTAAAGTCTCAGGGACATCTGCAACCCTCAGCTGTCTGATTCCTGCTGTGTGCATCTCCTGGACTGTTGTGGATGTTGATGTTTGTTTACAAAGGTGATGTGTAGCTGTGGTTCAGGTTAGCATGCGTGTCTGGTAGCCTCAACTGCTGGCCCAGAGATGCCCAGCAGCCCCTCTCTAGGACTGGCAGAGAGACCTAGCATAGGGAGATACCCCTTGGGTTGCTGGTGTTGGAGGAGACTGTGGCTGGTCCAGCTGTGTAAGTGAAGGTCAGTCTGCTGCAGATGTGTGTTGTGACAAGAAGTGTGAAAGAAAAAGCCTCTGAACAGAGCACTTGGTGTTGACAGGCTACACCTTCCCCCATGTGTCTGCAGATCTCCAACCTGGTTTAAATTCTGCATTTTAAATCTAGCATTAAGACTTTTTTTAATTTTAAAAACTTGAAATTTTTAAGAATTTGCCTACAAACCGCCTTGGTGTCTTCCCCAGTGGTTGTGGTTTGAGGGAAGAGAGGCAAGGGTCAGGCTGAGGAAGGGATGTTGGAGCGTTAACGAGAAGCAGAGGGGAAGATTTGGGCTTCCTGTGGCTCCAGGCAGCTCCCCTGGGCGTGCCTTCAGAAGCAGCCTTTTCATCTCTGCCCTTCATGCTGCCCTTCAGTGGGACAGCTTCCCAAATATGGGCTTGCTGACTTTCTGACCAAAATAGCGGCTGCGTGACAAAATGCAGCAGAGAGGAACGTAACCTTAATCCAGGCATCATTGTGTAGCAAGAGACAGGAATTCTGTGAGCTTCCACAGCAGCTCGGTGTCAGGTTTGTTGTCCGCTCCCTGCACACATGGTGGTCCCGCAGGACACTGCCCAGACATTAGTTGATCACCTATTGCATTTTCTAACCCTGTGACAGCTCAGTCCATGACTTCCTTCATTCTTGTACAAGTTGTCCCAGCCCGGATGGGAAGCTGCAAAGGGGAATCTGTGCTGACAAGGCCTCCTGGTGCATCTTCATCCTCTTTCGCTTGCCTTGTGAAATCGTTTAAGTTTTGTTGGTCAAGTGAGGCTGCAGATCCTTTTTGGGAGGATTACATAGAGAGCCCAGGAGGCGGAACTGGCAGCTGTGGCCTGTTTGAAACCGTTCCCATTATGCAGAGCTCTGTCATCTTTGACATTTAAAACCCTCAAAATTCTGATGATTAAGTCCTTGGTATCCTGTAGGAAGCCAATGAGCTGGAGAGCATCTCTCTGCTGTACATCAGGTTATATGTTTTGTGCTTGCTACTGCTGTATATCATACTTGTTGCAGATGATTTTCCCATTTACAACTAAGAGGACTCTGTATCAGGTTCCAGTTTGGCTCCTTTTCTCCCCCTTTGATTAAAATAAAAAAAAAGGAGTAAAGGTTGTGTAACCAAATGCAAATATCGGATCAGCTCATTTGGGAAAGGTGAGCCATTGTGCTGAAAGCCGAGAGCACAGACTGGGGAGCAGAAATCAAAGCACTGTGAAACACTGTGGTGGGGCAGAGTATTCACTGGGGACAGTAAAAATGAAAAGTAGGGGCTGGATATGTGGTGCTCTGTCTCCCTTTACCACCTTTCAGTAGTGTGTTCAAGCAAAAAGCAGCAAATGGAATGTGAGTTCTGCTTTGCCCAAGTTTCAAGGATGTTGCAGGAGTTTCTACACAACAGGCGTTTTGGTGCTGTGAAAATGTTTCTCTGATGTACCTTAGCTCAAGTTATACTGCTGCTGTCATGGTGGCACATGTGTATCTAAAGGTTTTATTAGGGAGGCGTGTACAAAATGTCCTCAGACCTTCTGCAGTCACTTAATTCACACAGAAAAGTTTTAGAGGGCTAAAGAGAGGTCTCAAATGAGCTGGGAAAGCTGCAGACCAGGGTAGGAGTTAAATGTACTGGCAGCAAATGCAGGTAGATCAAATGGCCCGAAAACTGTCTGTGTCTGGTAGCACGTACTGCTGTCACCTGCCAGCACAGCTCCTGTCTCAGCTGGGGAGTTCAGAGCACACAGGTCTAGGGACTGCTTTCAAGTGTAGTAAATGGCTTTTTTTTTTTTTTTTTTTTTTTGCCTGACTTTAAAAAATTATTGTTTCACTGACTTGCATTTTTCCCTAGTGGTGCACATGGACATGTGTCTTCTCCCTTAAAGGCTCTAGGCACCACAAGTTCGCTACACATGCAAGGAAAACTGCAGAATTGGTTGAAGTTGCATAGATACATGGTCTCCCCTGGGTGGTTTTCATTCACCATTAGTACATCTCCAACCCCATCCTCTCTGTGGAGGCTTCAACTAGCCTGATCCTGTGCTGGCTACCGGTTTTTTAGCCGTCTAACCAACTCGCTGGCTTGTCATGTTGTGTTTCATTCCTAACGCAGTTGTTCCCATGTTTTAGTCAACAGTGAAATCCACCCGTAGCGCACCACCCTGTGGCATTTGCTGTCGTGCTTTTGGAGGACCATCAGTGTCTGAAGGCAAAATGGTCTTGAAGCAGTTTTTCTGACTTAAGACAGAGCATGCTGATCTGCTGGCACCTCTGTTTTAAGGACTGGAAAAGCCCAAATCGTACCAGTGTGTCTGCTCTTGTACCGCCATGTTTCAGCTGTTGCAAGACCTTCGTCCTCTTTTTCCAGCCACCATCTTCCCTGTTTTACTTTCAGAAAGGAGTGGGCAGCCAGCAAGGTTGTGGCTCACTGCTCCCTGTACCATTGAACCAAGGGGGGAGAGCCAAGACATGGCAGGGTGGCTCTTTGCAGCCATCCTTTTCCCTAGTTAGGGGTCAAGCCTCCCCCAAGCCACCAGGTTGTCTGAAGGAAGAGGGTTAACCTTATCTCCTCTTGCTCACTCTTCAGTGAGCTAAAGCCTATCAGTAAGCAATGGGTAATATCTTGGAGATGTTCATGTTGGGTGTTTGGATCTGGTCAGAGGAAGGTAATGGGGCTGTTGGTGGTGCCTGTCGAGATGTGAGGGTGTGGGTTGCCCATGGGTTGGGTGGCCATGGCTGTGGGGAGACCTGGTGTCACCGGCTTGTGGCTGCAAGTCTGTGGAGGTCTCCAGGCCTGGGGTAAAACATTTCAGCTGTGTCCTCAGAAGCAGGTCTGGGTCGGAAATAACTGCTGCTGCTACACTGGGGAGGTGGAAAATGATTGGTTTTGATCTCTTGGCTATGGATTCACTGGAAACAGGAAACAGTAACACCCAGGAGCATTTCCTGTCACAGGGTGGTTTGACCAAACACATTCCTGTGTCTGTTGGCTTCTGGTACACCTGCAGTTCTGCTGAATCAGCAGAGCTATGGCACTGAGGGCTTGGCACCCTCAGGGAGACCCCTTTGAGCAGGCCTTCCAGATGTTTGCATTTGGGGAGTTCCCAAAATACCCTGGGTCTTAAAGAAAATGCTTCAGCTAACAGGTTACTTTGCTCAGTTTCTCTTGCGTACAGCTGCTCAGGGTGTTCCTTCCACAGATGGGGAGGAAAACAAAAGCCACGTTTGGGAGGAAAGGCAGAAGGACAGTGCAGCAGGCATGGTGGCACTGGCGTGGCAGCATCACCGGGGCTTGCACCAACGCAGTCTAGCACCTTGCCCTGCCAATGTTTATTTTACTTGGGTAAACGGTTGGTTTTAGCAACATGACTGCAATGTGTGAGCTGTGCTGGGGGTGTAATTCGATGGGAGGAGGCAGCTATGTGCAGGGAGAGCTGCTAATGCTGCAGGAATGCCACACTTCCTTGGGATGAGAAAAGATGGCGCCCTGGGGCCCTTGACGATAGCACGGCTTGTCCTCTCCTCCTCAGCTCTGCTGTCACCCTGTGTCTGAGGACTGAGGCACAAAGTGGAGTTGTGCCACGCTCAGGGCACCTTTTGCCCAAATGAACATGATTTCTGAGGGAAAATTGGGTGTTCTGGTTATTGCAGTAAGGCTCCCATCCGGGGCTGCTGGAGGAGCATGAAGTGCCATGGGGCTGCTGCCATTCACCCCCTGCCAGGCTGGGTGGGATAGGAAGGATGCACCCGCTCTGGCTTAGGAATGGCTTTTGTTCATGTTCCCAAAGAAAACTGAGGTTGTCTTTGTGCATGCGCCGCAGGGTGACAATCAAGATGGCGGGAGGAGGAAGGGGTGTCCCCTCAGGAACGCAGAGTGAGAGCAGGAGGGATTTCAGTGGTAGCATAAGTGGTTGTTAATTCATATTTCATCACTAAAATGCCACTGATGCTCCAGTTAAACCAGCAGGAACCAGTTCTGGCTCCTGAGCCTGCTCACCATGGCAGGGGTGAGGAGATGCAACATGGCAGCTCCTCAGGAAGCACCCATGGCCCCATTGTCCGAGCTTTGCCAGTGGGCTGGCAGCAAAATACGTCCTTGGAGGCTTAAAGCTCCAGCCGTCATGTCCCCTTGCTATGCACGGCTCACAGGGGATCAACGCAGCCCCGAGGAGTGGCCCCATTAGTTGTGGGTATGTGACCAGGGTGAAGCTCTCGATAAGCCTCCAAGGAACAACCATCTGAGGCACTCGGTGTTAACACGTTTTATTTTCCCAGCGGCCACCCTTCTCAGCACTCAGTCTTCATGCCGGTAGCCAGGGGACTTAGCCAAGGAGATGAGATGCAGAGCTTGAGTGGTTTAAGAAATTCGGGCTGTCCATCTGGCCTCAGATTTATTCAACTCCCTTCATAAACTCCAGGAACTCTGCCAAGACATTGGAGACAAGGGGTGTGAGGTGGGGCTGAAGTGCCCTCGCAGCTGCCAAGTGTGCTCTTGGCAGGTTTCACCAGCCCTGTCTCCTCTTCCATCTCTCCGATGTGCAAGAGGCTGCGGGGGGATGGCGACTGCTCCTCTGACTGTGGCGAGGGCTCCTCGTGACTCCGGCTGGAAATGTCACTGGAGCCCAGCATCGCCCTGGGCAGCCACCAAAATGCCAGAGGTGAGTGCCTGGGGCAAGATATGGCCACCAGCTCAGCTCGGAAATGGTCCGGGGGTCTTTTCAGCAGCACTGCATTCAGAGTGCTTGTGTTTAGGGGGCAGGAGGGGATGGGCAGGTCTTTGGTGGAAAGCAGCATTGCTTCAGTGCAGGCTGGTTTTGGCAGCGTGGGAACAGTTAAGGACCTCGCCACCATTTCACTAGCCTAAGAAACCCCCCATCCCTGTGCAAACACTGGCTGTGGTGAGGTGTACTGCCTGCATGGGCTCACGCCTGACCAAGAAGACAACCAAGACCATGGGAGGTGCCTGGGGGACACTGAAGGGCTCGTGACCAAACTGCATGCAAGAAAGAGTCATACCATCATAGTCAATCCTGCCGTCATTGTTTTTATCGCCATCTTTCATCAATTCTTCTATGTCGTCTTCAGTGATGGTCTCTCCTGTTGCCTGCAGCATGATCTTCAGCTCCTCGAGGTCAATGTAGCCATCGGCATTTCTGTGTGAGGACAGAAGAGCTCAGGAGCAGAGCAGCAGGCTGGGGAGGGGGAGCAGGACAGTTGTACTGTTCCCACAACCCTGCCATGCTGCGCTCATGGCTCTTACTTATCAAACATCCTGAAGAGGTCTGAGAGTTCCTCTTCAGTTTTTCCTTTGCTGTCATCTTTCATACACCGGACCATCATAACAAGGAACTCATCAAAGTCTACGGTGCCGCTGCCTGTAGGCAGAATAAACGCCATCAGCTCATGCTACAGTGGGTGGACAGGCAAGGCTAAGCGAGAGGTTGTGATTCCCTTTAATAACCAAGGACCAAAACTCCGGAGAGCAGCCCTGCAGCAAGAAGCAGCTTTCAGGATGCTGGAGTGAGTGAGTCCCTGCACTGACTTCATGTCTGAATTTTTACTTTTTGCAATCATTTTTCCAAGGCAAAACGAACCAAAAGTCCCACTGAAAGCACTAATGAATGGGAATTCCTGCTATGGAGACACCTGTCCATCTCATCCAGGTATTAATAATAACAGCTCCAGAAGGCAGGTATTCATGCAGTGTGTTTTTGCACCAGCAGTACAGTACTGTTGTTTCCAGGCAAGAAATGAAACAGCTGTGTCATTGGTTTTTAACTGTGCTTTTATTTTCCAGTTTTTTAGTATGGTATTTCTGCCCAATTTGCACACAGTGGATTTTGTTAGGTGTGATCACCAGTATACTGATTTAATCAATATTGACAAGGGTTTGTGTGTGCTCTCAAGCAGTGAAAGACTTTGCTGATGATAGAATCCTGTGGCATTTCTGAAATGGCAGTTGCTACATTTTGTTTTTTAAATGGATCTGTGCAATTTCAGAATACCTCCCAAAATCACTTCAAGCAGTCTGATCGTTATAGCAATAATGATTTTTATAGTTCCTCTTTGCCTGCAAATTTCCTAAAGTAACCATGCTGAAGTTTGGTGGGTGTTAAGTGTCCTTCAAAATCACAGCACATGATGTTGCTCCCCATAGGCTGCGACTATCCCCAGCATGGATCCTGCCAGCACTGCTCAGATGCTCAGTGCTCCTGATCCACACCATGCCTCCCATGCCTGCAGACATGGGGATGGTGCTTGGGAAAGCACCCCAAGAGAAGAAAGCCAAGTCTCTCACCATCCTCATCCACCTCATCTATCATCTCCTGCAGCTCTTCAGGGGTCGGGTTCTGCCCCAGCATCCGCATCACCTTCCCCAGCTCCTTGGTGCTGATGCAACCATCCTCTGCGCCCAGCACGAAGATGTCAAAGGCAGCCTTGAACTCTGGGGAGGGAGGTAAGAGGAAATGTTGGGGGGTCTTGCTCCACACCTCAACCCTGCAGGTGGGTGGCAGGGCAGAGAGCTCACCCCAGGCAGAGCCTCCCCTGCCTATGCACCCCGGCGCTGCCTGGGCATCGCATGGTGCAGACACCCAGGCACATGCACAGAAACCGCCTTGCTTGAAATGCTGGTGGGCCAAAATTCCTTTGGCCAGTCTGGCCAAAGCACTGGGGTGTAATTGCTGAGGCAGGCTGGGCTGCTGGCCGGGGAGCTCACCTTTAGGCTGTGGTGTCAAGTTAAAGATGCACCTACCATTTTTTTGCTCTTCTGTCAGCTGCTCAACCTGTAAGGAAAAGCCACCAAGTCATTTTCCTTCATCAGCATCACTAGTTGTTAAAAGGACATTTTATTTGTTCATCAGCCTTTGCAAAGGTCAGTGAAGCCTCACAAGTGACCCTCATGGACTATGGGTTGTATGACACAACTTTTTGTAGTCTAAGAGATTCTTCCCCGTAAAAAAAATTATTCCCAACTCCTTTGAAGTGAGAATCATTTCTCTGGAGCAGCAGCAGCAGAAGTAGCCTTTGCACAAGCAGGGGAGACCCTCTGGGAAAAGTATTTGCCTCTGTCAACC
Source organism: Strigops habroptila (assembly GCF_004027225.2). Classification (NCBI taxonomy): domain Eukaryota; kingdom Metazoa; phylum Chordata; class Aves; order Psittaciformes; family Psittacidae; genus Strigops; species Strigops habroptila. The sequence goes on along the minus strand of NC_046360.1, from coordinate 22,726,912 downwards.
TTTTAGGGATAATTTCTTGTTGCTGGCAGGCTTCACAGCGGGATGGCTGTGCTGCTGGGAGTTGCTTGTGCATGGGCTGAGGCAGGTCAGATGTGGGATGTGCTAGGGAGGTCCCCAGGGAGGAAGAAGTGGACAAGACCATTCCTGGTGGTTGTTCTTCAGCCCAAGATTCAGGAAACTCCCTGCGCTGTCCAGAGCGTTAAGAGCTGGTCTACTTCTGTCCAAGTTGGCTTTTATTACAAAGGTTTCTGCCTCTGAAGGGAGCTGCTATTCTCTTTAGCATGTTTTGGGTATCTCCCTGAAGAAATGGCCCATGGAGCATTAGCTGAAACAGGCTGGCAGATTGTTCCCAAACCTTGCCCTAATTCATTCCCTGCAGACAGTCAGTGAGAGCTTATTAGTTAGCATTAATTAATTACAATACCAACGAGAGAGCAAAGAGGAATCCATCAGCTCTGTGTCCTATCTCTTTAAGTGCATTTCTCTCTTTGGCTGATGTCTCCTTACTACCATCCCTGACCAAGCAGTCCCCAGCACCCATCCCTGAACCCCAAAACCCCAACTCGTGGCACCATGTCTTTAAGAGAAGGCTGATGCTTCTGCCCCAAAGAGCAATAGTTTTACACAAGCCATCTGGAAGTCCTTCCCCCTTGCAGCAAGAGGCAGGGAAAGTGTTTTTCCTTAGTGGGACAGAGCCTGCGGGAAGTAGGCAGAGAGCTTTACCCACTCCCCATGCACCAGAAGGTGAAGACTTTCAAGTCAGAAGGTACTAAGGATGGTGTTAGGATTGCTGTTGCAGGAGGAAGCCCAAGCCCACTGTGGCCCCGGTGCTGCTCAAGGCAGGCAAGTCGCTGCCAGCCCTTCACGGCTATCGTTTGGGCAGAGCCAGGGCAGCCGCAATGCTCTCTCAGCCGATGTCCACGGCCACTGTCCTGCTGCTCGGGTAACATGACTCACTCGATGCATTCGCTATTTATAAGCCTGGATGAGAGAGGTGCTGGAGATAAAGATGAGCTCCCCGATTGTTCCCAGGCTTTGGTATTTATCCTTGCAGCCCTTTATCTGGACACTTGTCCCTAGCACTGTTCTTAGTGCCGCTTAACAGAGCCTAAAAATGTTCCCAAAATAGCTTTGTGTTTGCACACCCTTATCGAGGCATGAGTGGGCAAGATGAAAATCCGTTGGTTGCACGTAGGGAATTTGGCATAAATACAATATGCCAATCGTTTTAATCCTTTAAAACAATAAATACAATATTAATATATGCCATTAGCATGCAGCAAATGAAGAAATACACACTTCTGAAGCTTCCTCGACTACTCAAGTGATAGATCTGGAGCTATGCTGAATGTAAATTAAATGCATTGTAACCACAGCATGACACTTTCGTTAGAGAGGTCTCTTGAGCCGTTTATAGAACCCTCTGGACACGGGTGCTGTTTGCAGCTTTATTCCCCTTTTCTCTCCACATTGCAGGGACAGGTTTCTCTGGCTGAGGTGTGGGAAGGCAAAGCACTAAGCTCACAGCACTGCAGCGGCCATGGTAACACTAAATGTGTTGTGTTTTGCTTTTATCAGCTGTCTTCTTCATCCCATGTTCCAATTGGAAGTCAGATGGGAAGTTTTAAGTTCTTGAATTTTTTTTCCAGGTAAATGTTTTCTTACAGTTAAAATCTTGGGGAATATATCCATGAATATATCCATTTTGCCTCTGTAAAAGTGCTGGCAGTTAATGCCCAGGACTCAAGCCTCACATTTGTCAGTGTGCCCCCACCTTCAAATCAGCAGCAAAATCCTTATGGAAGTCCATCAGGTCTTTTGTGTGGCCCATTTCCCTGGTCAAGGGCTCTGTGTTTGGGGTAAGTTTTTGCTGTCTCGGGTAGGAATTGTGGGTGGTTGTCTATTGCTGCAGTTATTTCTTCTCAGCTAAATTCCTCTGTTGTCCAGCTCCACTAAAGCCCACAAGCTTCAGGTGGGGATGTCCTTCACATGTGGGGCAGAGATGTGGAGAGAGGCTGGAGCTTGCAGGGAGGGAACCCTTTCTTTGTGGGGCTCTCCACCCATGCTGTGTGTGTGCTGACAAACCCTTTTGCCTGTGGACATCGCCAGCTTGCAAAGCACTTTAGCCTTTCTCCCTAATTACAGGCATGAGGTCCCTAAACAATGAGAAGACCTGTGCCTTGAGTCTCAGAGAATATATTTAATTAAAAAGCTTAATTACAGAGACCTGGATTTTCTTTGATTTTATAGGTCACATTTTTCTCCCTTTTGGAGCTGATGGTATGGGGACTCTGTTTTACTGTTCAGCTTTTTCACACTATCAGGATTGCTAGAGGGGTTCCATTGCACAAGGTTCAGTGCTGACCAAATGACAGAAGAGGTGTGAGCACTGTGGGGTTTTTCTTCAGTAATGTATCAAGCACTATCTTCCCTCTAAAAACCTTTGACTTGTATGATACATCTTTTGTGCCCTCGGTTAAAATCAAACCTGACCAACTATATATTTAAAAACCAAAATGTCACCAAAAAGCTCTTCTTTTAACTCCAGTTATGGAAGGGGCACAGCAGCAATCCACACAATCCAGAATCTATTTTCATCCTTATTCCGCTCGTGTGTCACTGTCTGTCTACATTACAAAACAATGCAGTGCTCTTATTACAGACCAAATAGTTGGGGTTTACACCGTGAGTGCAGCATGCAGCTGTGTAAGTTAAAATAGCCATTAGGATGCTCTGCGTTCCCTGAGCATAGCTCACGTTCTGGATTTCTGCAGGGCAGATATCAGGAGCAGCAAACAAGAGGAGGATATTTGGAAATAACTTTAAAAAGCCAAAGGGGTTTTTAAATCTCCCAGAAAAATAATAAGCTAAGGAAGGGGGAAATGTAGCAATGGCAGAATTATAAAGCACCAGAAAGAAGAGGGTGAGGTTTAACCCATACGAATACTTTAATTTCATGGTATACGCTGCTTTGCTTTGTCCGGGCTAAAACCAGCAGCCACCTCTTACACTGTCAAGATTTTGTTCAGATTTATAACCGCCTACAGGCCATCTCCCTGCCCTGCAGTGAGGAACCAGGGGAGTAATTGTAAATAATTTAGCAGCACAGTTGAGACTGTCACGCTTATAAGAGGAGTGCGAAACCTTCAGAGCCATCAGTGGGAAAAGTCTGAGCCCTGGATAATGATGTTGATTAAAAGTTGCCACCCATAAAGTATTTCTCATTTGCGTTTCTCCGTTGAATTAACTCCATCACCGTTTGGGGGAATATACTGTAAAATTCCTGAAAACCCCTTAAAACTTCCCCCCCAAATCACATCCCAAAGGGAGGTACTTACCGCTGCCTTATAAATGTCATCCATGGCTGGAGAGGGTGGGCAAGGGGCTGGGGAATGTCACGGTCGCACAGTGCCGGCTCTGCCCCTGTGAGCCTGGCTGATATAGGGGTCTGCCCGCCCCAGGGGATGTGACCAGCCCACCGGCAGCCCCACACGCCAATCCCCATCCCATCCTCGTCCCCACAGGAATGCCTCGCCTGCGTGCCTTGGGATGGGGACACTGCCGAGCCCGAGGCTGGCATGTCCGGGGCCAGCCCCAGTCCCACTGTGGGGCAGCTGGAGGCTTCCTCGTGACTGATGTGGGAACAAGCGAGTGGTTTCAGCAAGGTTTCGGCAGGACCCTGGCTGATATATTATGGTATTTGGCTGCCCTGACTGGAAGCATGCCACCATGTCACCTCCACCTCCTGTGTCTTCCTCCTTTGGAAGCTGCATTAGAAAGATTATACTGTGCCTAATTAAACTGGGTAATATGGGAAAGCCATGCCTCCCAAAATATCCCTGTCCAGCAGCAAATGTTCCCGGGAGCAGTGGAAGAGGGGGTGTCGGGGCCTCCCTGTCCCCTCTGGCGGCTGTCTCCAAACCCACGGGGGACATGCAGCCGGTGCCAATGTCCTCAGAGGAGCTGATGCCATGTGCATGCGGGTGCTGCGGCCAGGGAGGATGTGCAGTCCTGATGCCGTGGTGAGAAGTGTGGAGGCAGATGGAGCTTTGCCTTCATTTTCTGCATTTAGCTGTGGCTGCAAGATGGGGGGTGGGAGGGATGAGGGTGGCTATCAACTGTGCCCGATTTCAGAGATCATTCTCAATCCTTTAGGAAACTAGGGTTCCCTTCACCCAAAACAGCAAGCTGACCTGTCCCCACTGCAAGTGGGGAAAATCCACGCTTCTGGATTTACCATAAATTTATCCCACCATTGTGAAGAGAAAAACACACCAAAGGCCTCCAAATAATGAGCAGTGTTTTCTCAGTGCAGGGAAAACGCTTTTAATCCACAGCAACCAAAGCAAAACCACTCTTTTTGGTGATTCAGGACTCCCTCTTGTGTCCAAAGGAGCTATGAATGGCTCCGGCGTCTCAGGGTGACAAAGTCACATCTGCGTTAGCAAACCAGAGAATCCTGTAAATGCAGCTGTCAGGTTTCATCTCTTCTAAAAATCCCTTCACCCTTTAATAGAAATCATGTTGCATGAAAAGCCTGCTGTCCCTATGTAACACCTAGCCAAAGTGGTGTTAACCAGTGACCCAGGGTGGCACCAGCATGGAGTGAGGGTGCCAGTGAGCACAGACCCATGTCCCCACACCACGTCCCCCCCCAGGTTTTGCAGTCCTGAAAGAATAACTTGCTGCAGAGCCTCTTAGGAACTGTGGTCCTGTGCCCACTGGCCTTGATTTACCCAGGCTTCGGCTGGGCTCTACCTCTTCTCAGCATGATGCTGGCAAATGTTGCATTTAAGGAATTACTTTTCGAAGCACGTTAGTCTTCAGAATTGGAAAATATTAGTACTTTGGTTGCTTTGAACATAGAAAAGGCAGGAAAAGCAGCAAACAGAAGTAGTTATTTTGTTAAAGGGCATCAGAGTCTGTCCTTAAGTGAGGGAACAGGCTGGGATGGGGACCCTGCTGTCTCCCAGCACTGAACCATCACCCAAACCCTCTTGAGCACACCCATGGAGATCTCCTCAGTGAAGCGCTGCCCCGAGGCAAACCCCAGCCCAAGGCTGCTTCTCTCCACCTTGGGATTCCCTGTGGCGGGTGCTGGCTCCAGGCAGAGGGTGAGGAATGATGCCTGGCCCTGTCCTTCCATCCCGGGAGGCAATGGCTCTGAGTCATCCCCCTGAAAACAGCCCCTGGGATGCATCAGAATATATCTAGGGCGATGCATGGTGGAAGCAGGACCTCTGACATTGCCTTCAAAGGAGTGCAGCCATGCTCCAGGAGCACCTGGCATGAAATCCAAGTCAGGATGTGGAAGAAGGGTCTTTGTCTGCTTAGAGGTGGGAAATCTGGGCCACTGCCACCATACACACTGACACGGGAAATCTGCACTTCTGCAAATGCCCAATGCGAACAGACACTTACAAAACACAGGTATGCCTAGAGAAGGATGAAATCCATCTGGCATGGCGCATGCAAGGGGCATCATGCCAACCCCTGCATCCCAGCTTGCTGCTTGGAACCAAAGCTTCCAGCATCCCCTGGCTCTCCGAAGCAGTTTGCTTACGAACGAATTGGAAATTGGAGTTTTGTACAGAAAGAGCCTCTGTTGTGCAAATGCAGGGGGACACTGCTGTGGCAGGTACGGGGGTGTCCCAGAGAAACCATCCCTCCTGTTGCTTCTCTTTCCCCCCTGCACCAGACCCACAGCAGAGCTGGAGCACGGCCATCTATAGCCTGAGGAGGGCTGCCAGCACAAATGCCCTTAATACAGTTGCACGGCCGGCTCGGTGGCACACCGGCTGTCGCTGCAGTTAGGTACGGCACATTAGCTCAGGCTTCAGCTGCATCCTGACATGCTGTGGAACCTGCCTGTCAACCCAAGGTACCATGACAAGCGGAAGGAAAGGTTTACTGCACTTTTTTATCCAAAATCTCAGTTCAGGTTTTCCTTTCCACACAGCTGTACCCCATTGCGAAACAAGAAGGGGCATCCTTCAGGTCAAATATAACAGAACAAAATGCAGAAGCACAACTAAGTTGCAACTTTATTTGAGGTCAGAGTTTTTTGCAGGGCTCCTTGGGCAGTCTGTTATGGCTCCAAACAGCAGCAAAATGCTCCAGCTCCCCCTTCCCTGTGCAGGGCACCTGGCCCTGAGAAGGGCCAGACCCACTGACAATGAAGCCCCTTAAGTTACTGCTACCTAAATCCTCCTTGGAGGGCTTTAGCTGAATGAGCCTGTTTGCTCCCTTCCCCAGCTGCATTGGTCCTGTTGATGCATCTTCCCTGGGAGCCACGACAGGGCTGCCACACCATGAGCCACCTCAGTGCCTGCAGCCAGAAACTGCTTTAGGAAAAGGAGAAGGGTACAGATCAAGACCAACAGACATGTGAGTGCTGCAAATTGTTCTTTAATTAAGGAGATGGGACATTCAGAGGAAACTTAATTAAAGCTGCTCTCCAAAAGCACATTATCTCGTCAAGAGGCTGAGCTCAGTGGCAGCTCCTGCTGATGCTGGGACAGCGCTTGAAAATCCCTGTTGGGCTGCCTTTACTATGTGTGTTTTCTCCTCACACCTATCGTCCTTCAGCTGAGTCCTGACCAAAGGAAAGTGTTTTGCAGTCAAAATCAGAATGTTTTTTTCCAGCTCCATTTGCAGAGGTGTGTTTGTTTATCTGCCTCCTGGTCCCGGTTGCATCTGCCAGATGCCAGCATTTCCTGCTGTTGTGTTACTCCCTCTGCACCACAGCTCCCCTCTGCCCAGGAAATACTTTCTGTCCAGATGACTTTGAAAGCCACACATGCATCCAAAGCATTTGGCACTTCTACTCTTATTATTAATGGCACTACACTGGAGCTAATTGCATCCCCTAAGGAAGGACAGAGAGTGATCACCTCTGTTTTACAGGAAGATGCTTTTTTACCCAAACCTCCTGTGACCCCCACCTCGGAGCAACTTGGGTTCACACTGAAAAGGCTGAGGAGGATTTGCTTAGCATCCTTTAAGATTCTCCGCTTCTGTTACAAGTTCTTGGCAAGATCCCTTCAGGGTACACAGACTTGAAACAGTGCACTGAAGTAAGCAAAGTTCATAATATCAGTGAAGTCACCCCAAACAACACCCTGAGTTCACTCTTAAGCTCATCTAGTTCCAACCCCCTGCCACGGGCAGGGACACCTTCCACTGGACCAGGTTGCTCCAAGCCCCGTCCAGCCTGGCCTTGAACACTTCTCTCCCACCCAAAATCTCCTTGAGAGATAGGGGTGAAAGGAGCCGCTTTGTTTCCTCCCATGTTTGAAGGGACGCTTGGCTCCAGCACTAACCAGCTACCCTTGCTGCCACAATATGAGGAGGCAGCCGCTACAGCTTTGTGCATTTGGGGTCCCACTTGGGGCTAGGGCCCATCGCTGTGGCAGGGACCCATCGCTGTGGCAGGGACCAGCCATGGCCCCACGGACCCTCCAGCAGGGCAGGGCAGGGCAGGGCGCTTTCCTCAGGTATGAGCTGGGCCACCCCAAACCCAGCTCCTCAGCACTGTTTTTAAAGTGGCACCAGGCAGGCAGGGACTGGCTCTGCCCTCCTTAGTTCAATCATTCCTGACATCATCATGTGGGGCAATACAGCAGCAGATTTTGAGAAGGGGAAGAAAACAATCCAAATCCTTCTGACAGCCGGTTTTGCCATAAACCAAAGTAAGGTCAAGGGACCTGCACAGGAGACACAGTTTTGGGGAATACAGTGGCAAGATGGGCGTCATCATAACCCCGCAGATGGGATCAACAAGGTAACAGCAATGTCTGAAGGCCTGAACCTGAAGGTTCATGAGCTGCCTGCACTGCAGTGTACTGCACGGGGCAGTGCAGTGCAGTACAGCACAGCACTGCACTGCACTGCACATACACCGCACTGTCCCGCACAGCACCGCAGCGCCGGACGCCATGTTGCAAACCGCACCAACGCACCCGCGGAACTGCGCGGCACAGCGGGCGCCAGCACGCAACGCGCCCCACGACACCCGAAACCCCGCCTCTCCCTGCGGCAAGCCCCGCCCTCTGACAACAAACTCCGCCCCCGACGGCAAGCTCCGCCCCTGACCCCGCCCACCTCTGCCAATAAAGAGGCGGCGGGCGGGGCGAGCCGCACCCTGAGGGGGTGGCTAAGCCAAGATGGCGGCGGAGGGACAGCGGCCCGGGCTCGGCGCTGGTGCGGACGGCGGTGGCGGCAGCCGGAGAGGAGCGGTGACGGCGTGAGCGCGGCGAAGGCCGGTCCCCTGCGATTCTCGCGGCGTCATGGAAGCGGTGGCAGGGGGCGAGGACGGCGAGGAGCCCCCGCGGGAGGCCCGAGTCCTGGGTTCCGAGCTGGTGGAGACCTACACGGTGCGGGGCTGGAGAGAGCCCCCGCGGGGGCTAGTGGGGAGGCCGTGAGGGACGTGCCGGGGAGGGGGTGTTGGTGGCAGCGAGGGGTGAGGGGTGGGGGAGCCGACCCGCCTCGCCGCCGCCTCAGGCAGCCCGCGGGGTACCGGGAGAGCGGGCGAGGCCGTGCTTGGTGCTGGCTGCCTCCTGCCTAGTGCCGCCGGCTCCAGCCCGGCGCTGGGGAAGCCGGGCAGCAGGTCCCGGCTTTGTACCCGCGCTAAAGCCAGAGCGAGAATAATTTGGCAGAAGTTTGTGAGCGGTTTCTGCCTCTATGGAGGGACCCGTGTTCTGGGAAACCGGCCCGAAGGCGCCGGGTTGCGGGTCTCGGCCGGCGCAGGTCGCCCGGAGCCGCTCGGAGCCTTGACCCTTCGGGAGAGCTGGTGTTACAGCAGGGGCCGTGTTTGTAGATGTCATGGTCTTGTTCATATATACATATATATGCATGTCTAAATGTATGTGTGCATATGATTATGACAAAATTGTTATGGAGTAAACATGGCTTTTAAATCTGGACCAGATATAGTAGGAAATTTTTTCTTCAGATGAAAATACGGTAAAAATCCCTCTTGAAAAGATAATGTTATTTTCGGAGGAAATCAGATTATTTGGGACGGGTAGTTTTTTCTCATATCCTACAGAAAGAGGAAAGATCGTCAGCAGTGTTTTTGTTTTGGAGAAGGAATTAAATGTTTGATGTGTAACTTGTTTTTCAACTGGTTACATTCTACCAAGAGTTAATGGGTCTGTTTTTCAGGAAGAAGCTCATCATAAAACAAACCTCAGCATAATTGCTGACAGAAAACATCTTGAGCACACCACCCTTTAGTTATATAACTAAAAAATGTTTTCTCTTCCATTTAGTGTGATTTGAATGATTATATAGAACACACATAATGACATCAGGTTTCTTCCTGCTGTAGGAACCTAAAAGAGAAAAGGGAGCAGTGGTTTAGAAAGGCAGTATTTGTGAAGCTGCATAATAGTTACAAGTAGTACTTCGGGTTACTGACTCTGGAAAGGTACTCACAGAAAACAGAGCAACAGGAGAGTGATTTCTAAGTTTTTTGTAGGACAGAGCATGTACACAGCTGTAGTACATGAAGGGTCTAACTCCTTTCAATTAATGACCCCTGAAACATCACCGTGTGGGAATGACTCTCAGGTGGTGGTGAGTAGCCATATTTACAGACAAGAATGTAACGAGCATTCAGTGAAGGAGTCGGTTAGAAGCTTAAAATCTTGGAAATTGCTTCAGCTCTCCTGTTATGTTGGTTATGTGACGTGTGTTCACAAGAAATGATACTGCTGCTGTTGAGATGTTACCACTGTGTGTGATAGGATGTGGTTCATACCCCAAGCAAGTTTGTGTTCACAGTCCCCCGATCAGCCAAGCGGCATGGTGAGACTTGTCACATGGTGGCTGGAAACTTCCATTTCAGGTGTGAACCAAGACTCAGCAGTGTTCGTGTTGGTGTTGAGAGTCTTCACTGTTATTTTGCGATATCAGTGAATGAGAAATTCAAGAGAATTTAGTCGAGAATGTTAAAATGTTATCTGCCCCCTTACTCCACAGGAGGTTATGGACCCGGGAAGTGAAATGTTAGCTACTTTGCTGCTTCAGCCTGCAAACTAGTATTGTGGTTCAGCCAACCTTTGGTAATACCATTAATGTGCTAGAATGAGCTGTAGTTCAGGTGTATAACTGTGCTGCAGGTAGTGTTCAGTAGGTCAGCTGATAGTTGGGAATAACATTTTAAGCTGCTGCAGCTAAGCCCAAGGAAGCTTATTTCTTCAAGGCCAGATTTCTTTTTTTAATGATTAGGGTTCTGAAGATGCCATGTTATTTTAATGCCGTTTTTTCTTGGGAGCTTTAAAAGTAGGGTGTTTGAAAGGCAGCATTTACCAGTATTTGGTCCTACTTTGATTCTCTTGCTGCATTTTTGAAGGAGTTGTGGCATTAAGCTTACCTATGTGTAAACCTTCCAAAGCTGTTGGCAGGACTTCAAGCCTGCAGCCAGTTTGTATGAGATAGACCCAAGCCGTTAGAAATGTAGGAATAGATCTTTAACTGAAAGCAGAAATTGTATAGAATTATTCACAAGGTGAAATGTTTTATGAGAATTAGCATTGGTGCTTCAAAATTAGATTAGTGACACTTAAGAATGTGATAAAGACCTGTACTAGTGCAGAAGTGAAGAAATTGGATGGTGTAAAAGTCAGTCAAATCTGGTGGAGGTGAGAAAGGAAATAGAGCTGTGGCAAGCTACATTTTTATCTGTTAAACATGTAGTCAAGGTGGCAGTGGTCCTTGGTTTTGAGTTATTTTTCTCTTGGCACTTGTACTTCCTGCTGTACTCTGTATTTGAGAGCTCAGTCTCAATAGAATTGAGATTTATTTTAATGACATCCATTTTACGGTTGTGAGATTAAATCCTGTAAAATGTACCAGGGAGGCCCACAGTTCTGTGTCATTTTGAAGGTGCTTTTAAAAATGTGATTCTTGTTGGAGTTGTTAGTGTGAAAGGTAAGATATGGATAAATCTAGCAGGAAAAAATACCGCACTTACTGATGCTTTTTTCTGCTGGGCTAGAAAAGTATGAGCACTTTTACTAGGTATTTCTCCTGCATGTCAGCTAGATGCTGACTGAAAACTGGCTGGTTGCAGGCGGCCTCAAGACTGCCAGTGCTTCCTTTGTTTACTACTTTGCATTTGTTTGGCCTAGAATTGCCTTCCTGCTTTTCCTGTCTTTTGCAGCTGTTTTTAGTGTAATTACTAGCTTTGATATTTAAGGGAAATAGTATGGCTTCCTTGAATGGGTGTAAATTGTCTGACTCCTCGATGAAGCAGAGAGGGAGGAGATCTATTTGCATCAGTGCTCTGGAATTTGGGACCTATTGGCTGCAGTCACACCTGTGTCCCAGGCTTCCTGTAAGGCAGCACTGTCTGTCATCTGTTCGGTGTCTTTTTCTTTACAGTACTGAAGCATGTGAAGTTGGATGAGGGATGCTGTAAAATGCAAGCTTTCCATGGAAAGTGAAATGGACAGGTTTTTGTAATGTGTGCATCTTAAAAAAATTTAGGAAATATTTCACCTTTAAATACTAGGGGAATGAAAGCATGCTGTTTGGTCGTGTGGCTTAACTGCAAAGGTTGTAGAAAATACTGAAAATACACAGCACTGCAGATAAGCTGAACACTTCACAAAGTAGAACTTAGCCAAAACAACTGATTCATTGAAAGATGTGCAAAATTTGTTACACAGAAGAGAGTTTGGTAGAGACATGGGGAGGAAAAGTTGCGAATGTATATACTTTTGTATTAGCTTAAGAGAAGTGCAGTTTATGGTATAAATATGGGTGGAGGTTTCACACGGTGTGTTTGTCTAGGAGATAACGAAGTGTGAGAGAATTTCATCACCTATCTACTTATGCCTTCTAGCAGTTGGCTTGACAGGTAGGCAGTCCTTGAAGAAGCTTAACTTAAACTGGCAGCCTTGTCATATTGGTGTATTCAAAATTAATTGAAGATGAACTTACACATCTGTCTTTTTTAGAAACTTAGGGGGGGCTTTTGCTTTAAAATTACTAATTTCTGTATTATAACAAGTCTTTGGAGCACGTAAGCATATTGCATTTGTATTTATTCTTCAAGATAATGGCAGCTTGTGGATTGATGTGAAATCAGTTGCTGTCATTCTGCATACTGATGCTGTTTGAGTGGTGAATATGTGCTGCCAGCTCTGGCTGTGCTCTACATAGGGAATGCTATGGCTTTTTAAAGACTTAATTGGAGGAATTGTGTCACTGCATGTAAACACTCACTTTAACAGGTAGTTTCTTGACCAGACTGTCCATTTGGCTCGGTGCAATGTTTCTAGAAGTGGTCAGTGCTTGCCATTTCAGCAAAAGGATATGAAACCTTTATTATAAATTTATTGTATACAGAGAGGAGGAGCAGTCCTTCCTCATCTCATGAGCTGTTATTTGTGGGCTGTGAAGTTTACTGTGTTTTCAATGTCTAATCTGAGGTTTTATGCATTGCGTACTCAACCTGTACTCATTTAGCTATACTGCTTGATCTGCCATAATTTAGCACAGTCTGCTTCTAAAAAGAACTTAGTCTTTTAATACGACTTCTAAATGTAGTAATACTTCGGTTCTGACTTTAATCTTGTGGTTTCTTTGAGTATCTCCTTGCTTTCCTTAAGGTTACTTTTGAATGCTCAGGTTATTCCTGTTCTAGTTTGTCACTGGCATGGTGAATAATCCTGATCCCCTGTTTCCCAACACAGCATCATGGGAGTGCAGACACAGGTCTTACTTAATTGAGACTGTAACTCTGTAGGCATTCATCTGTGTTTTCCGTGCTCATCCGAACACTGATGTGTCACTTGCTGTGTGCACTGGTCAGACATCTTGGTTCACTTCTCAGCAGGACTTGAGTTTTGCTCAGGAAGCCAGTGTCAGATGCTCATAAAACTATAATTGGTATGAGATATAGTTCACATTTTAAAATGCAGGTGGTATTCTATTTCATGTTTGGTATTGTGTTGCTCTGTGCTAACAGTACAGAGTAAAAGGCGAGTGAAAATTGGCCTTTTCTGTAAAAAATAGAGACTATTGATGCTTTTTTTTTCCCCTTAAGTGTGTTTAGCACCTGGATGTGTAGCATTCTCATAGCAGCTGTGTGTCAGGTCTGTGTGATCTGTGGTAGTAAGCAAGTTCTCAACTACTAAATGCTTTCAGGATTTGATTACGAATTGGTGTTTTCCCCAAGGAATATAGTTGGATGGGTTAACACAGTTTAATTTGTTCTTTTCAAGTACCTGTAGAACTGGTTTTGCTGAGCGTTGTTTTTCTACTTTGTCTTATATTTTGTACCTTTTAAATTTCTTTGGGATGGCTTGCTTCTGGCGTATCCAAAGGTACATTGTGAGCTTCCTGCAGAACTGGTACTGTTCAATCTGGAAAGTCACCTACAATGAAAGTCTTGAATCTTTTAGTACATGCATGTCTAAAGATACTTAGTTTTTGTAAAGACATGGGTTGCTTTATATAATTGTAGTGATTCTTTGGGCATAGTTGTAACTCTTAGAAAGCTGTCTTGTGTGCTTTACCCTAAAAGGAGTAAAATAATTCAGCCAACCAAAGGATCTAGCTATTTCAGAAGGGTGAGTTAAGGGAAGCAGATTTCTGCTTAACTGTGAAGTGACAGCAGGATGCTTGCCAAGTTCCTCCACCCATTGTGGAACTTGGTAGATTGAAGGAGGGATGCTGCTGTCTCAGGCTTGTTGTGGATAGCTTTGAATATCAACTTAAGTAGCAGGAATCTTCAAAAAAGGAAGTAGCTTAGAGATCTTGGTTATTAACCTTTGAGCTGCAAAAATGAAAGCTATTGCTTTACATTGAGTTATCTGCACGGTGGTGTGGGGGGGGCAGTCTTGTGAATGCGATGAGGCATCCTACATCAGCAAAGTCACCTTAGAGTTTGGATTAGATTTTAGTTAACTATGGTACTTTCAGAATGTAGAATCACCTTATAGTACTACATTAACCAGCATGCCTCACAGTCAGCTTCTCTTCAAGACAAATTGCTTTGCTGTCCCTTTACTTTAATTTCTTCCTTTCAGGTATACATTATTCAGGTCAGTGTTGGCAATCATCAGTGGACAGTCAAACATCGTTACAGTGACTTCCATGACCTGCATGAAAAGGTAAGGGTATTAAAAACATGCTCTCAATGTGTTCTGTTGCATCTTTTGTGTGAGTTCAGGTAATGAGTTGGGTTATAACTCTGATCTTTGTCTTTCAGCTTGTTTCAGAAAAGAAAATAGATAAAAATCTGTTACCTCCGAAGAAGATTATTGGAAAAAATTCCAAAAGCCTGGTGGAGAAAAGACAAAAGGAATTAGAGGTCTACCTGCAAACTCTGCTAGTCAAGTTCCCTGTTACTGCTCCAAAAGTTTTGTCACACTTCCTACACTTTGATTTATATGTGAGTTATGTTTTTAGCATATGAATGGAAGCCTGAGTGTTTTTCTCTAGCTCTGACTTGAAGAGAATCATGTGGAATCTTTGCAAAATAGCTGCAACTGCTCTTTTTCACCATTTTGCACAATGTAACAAACAAAACAAATTTAAAGATTTCTGACACCACTTTATTGCAGCAGATACTGTGCTGGGAAGTAGTGTGGGTAGGGACTCTTAAGAGGAGAAAATGCTGGCAGGATAGTTGGAAGCTATGGATAAATGTGAAGCTAAATTGGTTGTTAGACTGAAGTCAATAGCACTGGCTCTCTGAACGAACATTGTATAATTGATCCACGCCCCCCTACTTACTCATTAATGGTTAGAGCTGTGGTTTACACTAAAGCGGTTTCCAGTAGCCCAAATGAAGAAACATGGTGCTTCTCAGTGAGAAGAGCACTGATGGAGTGGCCTCTGGAGAACTAGCTCCAGCTAGCAGATAGAATGTTACAGTAAAGGATGCTTGAAGAAAGAAGCAATGGCTTGCCTTCATGTTCAGATTGCAATTTGTTCATTTATCTCCTGTGTATAGTTAGGCTTTTTTTTTCCAGTATGGCATCATCTTGTTAGGGAGAGTATGAACTTTGTAAGGAGGAAAATGCACTGGAGAACCCTATGGAAAGGAGGAACAGTAGTTGCTCTTGGGGTGATGTGCTGAGATGGCCCTTTACAATTTCATATAAAGGCTTCAGGAATGAGTCACAGGTGGTCCACTGGGTGTGTTAATGAAGCATTATCAACAAAGAAAAACCTGTTTTAGTTAAGTTACATGAACATAGTTATCCTGGTGAGAATTTAGAGTTTGACTTGAATAACAGTAGAAGGGTTACTTCCTAGTGTTGCTATTGCACTTCAGATTTGAGTGAGAAGCATTAGCTTGTCACAATCAAACCCACTAAAATGGATTGGAAGTTTTAAATGTATTAAAAATGTGCATGGTAGTGTAGGGAGTATTCTGTTCAGATGGCACAAACTACCTGATCACCAGGAAGTTGCATAATTTTTCTGTTCTCTGGCTACTGTCTCTTAAATGGTCTGTTTTATTAATGTTTCAGTGCTGTAACTTCAACTGAGCTTTCTAATGCAGGCAGAATTCTTCCTAGTCCCTCTCTTGGTTTTCAGTTAGACTATTCTTCTTCTTCTTGCTGTAATGTTGATGGTTTTTACTTTTCCAAAGAACTAACATCATTTGGATGTGAATGCTTCCTTGAGTCCCTATGGTGCTTGTGTATTAAGAGCAAAGTTTATTGCTTAATCTGCATTTCATTGATTTAGAGCAGTCTGACTTGAGGTATAAACTCAATTGTTTTTGCTTGGAACTTTACTTTTAAATTTTTACCAAAAAAGTTAGTTATTCAGCAGAAAAGCTAAGTAAGTGCTTACCACAGCACTTCTACTGGAAAATGACCTTCCTGTAGAACTTTGATCTTCTAAAATATCTTTATTACCAGACAGCCCATGTGTGTGCTTGAGTCATCATAATCCCTGATATATGTAGGAAGGCTGCAGTATTTCTTGTCTATTCTTATTTGTAGTATTTCCAGTAGGAATTATTTAGTTTTATTTTGCAGGTTAATAGAATTAAATGGAGTAGAAATTCCTCCCATAAATACATTAAAACCACTTTGAAGCCTTTACATGTCACAGGGAAAAGCCAGGTACAGCTTTGCAAAGAGAAGCAGTTTTATGTAACAGTAATGTAGAACATTATTGTTACTTTGACATTTAATAGGATATCTGCAGTGATATGGGGATGCTTATTTTGTTGCACTGTCTTGTACTTTGTCATCTTGAAAGATTTGGTTTGTTAACTTACAGATAGAAGCTTTAGCAAGAAAAGAATTGAGTACCCACAAACTGCTGTTCGGAGACACCTGCAAACAATGGACCTCTGTGGGTGTGATGCATATAAGTAGTTAGAGCTGTGACAGAGGTCTCTTGTAGATCTGACAGAGGAATAGAGTTGCTTTCTTTGCCTGCTAGTGGCTGAACAGTTGAAGTCATAATCTTGTTTCAATTATAAATGTAGAAAAAAATTCTGCTCTGTCCCAGATGACAAAAGGGATACAGAGTATAGTTTTCCATTAAGTCTGTGCATGCCAGAGGAGTGTGATTGGCTTATACGAATGAGTCAGAATTGTTGAATTTCAATTGGAATGCAGCTTCTAGATTGTTGTTCTCAAAACTATGGTGTGGAGGCTTTGTTCATCCTCAGTGGGTAGGGTTTCAGTTATACTAAGAATGTGCTCTTTAAAATGCTTGCCTCATCAAATGTGCTGAACTGTCTGCTGCAGATGTACTGTGGATTTATTCCCTTGTAATGAATCATGAGGGATTTGTGAGCAAAGTAAACTCATCAAATATTTATTTTGTGGTGATCCATAATATCTGTTTATCCTTTGCAGCTACCTTAAAATGAGATGCTTGTGTCTAGGGGAAGCTTCGCTATCACAAATAGTTTTATTTTGTTCTTTATGTGGGCCTTTGAGAGAACACTGTCGGAATTGCTCAGAACTATTTCTGGACTTCCACAGAGCGTTTGCTTTTTGTGGAGAGACGTATGCCCAGATGGGAAATGCTTGTACTTACTGATCTTTGCAAGTGTTCAGATTTAGAAAGAACAAATCCCAGCATTGAGAGTTTTCAGCCTTTTCTTTCCTTCTGGAGCTGTCAGTGCCTGGAATGGAGGCTGAGCTCCTGGGTAGGCGCAGGAGGGTAGAGATGATGGTGGATGGGGAAAAGGGGCTCTTGAATTACTCTGTAGCAAGCATAATAGTTGAAGTACAGAAAACTTCTTACATATCTCTTCTTTCCTGTAGACCTGTTAATCTAAGGTTTTCTGTGTATTAGTGATATTCCAAGGAAAAGTTGAGTGCTTGATGCCTTAGGCTAGTCTTAATTCTAAGAATGCTGTAGTTGTAACAGTTTGTTCAAAACAGCTTTCTTTCAAGTTGGGCTAGTCATAGTTGCTCTAGTTGGTGTTAGCCTTTTCTAATACGTGCAGGGTGTGATTATTTAAATGTAGTTCAATATCTTCCATCTTGGAAAAGATAATATGAAATTAAATAATTTCAGGTAATTTTTATTAAATATTTTCAAGTTAAAGATATCATAAGACACAATCACAGTTAATTCCTGTTTAAAGAAAAAGTCTATATAGCAGCAAAAAAGGGAGACTTCAGCAAAGGTACACACTGAAAAATTGGAACCCTAAATATGTAAATAATACTTGGTTTATTCTTTGCAGGAGATCAATGGGATCACCGCTGCATTGGCTGAAGAGCTCTTCCACAAAGGTAAAGAACTGGCAAGAGTTGAACAGGGAATGTTCTCTATGTGCTTGCATTCACATACCTGTGATGTTTAATCTCCAGAAAATGAGAGATCCGAATCTTCAATATCAGACTATGAGACTTTTCTCTTTCCCTTCTTTCCCTTCACCTTTTTCTTGCAGTTTGCATTTTGATTCAAGCTGCCTTTTGGGAGGAGCTGTAACAATAGTGCAGCTACTTTTGGAAACAACAGAAGTTGGTAAATTTAGGTTTTGAAAAGGGCTCACTGGTCCGTGTCTGTAAAGGATAGGGTGTGGTACTGGTGATCAGAAGCTGTTGCTAAGCTTTCTGTCTTGGTATGTTTTAGTGTAACCTGTAAAGGAGATTTTGTATCAGAGTCCTGATACAAGTGTTATTAAATGCAAGAGACCACTTTACATATCTCAATAATGTTCTTCCAGAATTCAGGAAACATGAGACCACCTGGACAGTTAATTAAAGGATGTGCTTTTCAGAGACTGGCAGATGAAAATGGAATGCACTTACTGTAGCTGCAACAGCTCTAACTGGTCCATTAACAGCAGGAGGCATGCAAAATGATTAACCCATACTGATTTTGTTTAGAAAGCCATGCTAGATGCTACTGTATAATTCCCATTGGCTGAGGTGGTAGGTAAAGTATGCTTCAGCACGCTGTTTCAGATTGTTCTGGCACAAAATTAACTTTAGGTGAAGCCATTTCAGAGAGTTCTTTCAGCAAATTTTGGAACATTTTAAGGAAGCTCCTGAAGAAATTTTTTGCTAACTTTGTAGTGCCTGTAGTCTTGCTGATACCAGCATAACTGATGTCTGACTGCTGCATGTTAGTTTAGCCTTCCAGTAACGTGCAGTTGGACTCTTGGACTTGGTCCCACTGAAGCCAAAGGGAACTTTACTCCTCAAGCAGAGTTCTCAAATGCTTTATGTTCTGTAGTCCATGCAGTCAAACTGATGCCCCTAACAGGAAGCAGAGAAAGATAGATATTAATTCCACATGTGTGTGCTTTGACTGCTGTAGTCCACTTTGACTCTTGTGGTGCCTTCAGAGAGGGTTTTGGGTGCTGTTTTCTACTGTTCCTAGAATGAAATGGGATTGTAAAAATATCAGATAATGCGTTTCTTGTTCTGGGAATTTGCATTGGTATTAGTGTGGTGAAAGTCATCATACTCTTAAAGAAAACGATTTGCTACAACTCTGCATTTAGGCAGCATAGCAAAAGATGTAAGGTTTGGGTTTTTTACATGCCATGTGCTGTTTTTATAGAATAAATCCTAACTGCCATAGAAATTAGGACTGTGTTGGAAAAAGCTTAGTAACTCCTACATTATATAAATAAACTTTGATTCCCGTCCTCTTTAAGATTGAGGGAAGTTTGTCTTTAGGTGCATTAGGAGCTTCATGCTTGTATAATTAGTGCCCATTTGAACACCTAGGTTATTCTGATGTAAAAAAAAAAAAAGAAATCTTAATTCAGCCATTCTAGTTTAAAATGAAAAAGGACATTGGTCCTTCCATTGTGAGCTTAGAGTATGTGACAAATGTTCAAATGTTTAATCTCTAACATTAGGTATTCAGTGTACTTTTTATTCCTTTGTAACCACTGCAGCATTGTGTTTGATACCATCATACTCTGTTTTTCAGGAGAGCAGTTGTTAATGGCTGGAGAAGTCTTCACCATCAGACCCTTGCAGTTATATGCTGTCACTCAACAGTTGCTCCAGGGGAAGCCTACGTGTGCTAATGGAGATGCCAAAACAGATCTAGGTCATATTCTAGATTTCACTTGTAGACTGAAGTATTTAAAGGTGAGCTATGCTTGCACAAATACTGGAGATGTTTTCTACCAGGCTGACATGATTCTCAGCATACTTTTGGAGTCTAGTCTGAATGCACAAGACCTTTACTGGTAGTAAACACCTGCAAGCATTTAGAAGTCAATGTTAAGTGTTTATTCTTCCAGCTTTCAGTACAATGTAGTTCTCTAATATGGATGTTGATTCTCCTGTGTGATGCAGTTTCTTCAGCAGTGCTCTCTGTAGAGATGCAGCCACAGAATCTTACTGGGTGCTAGTAGGAGTGGGGTGATAGATAAATATTGTTCTCTTCAACCCTGCATTCTTTGCAGACACTGTGGGTAGGCCAGTGTATGTGTATACGTATGCATACATGCATGTATACATAAATTGTATCCCCTTTCTTGCCTTTGACTATATCTAAAAGTTAAAAACCCCCCAAACTAACAGACTCAGTTTCATAGATGAGATGGCCCTGAATTTCTAGCTAAAATACCATTTCAGAATAAGTGTAAAGTGGCCTCGGAACAGATCATTTTTGTCGGGAGCCAGTTTCATTTTTTTCTAACCAAGTAAGTGAATTCGAAAGACTTTTCCTGAGCAATTTTTTTTATCATTTCGTGCTACAGCTCAAACTCTTTAACCTCTTTATTACATGAAGAGCTTCCTTTTAACTGTGTGGTGTGCTCAAAGGGGAAACAAAGTACTGGAGTGAGGGAAGCTTCACTGGAGGACTGAAGTTGCAAAAGCAAAACTACACCTGTAATCATACTCCAGTGGATCTTCAGTTGCCTTTGCCATCCTCTGAATAGAGGATTCTTTGGCTGGAGAAGAGCAATATTGGGAAAATACCCATCCTCAGAATTTCTGGCCTTTCTGAATGCTTGTGAGTAGGCACCTTCAGAGCTTGTAAGATACATATAAGACCAGACAAAAACCTTAGCTATTTCTTCCAAAATTCTGTTTACAGCAAACACAAATAAAACCAAGTGTATTCTCTGCTGCCAAGATGCTCTGAGGCCAGAATCCAGTGCCTACATGGAAATATTAGTTGCCTTTTTTGGATGTGTACAAGTGTCTGCTGTTTTCTTCAAACACATTTTGTCAATATCTTGAACTTCATCCACTGTACTGAAAATTGAAGACAGTTCTGTCTCAGGGGATCCAGATGTTTCAAGGGGGTTGTTCTTAGTGAATGCAGTTCTGGCTTGGTCAGCTGAGCATGAAGTCTTGCCTATGGTATCTTTTTTGCATGTCCCATGTGCTACAAAATACAAGCACAAGGTGGCGGTTCAAGTTCAGTGCACTTAGCTGGAGCCACTGTCATTTTTTTCCCTGAAGAGTTAATCTGCAAGTTTTCTCAATCATTCCATACTTGAAAAACTAGTTGGAATTCTGGCTGTAATTCCAAGCTACTATATTTGTGCCATTACCTGTGTAAGGCTATCTGAAACGTGGATCAGTTGGATTGTGTGTGCTAACTCTCTTCTTAAATATTGATTACTAGGTCAGTGGAAAAGGAGGACCTTTTGGAACCAGTAACATTCAGGAGCATCTCTTGCCTTTTGATCTGTCAATTTTCAAATCACTTCATCAAATAGAGGTACAACTGAGATTCTGCTCATACTATGTATGCTCTTCAAATGCCAGGTCTGCATATCCCTCATAATTGGTAAATGTGTGCTTTGATTTAGTGCTAGAATTGGGGAGTGCAGTGTTTAGGAGGACTGTTTCATTTGTGAAAAAATACTGTTTCACAGGTCTTCAAAATAAGCTTTGGGTGTAGCTTTGCTTATTGGGAAAGGGAAGGTTTTTTATCTTGAAGACTTTTGTAATTCTGTGTTCATGATAAGTTTTGGGTTGGCTGCACCAGACTGACATTTTCATCTAGTGATAAACACTGCCCACAAATTAACAGTAGTCATCTGGAAAGAATTTTTTCAAGGGTGGCAGGAGCTGTCTCTTTACTGTGGTTTCCCTGATACACCAGCGAGTGTGTCAGTTGTTGTGGCTGTACAATGTGTGTGACCATCTACAGAGAAGCACCTGGCTGCTGGGCAGACCTTTAGTGCTGGTGTTCCAAACGGAGCTACAGGAAGGAGGCTCTAATCTTAAACTTGGGTCTGTGTAATTAGTTCACCAGTGTATTAAATGCTTATATTAGTATTCTCACTTCTTAGGCTTTTTATTTACCATAGAGAACACGATACCTAACTAATCATGTCTGCAGTTAGAGCCATGGCTTGAGATAGCTCTCTTTTTGGAAACAGTAATATACTGTCCCCTGTTAAACTGCCTGGGTAGTTTCACACTGAAGAATACATGAGGCAGGTAGAAAGTCGATGGAGAAGAAGCTTTTTTCAGATAGCTGTTTGAATTTCAATTTTCTGTAGTCATGTCTAATTTCTTGGTTTAGCTTTACCAAATGTTGGAATTTCTGACCTGATCATCTTGGGAGATTCTAAGATTGTGCTGTAACTACTTTCTAAATTGGTGGAGAATCTGCTATTGAAGCTTTTAGCTGCTTCTTCCATGTCTCTCATTTGTCTGTTCTAGCATTTCTGACTTTGTAACATTATTCTTTTTTAAATAGATCAGTCATTGTGGGGGAAAACTTATCAAAGGGCTGACTTCATGTAAACATGCTCTGGCCACAATGAGCGTTCGATTTTCGGCAACATCAATGAAGGTGAGTTCCTACTTCTGGTGAGTATTCAAAGCCCATGCAAAAATAACATGCACATTGTGGAAACAGCCATTTGGAGTCCGTGTACTTTTCTGTCCTGCTTGTTGCAGGTTCTGCTTTTAAAACTGTGGAATGGTGAAAGGGTTTGTTAACTTTTCAGAGTCTCAACTTTAAGTGGAGGAAGTGTTCACATGTGTCCCTTCATGGGGACATTTGTGATGCTTTTATTGGAGCATATGTTTCTGATATGCATCCAGAACTGAATGCATGTGTCTTACTATTTTTCTGGGCTTTGATTCGGCAAGGGCTATGCAGGAGCACAATTTTCACTGTCCCTCTGTTGTTCCTCCACATTTCTGAGTGTGGATCATCTGGTGGTATCAGAACTCTCTCCCTGTAGATCAAAATTCTGACCCAGTCAGCTCATGTTTTAAGACTTAAGACTTTAAGTGATTATAAAGCTTAGAAATCTTCCTTACTTACATAACACTGTTTGGATTGGTTTCAAAACTGTTAGCTTTCACTGAAGGTGCAAGCATAATATTTTAGTATGCTTGTCTTAAATAGGAAATCCTAGTGCCGGAGGCCTCTGAGTTTGATCAGTGGGAGCCAGAGGGTGAAACTTCAAGTTGTCCAGTGACAGCAGTTATCCCAACTTGGAGAACTTTGACAACTTTGGATATGAGTCACAATAGCATCTCTCAAATTGATGATTCAGTGGTAAGAAATACTTTTTCATTTGTGGAAAAAAGTGTGACCGATCTGTGGTACATTATATATCGGGGTTTTTGTGTTTGCTTTATATGTGTCTTTTTTCAGGAAGGTTTTCAGTTGCACTTGGTTTATGTTGATTAGCCCACCCAAGTGAATGCTTAGGAGATTTGTTCTTTTACTACTTTGATATTTTCTTTGCTAAAGGAGAAGTTTGACACTCTGTGCTCTGTAAGCAACACTTCCATCAATACTGACTTTTTGAAACATTTTTGCTATTTTCATTGGCCTTAGGCCACTTACAGAAGTGGGGTGTTTTTAAAAAGAACAAAACACCTCTTGGGCTCAACTTTGGAGCGTTACCAAGGCTGAAGCTTCCTGCATATATAAAAATCTGTGGCTTGCTGGCAGCCTTCTTGACATCAAAACAATATAAAGAGCATAAAACCAAAATTTGGAGTATTTTGTGATACCTTAGAATTACATTTTGTAAATCAGTTGAGAGAAATAGCATTCATCACAAGAATGTGTCAAATATGAACATAACTTTTTACTTGAACCATCTTGTGAAGCAGGAAATAGTTATGTTTGTAGCTCAACTAGAAATCGTGGACTTCCAGTGCAGTTCTCTTGTTCAGGATTTTTTGTGATGGTGACTTAGGGTTCTTCAGATCTGAGTCTAGCCTTAACTCCAAGGTGAATCATTGGTGAGATTACAACCAAAATCACTGATGTTGGAATTCAACATCAAGTTCAAGGCTTGAGTCCTCCAAAAATAAAAGGCTTTTTGGGTTAAAATGCATTTTCAAGCAGTTTGTGTGTCCGTGTAACACTTGGCTGGTATAATCAAAACATGGATACAAATCATTCAACTAATTCTGGTTTTTGGTATCGTTGTCTTTATCCAGATTCGTGTAACAGATATGCTTGTTTGATAAGATGGAAACACCTATTAATGTTTGATCTAGAGTTAATAGAGTGAAACTGAGTCATTTGTATGTCTTCAGTGAGAAACAGGTTTCAAATTAAAACTTAACCATGCTCCTCAGTATAACCTGGTTTTCTTAAGAGCAAGATCCAACTCTTCTGTTGCATTAGGTCATATGGAATGCCAACAGCCAAGATGATTGATTAGATGATACCTTTCCTTTGTTGTTGGTCAGCTGATAGTGAAGGAGTATGGCCTGATTTAGAAGATGAAATGCATTTAACACATGCATGTTTTTTTCCTCCTCATATAGAAATTAATACCGAAGATTGAATTCTTGGATTTGAGTCACAACGGGGTGTCTCTGGTAGAAAATTTACAGGTAAGGTTTGTTTTGGGTGTTTTTTTTTTCCTCCAAACTGTCTGAGACTTTACAACAGATTTTCTTGCTTCAGAATTTTGTTGCTTATCTTCCTCATGGAGAATAATTTAAGCCCAGATAGCTTATCCTTCATAACATTCTTTTAATGGTGCATTTCTTACTTGCTCTGGATATTACAATTTCTTTGACAATACTGACATACAGCATTTAGTTCTTAACTAAATTCATTCACTGCCAGCTGCATCCGTGGTTGGTAAAAATGCAGTTGAGGTTCCCTTTCTACAAGCTTGAACCTGTGAAATGGACAATTTCATGTCATGTTTTTCATGCTAGGCAATGTCCAACATGAATACCCTGTTGCACGAACAAGGAGAAAGCTGCAATACAATGTCTTTGATATTGTTTAATGAATTGGTGCATGACATGGATTTTCTGTGCATTTGTAGCATCTTTACAACCTTGTTCACCTGGACTTATCCTACAACAAGCTTACATCATTGGAAGGCGTTCATACAAAACTGGGAAACATCAAAACTCTGAATTTGGCAGGAAATCAGCTGGAAAGGCTGTGTGGTCTTAACAAACTGTACTCATTAGTCAATCTGGATCTGAGCAACAACAAAATAGAACAGGTAACTGCTGATTTTCAGTGTCAAATTGAATTGTACTTTAGATCACAAGCAATTTTTTTTAGTGGATGAAACTGCAAATAAAAGTCTCCAGTGTTATTAAACCTGGTTATCATATGTAATTTATGCATGAAATGCTCAGTCTGTCTGCTCATTTTCATTTAGCTGATATGTATTCATTCTTTTACTAAAAAACTTTCAGATTGATGAAATAAAAAATATAGGAAACCTCCCATGCTTAGAAAAGGTGGTCTTATCCAGCAATCCGTTGAGCATCATCCCTGATTACCGGACCAAAGTACTTGCTCAGTTTGGGGACAGGGCCTCAGAGGTAAGCCATAGTGCACTTCTTCCTTTGAAGCTGATATTTGACCAAAATCTTTTTTAAAGCCTGATGAGGAAAGCAGTGTCAATCTTCTAAAAACCTGAATAATTTTTAGTGTGTGTTGGAGAAGGTTGTTAGAGAATGAAACAGTATTAACATTAGTCAACTATGCTTCTGGGTCTAAGTGAAACTTTCTTGGGCCTTCGTTGGGTATGTTAATAGTGAAACACAGTTGTGCTAGAAAGGTCTTAAGCTTACCAAGCACTTCTGAGTTTGCGTTATAAATTCACGTCAGAGCAAGGTCTGATGTGATAATTGGTTTTGTATAATGGTTAAAAATGCACCTAAGCTTTCATTAAGCTACCATAATATTTTAATATTACATTAATTCTCATAGCTTAATCCAAGTCAGCTCTGCAATTTAATGTTTTCAATATTTTTAGACTCTTTACATGTTTTTTAGGTCTGTTTGGATAATATTGTTACTACAGAAAAGGAACTAGACACTGTGGAAGTGCTAAAAGCTATTCAAAAAGCAAAGGAGGTGAAATACAAACTGAGCAACTCTGATAAAAAGGTGAGTTTCGTGCTGTGGGAGGAGTAGAATGTGCTGTGTACAAAAGCAGCTTACAAAAAGACTTCAACAAAATAGATCTAAGCAGAATTCATTAAACTTTCCATAGCATTAAAGTTTTTATGCTTTTTATGCTTTAATGTGGTATGAACTTTTAAGGTTGCTTCTTTTCCTATTTGGTTTTCAATGTAATTTCAGTAATTATCTGACCTTCCTTTTTGTACTGGCTTGGGAGAAAGGAAGTGGAAGGAAAAGATAAGATGAC
Organism: Strigops habroptila; assembly: GCF_004027225.2. Lineage (NCBI taxonomy): Eukaryota > Metazoa > Chordata > Aves > Psittaciformes > Psittacidae > Strigops > Strigops habroptila. The sequence continues at coordinate 22,700,868 of NC_046360.1, read as the reverse complement.
TCAGTGGTGTACACAATGAATATGCAGTTGGCCCTAACGGCCATATTTTACTGCTAGTACAAGTATTGCGGAGGTGTGATTTTATTGCTTGTGTTGCAGAGTGCTGAAATGACTTCCCCAAACTCTTTTTCTTTGGGTTTTTAACAGTGAGAAAGAATTGGACCTTTGAATCCTCCTTGCCTTCTCTCATGTGTCTGCGCTATGTAGTTGGTTGGTCTTGTTTTGGTAATAAACTTATTAGCAGAACATGTTCTGTCCCTACAGTGTATAGAAATCCTGGTTTCATTCGGTTGTGGTTTGTGAAAATAGCTGCTGGTTTTGTCACTACAGCGATTAGTCAGTGATCAGAATGACTTCTTTAAACAAATTCTTAGTGGAATTCCACTTAGTGTGAAAATAGACACTTCAGAGGATGTAACCACCCCCCCCCAAAAAAAAAAAAGCTGGCTCTAACTTTGCTTTTACTAAGATTGAGAAAGCTTGTGTGGACTTATTTTAGTTCAGGATCTAATGTGTCCTGTGTACTTAGGTTTTTTCTTTAATCGCTGCATACTTTCTTTATTAGATCAGTGAGGACTCCAGGCTCACTGCTGCCAGCTCCAAATCAAACTGTTCTTCTCTTACTGTTCGTCCTTCCTCTCCCTCTCTGCCTCGTCCTGTCAGCTCCAGCCAAGGTAATCATGTATGTATCGTGCTGCTGGGCTGAGCCTCTTGGTTCTGCTTTTCTGAGCTGCATTGATATACATGAATATTATGTGCATGGATGTAGGGCTTATCAAGTCAAAGCAGAAAGACCTGGTAGTATTGGTTTAAAAAGTGGAGGCTGTATGTATGTGAATTGGCAAGACTGACCTGTTCATTGTAGTGTGAATTAACTGTAGTGGAATTTTGGGTACAGGGCTTTTCATAATGCATCATCCTGCAGAAATCACCAGCAGAGGGCTGTATATTTTTTCCTAGTGTAGATAACATATCTTAATGGAAAACCAGGGCATATCTAGACAGTTTAAAAGTTGCTCCTCTACCTCTTCTTGGTCTGCAAAATTTGAGCTCAAGCAGCATATGTGCCATTACTGCTTTTTTTGCAAGAGCTGTATTTCTGTCAGACCACAAGGAAGATAGAAAAAGGAGATGAGTAAAAGACAGTTGTGGGATTAGTGTTCTTCTGGCTGACCCTGTGATTTCAGCACATCAGTTGTGTTCCACAGCACCTGCTAACCTTACCTGAAAACCACTTTTACTGTATGTTTCAAATAAGTGCGGGTTGCATTAGGAGTTTAGAAGAATGGCTTAATTTCATCTTTTGCAGGAGCCTGTAAGACTGACTTATTCAGTGAATACTCATTTTTGACTGAGAAGAAGAGATAAAGATACTTTTTATTTTTTCCTTTTGCCCGATTGAAAACTTAAAATGCAGGAGGATATGAATAGTGGGAGAAGACTTTGTAACCATTTAAAAGACCAGGGATTATATTCTTGATAATTCGGGGTGTATCAGTTTACTCTTTCTGATAAATCAGTGGATTGGTAGATGGGGGAGAGAAAGATGCTTGGAAAGCTTCATCTTTGAAAAAAGGTCCATTGCTGTGATTTCTGTAAAATAAGTAGAGGTTTCTTGGTTCACTCTGTAAGAATTAAATTGTTCTGACAGCTTTTGATTGAGGGCAACTTAGATACAGATTTAGTTGCTATTAGATACTTTATTTGTCCTTCTAGATCCCTTTTCATCTGCAGATAAAATGCCAGTTTTTCCAAAATGAAGTCAATGCTTGCTTTAAAGTATTAAGCATTTAAGTTACAGGATTGAGACAGTTTGTCTATATGACAACTTGCAGTTTTAGAAAGGACTAGCTGTAAAAATGCATGCTAGCAATCACTGTGACTTTAAAAGTTATTTGTCAATAGTCTTGCTGTTACAGTAAATATTTAGCTGCAAATGTGTCTTGGGAGGAAAATGAAAATCTAGATCTTTCTTTTGAAGTACATTTTATACATAGTACTGTTTTATACAAAGATTGGTGTAACATTCAAGGTTTATTTACTGTTGCCCTTCTCCATAATGTTCCTTTACTGGTGTCTTGGGGATGGCTTGTACAAATAGTGGGAAAATGAGGAATAGGGCAGGCCATTTCTCAGCTTTAACAATAGAAATTGATTATTTGCTACATATCTACTTATCAAGGGGTTGTTTGCAAAATGCCAGTTTAAAATCCATTTTAAAAAATGGAAATATGCTAGGCAATTAGTTTCACTGTTGGGCCTTAAATCGTGAACAATGGGATTAATTTCCTGATATGCTATTTCTATGAATTGTTTTCTCTGCAGTTTTTCTAGACACCATCTGTTTCCATAATGTATTATTCAAATTAAATGTCACTGGCAAATGGCTTATGGAAAAAGATTAAATATTTATATAGGAAACAGAAACCCAAAAATAATGCTGTCATGTCATGTTTTTCCTGTCAATTTGAGTTTCCTTTCTGCTAACACAGTATTTTGTTCAAGCAATAAGTACCTCTTGTATTTCCTCTATGAGATGGTTTGATGTAATCTACAAAACTTTAACATCAATCCAAAAAGACAGATACAGGAGTTTTTCTACTCAAGCCAGAAACATATCCACAGAGAAACATATCCACACTGTAATTCTGTTGTTTATTTGCACATTTATACACTTGTGCTGGCTGGCTCAGTGGTAATGCTGAAAATTGTATTACCTGTGAATATCACAAGTAAAAAGTCAAATGTCTGAGAATGTTGCTTTATATGCCCTTGTAAGTTTTTACTGATGAATTGGCTTTGAACCCTGCAAAAACATTCAGAAATAAGATGAGATAATTGTCTTGAGTGGCATTTGGGAGACCAGATCTTCTGAGTCTGGAAGCTTTTACACAGACTTTTGATCACTTGAAGCCTATGGAAATTTGAGACAATGCTGCAAAGTTTACACAGAGTCCTCTGCTGTGTTTTTTCCAGCCTGGTAATGTTTTCGTAAAAGGGTTAGTAATAACAAAGCTGACGAGTTCTGTCAGGAAGAACTCTTGCACCAGATGTTGAGATTTGAATTGTTAGCTTGAAAAACAAACTTTACCAGTCTTTAATGCAACTTTTAGTGCAGTTAAATTTACTTCTGTAATTGGACTGAAATTCTGCCTGGTATTATTTTATCCTGGCGATTATGTGAAGATATCCTTTAGCTTTAATGGTTTATGATCAGCTCTTGATTATATCATTTTAATTCCACTTGTTTGGCAGATACTATTAGACATTCACTTTGGGTTTATTTCAGTGATTTTAAGAGCTGTTTATGTTTGTTCTAGAAATAATTTGTGAAGAAACAGTCCTAGCCAGCAGTTTTTTGCAGTCCAGTGGTTCGACTCCTACAGACCATACAGTTCCCCAGAGATGCTTTGAGACACCAGACTCCAGGTGTAAAAATCAGGTAATTGCCATACTTCTGTTTATTTTATGGTGTTTTTAAGTGTTTTTGCAAGCTTATTTCTGATGTTAAACTTGTTATCATAGTAATCCATAACAAAATTGGGGTTTTAATTCTCAGAGCTCTTAAAATGGAAAAGAAGGTAGCCACAAATTTGAGTCAAGTCCACCTTGTAAATTAAATGCATAATCCATGTTTACCAGAGTTGCAGTGAATTGCTGTCATGATGTCATGGCATTGAGTTGCTTACCCAGTATTAGTATCACATCATTCAATATCCACTTAGATACCGAGTGTAAGACTTCTATTTTATCGTACTATATCAGTTTTTGGAAGGTGATTCTCTTGCTACTAGAGTAGAAGAATCTTTTCCCTATCAATAGGTAACAACCTTAATTTGTTATCTTCAGACTTTTGCTGTCTGATAACTTCTGTATTGTGGTTTCATTTGTTGTATTGGAAGCACTCTTCATATGTGTGGCTTCAAGGAATGAAACAGCAAGACTTGGGAATCTCTTCTTTTGCTACCAGTGTTGTTGGTCTTTGTCAAGTTTCTTTACCTTTCAGCCTCACTTTGCATTACTTCAGTAAAAATTGAGTGTGCTGAAATGTTTATGGGTTGCAGATTGGATCTGTTCTCAAGTCAGTAGCAGAGCTCAGTAGCAGAGTTCATTTTGCCTTAATTGAGTGCCCTACCTGAAGTAAACAGTGTTTCAGGGTCAAAGGATAGCTGCCTGTGGATGCAGCAGTAAGGACTTTGCAGTGAGTTGGCTGGCTTTAAAAAGCAGGAGCCGACATTAACTTTACTTTTCATGTATGCTGAAGTCTGACAGCAGCTGTAAGTAGTTGATAGCTTCCAGATGTTTTCTTCTTTTCCTTAGGCACCTGCCTCTCTATTGGATTCAAGCAAAGAGTATGGAAGTGGTCATCATATGTGGTAAGCTAGATACACAAGTTCTGATTTAAATCCTTGTTAGCTTTTGGGTAATAACAGTGGGTGCTGCATTTTTAAACCTGGTCTTTAAGGCAGAACAGTCTCTCTCATTGTATGCTGCCCTGTTTGGGTTTCTTCAACCAAAATAATTTTCATGGTGTAAAGTGTTCTTAACTGTTGAACCCTGGGATGCAGTTGGCAGTTTAAAAAACAGCAATATTTGTATCGTACAGTTCTTTAACTCATAAGGGTATGCTTACTGGGGATGGGAAATGGAAAGTGAGCTAAACATTTCAGGTTTTGCTTTCTTATAGAATTACATGCTACCAGCCTTTAAAATAAATGGCTGTTTGCAGTACAAAGATGTTTTACAGAATTACACTGATTTAACTATAGTAACCAGAGTGAACCTCAAGGTTCTGAAAAGCAGCACCATGAATCATGGGTAGTTACGACTGTTTTTAAACTCAAGCTTGTACTTACTGTGGCTTATCTCTATTAAAGTTTGGATCATTCAGAGGAAGAACACTGTGCGGTGCCTGACCCCTGCAACACCATCATCCTGCCTTTTAATTGTATGTCATATACTGCCACAAATGAAGATTTTATCCAGCACCTTTCTGCCTTGATAGTGCAGACTGTGCAGAGATCACCCCCCTCTTTTACAGAGAACAAAGGAAGCCCTCCGGGTGATTCTAGAACCACAGACAAAGAAGATGGATATTTTGAAATGGGACTTCATGAAGGAGAGCAGACTTTTGAGTTCAGCACTAATTCAGACACTCGGTCATCTGACAACGTAGCAGTGGAGCATGTTGACATAGTCAAAATTCTCTGGAGTTTTTCTATTCACATTCATAAAGGACTCAGGCAGTTTGCTTCCTGTTTGGTTTTGACCGATGATATGCTAGCTGTGTTTGAGATCCCTCATCAGGAATTGAGAGGAAATTGCCAGCACATCCCTTCTGCCTTGAAATTAACACTGTGCTTTCCATATACTGATCTAACAGAATTTGGCTTTCTCCTGCCAGAAATCTGTCTAACACTGAAGCTGAAAAACAGTGACAACTACTTGTTCATTGTTTCAGACTCCCAGAATCTTCAGGATTTTTATTCCTGTTTACACACACGTTGTTCTCAACACTACACACCAGTGTTACCAAGCTCCACATTGTACTGTGGAAAAGCAAACCTCCAAGAGTTTCTCTGTCAGCTTATGGAATTGAATTGCATTTCAGCAGAAGATGTTGAAATAAAAGGTTATTTCCCAACGTATCTTGTTTATGGGAATAAAACCAATGTTCAGAAAATCTCACATCAACCGGAGTCAGCTGGCAATAACAAAGAATGGTCAAAAAATGTTTTGTGTTCTGCACTTTATTCTTCAGTGTATAAATCTTCTGACCATGGCCCCTGTGTGGTCCATCCGTGTTGGATATTTCTAACACCCCAGCATTTGTATATAGTAAAGGTGGATTTCAGTTTACTGCCAGGTAAATGGATAGGCACAGAAGAGTTGGGAAGTGTATTTAAGTTGAATAGGATTCCGTTAGCATCACTTGTGTTGCATCCGACTCATGGTTCCATCCAGCAGAAGGGTTCATTTTTGGATGGGCATGTGCTGGAGTTGCTTGTTGGATACAGATTTGTTACAGCGGTGTTTGTTCTACCTCATGAGAAATTCCACTTCCTAAGAATCTACAGTCTTTTAAGGACACTTCTGCAGGATGTTAAGACTATTATTATTTTCAAAGCTTCAAGCAAATCAGATGCTGTAAGAAACCACGTTGTGGAGGCAAACAGACATGGTCAGTCAGCAAGGTAACAATGCCCCTAAAAGGTCTGTTGCACGGTGCTGAAGTTAATGTGGCCTAGCCAGCGTGTTTACCATTGTCATTGTAGTTGATTTTGGCCTGTAGTATTGATGAAGTACTCTTTCCTTCTGCTAGTCTATAGTATGTGTGAATGGTTATCCTGGACTGTACCAACATAAAATATATTTCTTATGGAAGGAGACTTCCTATTTCATGTGCTTGCAGACTGAGGTCATGGCAGATTGACAGCTATGCTCAGTTTACTTTAAATCATTTAAAGTAAACTATTAAGGGTAGAAGTTGCCTGTTTCTAATTCCTGAATGAAATACAAAGTATTCTTGTAGAAGAGCTGTGTATTTCCTTAGATTTTGATGATGTGTGTTCTGGATCTCTTCTAGCTTTTGCAAACCTCATCTGACACTGTCATCTTTATATCCATCTGAATCTCTTATGCAGAAGATAACAGAAGATAACCAGATTCCTGTTCACCTTCGTGTTTCTGTGTCTCTGCAGTATGTGGCTGGGCTGAAAGGAAATGCCCTAGTCGAGTTTTTCCATGGCAATATTGCAGAGGTATAGTGCCTAGCCCAGATGTATAAAAAGATGCCTTGTGGCCTTTCAGTACTAGACAGTGTTTTAAAAAACTTTTCTGATGAGGCTTAAAAGCAGTAGTTAGGCTCTGCAAAACCTGGAAGCTTTTTGATCAAAAGGCTGCCTGCTACTCCATTTTTGGTATATTTTGCCTTCAGGAACCTCGATGCAGAATAGGAGAGTACATTATTGTATGTCTTGATATAATTACTCCAAGAATGTCCCTCTTTTTTTCCATAAAGCGGCAAAAGGAAAGCAAACTGGAGTGGAATTATTTTGTAATGGTATCTAGCTAAATCAATAAGGGCTCTGATTCTTTTGTGTAATATGGGTGCATGAATACAGCACACGCATTTATAGTCTGTGTGGGGAACATCAAATTTAAAAGTACGAATCTTGCCTTGAATTAATGATGTGGCTTTGAGTGATAAATCATTGTGCACTGAGTACAAATGTCAGTTGAAAAGCTTATTGAGAAAGACTTTTTATTCAATTACCATCATTTCCAAATATAAGTAAGCACAAGTTAAGTTGTACTTCTCTTTTTACACCAGGAGAAGCTGATAAAGCAAGCAGGTGATTCATCTGAGAATTCACAATAGGCTCATCAAGCTGGGAAGATGCCTGATTGGAACAGCAGCTGTAGTGGCAAGCTGTGCTTCTGGTCCTCTCTTGAGGATCTTTGAATCCAACCCCTCAGTAGCATCTGAAGGCTCCATAGACTTATTGAGGCTTGGGAGGCACTGCTTAGCTGTTGATGAAAATTTCATCTGCAGTGTCTGTTCTAGAAAGTCTTGTACATTAGATGTTTGTTTTCTAGTTTTCATCAGAAAACCAAGAATAATTATATAAGAATTATTTGTCTGTTGTGGTCCAAACACAAGACACAGCTATTTGACTATAGCATGTTCAGATGCTTCAGATTCTGAAATTGTTTTTGCAGTAGTTGAAAGTTGCTTCTAGGGTAATTAAACTATCAGAAATATCAAAGTATGCAGTTATTTTATAAAATACTATTTACATCTTAGGTGGAAAATGAAGAGTTGAGACATCTCATGTGGTCTTCAGTTCTGTTTTACAAGACTCCCAATGTGGAAGTGATGGCTTGTGTGCTTCTCTCAACAAAAGCTATTTACTTTCTCTTGGATGACTCTTTCATTCACGCTGATGAGCACCAGTCAGGTAAGAAACTATTCTGACCCTTTAGTAAGATTAGCACTTAATCCCTGTCTGTGTGTTTGTCTTTAGTTTCAGTACCAGGTTTGGTCAATATTCTTACTTGGACCTCCTAGTTGAGGGAGGGAGTAGTGCAGTTTGCTGCGTACAGAATACTTGTATAAGGCTTTTGGGTTCAAAAAACAGGGTCTTCAGTCATGGCTGCTTTGCAAAACAGACCTTTCCATGTGCTGTTGTATCCATACTTTTCTCAGATTTAATTTTGTAGTCCCTAGCACCACCTAGGCAGCTAAAGACCCTTCCATAACCAAAATGCTAAGTGAAGGGTAATGAAACTCATGGTGTGCATTCTATTAGTGGAAGTGGTTTGTTAATTCATCTGCTGATTTAAATGTGATGTGACAGCTAATTCAAGAAATGCTGCTGATAAGGAGATTTAGTTGTATTTGTTGCTTGACAAATTATTAGCTGCTGTTCCCACTTTCTTCCTAATTTCTTCCTTTGAGTATGATACAGGTATAAGATTTTAATATAAAAACTATGCTTATGGAAAGGAAGAGTATTTTTTCTTTTGACTTTTTATTATATATCCTTTTTAAACAGATTTTTGGAACAAAGAAGACTCAGATTGTGAAAATAATTCTTTCCACCTCTCTTGCTGCTTTGTGCTAAAACTTAATGACTTGCAGTCAGTAAATGTTGGCCTGTTTGACCAATACTTCCGAATTACTGGTGAGTACATCTTGTGCTTGAAGTTTTTCCAGTTCCATTTGGTCTGTTTAGTCTTATCTTAGATGCATTCCTGTCTTTATTAGTGAAGTAAAGAGTATATCTTCTTTCTTAGAAGAAATCAAGTTAATGTAACACTAGTGCCATACCAGTAGCTGATATACTGTCTTGCAACATCTTAATGGGAAGCTTAATATCAATGAATTAATTGGTCCCACAAATGCTCTTAAAAATTCATCTGTCTTAATGACACACCAAAAGGGAAACGGAAAGACTTTCTTGTTCTGAGGCTTTGGCTTGCAATAATGAGTGAAATCAAGGTACTGCCCATGTTGCAAAATATATACTTGATTGATTTTTTTTGGTTGGAAAGTGAGGCCTTAAAGTTTACAAAAGGTAATGATGTCAACTAAAAGTTTAATGGAAATAACACGGGTAAAGTTTCTGGGCTGATGCCTTACTTTAGAGTCCCACTGCATGTGAGCCATATGCTGCTGTGTTCTAAAATGTCTTCTAATTGCACTGAGATTTTGGGAGTGAAATCTCCCTTGTGGAAATTACTTGAAGTGACTTTATATATAAGAAAGAAAACTGAGGGCAGTTTTTTCTGTAAGATAAATTGTAATCATAAGAAAAGGTTGAATCCCTACAGCAGTAGTTGAACAGTTAAATTGTAAGCGTACATTATAATTTCTCCTGATTTAAAATATTTTCTTTATTTTTTGAGGGATTTGTAAGGATTCTATTATTCTTTTCCAAGGAGTTGAAAGCTTTCTGAATAATGCATGTTTTCAGGAGAAATAATCCTCGCAAGAAATCTTTTTCCGTTGACAGTTGCATGTTGGTTGAAGAAATGATAATGCCATGTACAGATCTGTGAGTGGTTTATATTCTGTCTTCTCTTCAGGACATTCTGCAGGTCATATAGTCACCTGCCTGACGAGAGACAGTTACAACACTCACACCTTCATACAGCAGCTTATGGCAGTTCTGTCACTGCTTGCACGCACACCTTCACCTGAACCAGTAGATAAAGACTTCTACTCCGAATTTGGGAGTAAAAACACAGGTAGGTAGTCTTTTCAATATGTCATGAGTTATTTAGGCATCATACTTAGGCCATCATCTAAAGTGTACTGATGAAAACTCTTTTGAAGGAAATTTATGCATCCTTTCCCATATTATACTTTAACCGAACTCCCTGACTTTAATTCTTACATGTTCCTCATCTGAACAGAATTGTTAAATGCCAACAGTCTTGCCCATGTGAAGTTAGTGATGGCTTCTTGAGTCCAGCAGAACCAGCACTTCCTATCCAGTATTTTGGGGTGTGCATTAGAGTAGCCCTACTGCAAGTTTCAGCCTTAACTTATGAAGTCTTGTAAGTCATCAAAGAACAGTGAAGGTAACAAAGTCTGAAGGTTATTTTTCCTTGCTTGGTCAAATAAAAGAATTCTAGTCATTCCATGAGAATGTGGTGAAAACTAGACTTTTTTTAAGGTGTTAGGTTTAATTCCACTATCAGGTGAAAATGTTTGCTTAGAATTCTGAAGCTAGTTGAAGGCATGAGATAAAATGGCATTTTCCTGAAGAATGACTATTGTTACTGTGCTAAGAAGCAGCTCTGTAAGCCCAGAAAGTGCAGAGTTTAATGGGAAGACATCTTTTATTAGACCAGTTTATTTATGTGAAAAAAGCTAGCATGCTTCCTTCAAGCTTTGCTGTGTTGTATTTCACCACTTTTAGGGAGTAAGGGACCGGAAGTGTCACCTTCTGCCCTTCCAGAATGTAGCATTAAGCAGAGGAATGTGCTCAGCCAGTAGGGATATAAAATCACTAGAATCATCTTTTTCCTTTTTTGTTTTAATTTCTGCCTTTTCTCTCTGCTTAAAAGAAGCAGGGGTTTTGTTTGTGTTCCGTGATCTAATAATGCTTTCAGTGAGTTCAGAACTGGGGAGTGGGAAGGAGGCAGAGGAGGTCAGATGGTGGCAAGGTGGATCATCTCTGATCTCAGAATCCAGCTATATTTCCTTGGAACCTCTTCTGCCAACACCCTGAACTAGTTATGTGGCTAGAAATTTGCAGAAAAGTATGTTGGTAATGCAAGAGAAGACTCCAGTGGAGATCTGCAATCCAAATACAGTTATTCCAATACTATATGTAAGTAAAGCTGTATATGAATAGATCCAAACCTTGAATTCTTCCAGCTGCAGCTGACTGTCAAAGGTAGTTGCATATCCTAATACAAGAAAGTATTTTAGAGTGCTAGATGTAATAATGTATGTTTCTTGCAGGAAAAATGGAGAATTATGAACTGATTCACTCTAGCAGAGTAAAATTTATTTATCCAAATGAAGAGGAAATTGGGGACCTTGCTTTTCTAGTGGCAGAGAAGATGGATGGTTTGACTAATCTTCAGTCCCTCAACATCCTTCTGTATGTGTTGGCATTTCAAGTAAATCATGTTGAAGGATCTGCCCAAAACACTAGTTCGCTTCAACCTAAAACACTTATATTAACCAGCTCTGATCTGTTCCTCTTTGATGAAGATTATATCAGTTACCCACTGCCTGAATTTGCTAAGGAACCACCAAAGAGAGATAAGTATCAACTTGCAGATGGAAGACGAATCCGGGATTTAGATAGGGTACTTATGGGTTATCAGACATATCCACAGGCCCTTACATTTGTGTTTGATGATGTTCAGAATCAGGATCTGATGCAGAATTTAACACTGGATCACTTTGGAGAAACTGATAGTGTCCCAAAGGGAAATGCTAAACAAGAAGGCAGCAGGAGCAGAGAGATCCAGTGGTGCATCTTTATCCCAAGTGCAGAAAGCAGGGAGAAATTAATTTCGTTGCTTGCAAGACAGTGGGAGATCCTTTGTGGTAGGGAACTGCCTTTGGAACTCACTGGCTAGTGATTGCACAGGTAAATGATTTGAGATAAAGCACAGTGTTTAAATAGCTCCTGTTAGGTCCTGGTTTTTAATAAGGAGGTGACCTGGGCTCCCTTGCTCCCTAGTGCAGTGAACATTTAATAGTACATAGGGGGGGGACTGAACTTCTTATAAAGTCTATTTTTTATGCAATAGTATATAGTGAAAAAATAATCATGACACATCCTGGGAAACTGTATGGAAAAATTAAGGAGTCAACACTAGATATGCTGTTGTCTAGGGCTGTTAAGGTTTCCGCTATTTTTCTGTATATATCAGTCTGGCTGTTCTATACAAATTCTAATGTGTAAATAAGGATAAATGCTTGTGTATGTTCAAGTGCAATGTTCTTTGTATGAGAAGTATTTTGGGTATTCTGCTAATGCTTATTATTTAATGATCTTACAGTTATACGTATGTTTTTCTTTGAGGCCAAATGTGATTATTTGCTGCCAATCATGAACTTGGTAAAATTGGGGCCAAAAGCAGGTAACAGATTTTCATATGACGTTTTCATGGGCGTTCTTTTTCCTTATCCTAGGATAAAGTGGAATTGCCTGTTTCAAAGATCCAGTTAGCATTGTCTTGAAAGCGGAAATACCCAACATGGGTGTATAAGCATTTTGTCAGCAAATAATGAATTTGTATCTCTGAACACAAAGTCTTTCTTTTGCCTATCTTGTCAATACAAATAAAGTGTAATTTGACAGTTTTCTTTTGGCCTTGTCTTTATTCAAGTTTATCTTGTGTTTGCAGAATACCATATGGCAGTTCAGCAGCACATGCTATGTTCCTAGAGTGTATTGTAAAGTATGAAATATGCAGCAAGATGAAAGAAGAAAATAGTTTATTCTTCTATAGCAAGTCTTTACTGGTCCAGAAATAGAGCTGAGTCATGGAAACTGAGGATCTGCAGCTTCTAAACACAATTTAAGGAGGTTATGTTTCAAGTACTTTTGCTTCTCCATCAGATATTAGGGCTTTGCTTTCCAAGCTGTCATCCAAGTTGGCAAGTTTCAGTCTAATGTATAAAGTCTTGTAAGTCACCAAAGGACAGTGAAGGTAACAAAGCCTGGAGGTTATTTTTCCTTGCTTGGTCAAATAGAAGAATCCTGTCACAGAGTTATTACCATGCCCAGTAAGTTTTAGCCTCCCCTGTGACAGTAAAGCCCTTACCATTATGAACACTGAGACTTTGAAAAAGACTGTTCTATATCCACTGGGATTAAGAAGGGAGGAAACAGTTTTGATACCTATGTGCCAGATGATGTTGCTTAAAACTCATGCTCCTTAAAAAACACACAGAAGAAATCAGGTTGGAAGAGACTTCTGGAGGTCCAGCAGTCAAGCTTACAATAGGGCAAACTTCAAACAGATTGCTCAGGGCCTGGCCGAAACAAATTTTGAGTTTTCTCCAAGAATTGCAAGTCCACAGTGGAGCTGGAAATCTGCTGGTTCCGTTGAGTATTTTTCCATGCTGATGTGGAGCTTGGCTGTGCTCCACATGCAAGGAATGTTGCAGTCAGTGCAAGGATGACAAAGACACAGGCAGCCAAAGTCAAATTGCACTGCAGGATCCAGTGGAGTTCCCTAAGCAACCAAAGAGGTGAGGAGCATTACTTCAGTGCTTCTCTGTTCACACTTCAGCAGAGGAAACCTAAGCCCTTTCAAGCCTAGACCAAACTGAACTATTAAGGCAGGTACTCTTGGGGACTAAGGTAGACTCTTGGGGAAAAATAAATCTTCCTGTATTTTAGAGGTGGTCTATTCCCCGAAGTCTCAAGGATGCTTATGTTCATTTAAGCTTAACTGTCATTAGGTAGAAAAAACTAATTTCTAAAATAAAAATTGTAGGGAAAATAAAATTAAAAGCTTAGGTCTTCATTCTTTCCGATGTAAATTTTTTAATCACTTACGTGTAATTCTTGTAGGTAACACTTAGGAGGAGCCTGTGGCAACTTGAATAGTCTGATATGCAAAGCATTTGAGAACCTACCAGATGAGCAGATCATTAACAATGTGGCTTATGGTTTAAGTGAATGCAAAGGGAAATCTGTATGGAGTCCTTTGGAACTGCATGGGATTTGAGCCAACATGAATAGATCTCTCTACTTCTTGTACCTAGAGGGTTATACTTGTCATTATTTCTGGATAAGTCAGCCTTGCTTCCATCTTTTTTGTAAGGCCTGTCCTGGGAGATGCCTTGTGCTTGAGACAGACCCAAGTTCTCTTTCTAAGCATCTTTTGTAAAGCCCAACTGTTCAGCTTTATTTTAATATGCTAATGTGTATCATAGAATCTTGTGTTAGAATAAGCAAGGATAGTCCCCTCTTGTTACATAGTTTGAGCAGTCAAGATCTCCTTTCAGATCTTACTGCAGCAAGAACACAGCTGTGATTAAACTTGAAATTCTATGAAGTCCACAGCTGTTTAAAACATTAAATCTGTCCCTTTGGATCAGATTATTAATCCAGGGAAAAGGTACAATTTCCCCTTGAGTTGCTGGTAAACACCGATCACATCGTAAGACGAACAACATGTTCAGTAATTCATTAGATACATATGACAGTGTTCTTCCATTGATTCTTCCATTAAGTATCTCATCTGTGGTGCTATCAGAATTGTTTATTTTCAGGGCATTTTTTCTGATAAATATATTATACTCTACTAGGTAAGGCATGGGGTCTGCAAAGTGTCTTCCCTGATACTTCAGCTCTTTTCAACTTTTCCCTTTAAAAAATAAACCCCAACAAACCCAAAGCAAGAAATCCCCCTTCTCTGCTGTCACCACATATCAGACACTTTGCTCGTTTGCCCATGTTAAAACCTGCTGGAACTACAGTGCATTGTGGGTGCAAATTTCTGTTCATTTAAGTGCAATGTTAAGCTGAGAAATTTTCTTTACTGTCATTGCTCAGCACCAGCCTGTTGTCGAATGCTTTGTTTCTGTATAAAGGGATTTATTTAAAGAGTTTCCCTTGAAAATGCACAATCCTTCATCCTGACCTTTATGAAGTAGCTGATTGTTTCATTTCATAAAGGTTTCTCAGAGCTTTCCACAATTAGTTTCTAGAGAAAGTTCGATGAAATTAAGTTGTTTTGTAAGTGGTTGTGTTCACATGAAACAGTCTTGATTTCTTCCTTTCTTTTTGCAAGAGTGTTATGGAGCCTGCATGTGTATTTTTCTTTAGTAATCCTTCATACTCAAATCTTTTACAGCTTCCAACCCTGTTCAACACTAAGACAACATCTGAGTAGCTAAAAGTGCATGTAGGCAGGTGGAGATAATTGCCTGAAAAAGGTGTCTCCTAAACCATCTCAGACTTCCATAGTCTGGCTTTGCAGGTGATGTAGATGTGTGTCACGTGTGGAAGACCCATGTAATTATATATGTTCAGTGGCATCTGCTGAAGATCTGGCCAAAAGTTTTAAAACTTCCCTTTTATTACAATTGGAAAATTGCATATACATTTCATTAGGAAGTAAAGTAAATGAGGTGCTGACCTGACCTGAGTTAATCTGTTTTCTTTGTAAAAAAATATGATAGTGTAACCTGCATCCTGTCTGTGTCCTTTCCCTTGCTGCTTTTACAGCACTCTCTGATCTGCCTGGCTGTAGATGTACTGAATGGTGCTGTATTTACCTCAGCGCCTTTGACATGTCCTCCTGTTCTTGTCAGCTTTGATAAGGAGTTTCTTTTTTAATTGAATTAATACAATTAATGCTGCTGCTTCTTGCTTGAAGGTACCGAATCTAGTCAGAAGCAGCAATGCAAGGAAAAGCATGAAGTGTGGTTCAGAGCAGACAGACTGCAAACACCTGATATTGAAGGGCAGTTAGTAATTTGGAAAGCTAAGCCCTTGTGCTTCAGACTTTGAGAGGGCATGACGAGAACTCTCAGCATCTCTAAAAAGATTGTTGAAAATGATGGGATAGTGGAATCCCAACTCCTATCTCTCTTATGCTGTTCTCAGGCAGGCACATTATAGGCCTTTTCTATTGCTTATAGATGAGAGAAATGTGAAGGATAAGCAGCCTCAGCATGGGGAAAATACATTGCCTCTTTGATTATGCTGATGTGAGCAGGTGCTGAGTTTCAATAGCTCAGCCTGTTCAAAAGATTTTACTCAGACTTCTAATTCGTATTCAATATCTGTGGGGAATTTAGTACCTGACTCTCCCAGTACAATGCCAGAGCACTGCTTAATAAATGGGAAAGGTACAAAAGTAAAACCAGGAGATGAGACATGTAGCTGGCTATCACTGCAGGAGCGTGTGTGTAAAGGAACTGGGAGTCAATAGCAATGAATAGGCCAGGACTTCCAGCATTTATGTAGTGACATTTGTACTGCTGCCCTTCGAGGTTTTGAACTAACAGGATGTGAGCAGCTGTGATAATTTCTTCCTGACTGACATGACAACATTGTGCTCAGGCAGCTCTACCTGTCTGCTTGGAATTGGACCATTGCGTGTGTGAAAGAGAGATAAACGAACTCCTCTTTACTTACTGTGTGACCCTTCTGGTTTTTTTTTCTTTATCAGCAAACTTTAATAAAACTCCTGTACTTTTCAATTTGCCAAGATGAAAAAAAGGCAAAAAAATGGGATTGTGTCCTAGTCTCTTCACCAAGAGCCTCAGGGGTGTGTTCAGTAAGTGTGGTACTGCTGGCTCTCTTCCTACACACAAGCATTTCTGGCTTGGTCTGTTTAATCTTTTGCTAGTACCTCTTCAGACTCATTGCCTTCTTACACACATAATTCAGAGCAAAGAGGCTTTATGTTCTTTCCCAGCTTTCTGAGTGGAATAAGAGTCCATTTCTCTCTGTGGATGTAGCCAAACGGTGAGCTCCAACAGAAGCCATGTGGACTGTATGGCAAATCCTTTGTCCTGGCTCTGTAATTTCTCTAAAGATTGCTTAAACAAAAGTTTTCAATAGCAGGAAATTGCCCAAGCTAGCCAGGGCTGCACATACCATAGAGGAGGGCTGGTGACCCAGCATTTTAGAATGCAGCATCTGACACAGGCACAGAGGCTGGAAGGGTTTGTAGCTATATCCTTTGCCTTTATCTAGCTCTTTTTTTTTCCCATGGAACAGGTTGAGTAGTTTTTGCCAGCAGTTTCTCAACTCTGAATACTAATGTGTTCATAGAAAAAAAATGCCAGGTCTTAGACAAGTTACTTAAGAGGACCCAACCTTTCATCAATGCATAAAGTAAAAACAGCAAGAGAGGAAAAAATCCTGAGCAGTGCTGCTTGCCAACAATCTGCTGATGATTTGGGAGACAGAGACCACAAGGTAAATTATTAGCGTTTTGTAGAAGTAGTCTGTGTCAGGGCCAGAAGTTGAAGATGATGCTTCTGAGACCCACATCTGTGACTTCAACTGCTAAACCAGCCTTCTGCTGCTGAATGGGCAGGAGACACTTGACTGATAAATCAACCACTGTGCTTTCCAAAACGAACAAAAGCCCCCATGCTAAACCTCACAGATAAACACACTGGCAGACAGTTGACAACAACTCCTGTATGTTTTAAAACTGGCTTTGCGCAATCCTTTTTAATCAGATATTGACTAGGATGTGAACGAAAACACGTGCTCTGTCATTAGATCCTTACAAGTCTTGCCTATAAATTTTCCTTTGGATGAAGGCTTGCCCCCCATCTCCCCCCATTTTCCTGTCTTACATATTCCTTTAATTGCTAATGACACAGCAAGTCCCATGGCTTCATTCTTAACGCACTAGTGGGTATTTCCTCTGTGAATTCTGGACAATTTAGAAGCAAACAGATGTTGAGCTCTCTGACAGATCTCAGGATCTTTTTTTGTGGGACCTTAGAAGATTTAAATGCTTTGTGCAGATGCCTCTATATGAGCTGGTCTTATGTAGACAGGAGTGAGGGAACTGGATTTCTTTATTTATTGACAGTTTTGAAGGGTGTTGGACAAAACAGAGCAATTGAAAAATCAATCCAATGCATTTTGTCTCTAAGGCATAAGATTTTTATTGATGTCATCCATGAGAAAATCCATCTATCTGCCTAGGAGGAATCCATTCATTAGACAAGAACAGAAACAGTTTAAGTGGAGCAGTAGTTTATGTTTATTTCACACAGCTTTGCTCCCTGTGCTGTTTCCATGCTGGTGTTGCCATCTTTGGTGACAACGGCACAGCAAGTACGTTGGCATCTTTCCACTGTGCACTGAGTATTATTAATGGCTCTTGGCCACCCACTAGTTTGAAGGCAGTTGGTGCTTCACCTTCTTAATAATTCACAGAACCGCATAGATCCATATTTGATGAGGATTTTGATGTTCCAGATCCAGCAGCAGTGATCAGTAAAGTAGGTTTCCATTCTCTCAGAGCAGTTCATAAGCAGTGGCAGAAACATGCTGGCTATGCCACTTGATCAGGAAAGCAGCCTCTGATGACAGATGATCTTTTGATTTTTCAGTTTATGCTCTGCTGTTGTACAATGGCACTACTCACCATTTGCATTTTTAACCTGTATTTTGCTGTTATATAGCTTGTCTTTAAAGGATATATAGCCAGATAAAGAAGCTGGCTGTGAACCTTTTGATGTTGCTGTGAATCTGATTTAAGTCAGATGGGAATGTCACCAAGCCCTTCTCTCCCTTCCCTTCCTAGTTTCCTTGTAATAGGTAGGTAAAGACAAGCAGCAGTGGAAAGCCTTGGAATCAGTCTTTCTGTGTCCTTTTTCCCTGTACCATTTTCAGTGTCGACTCATTTAGAAAATGGTCTGAAGACTCCTTAAAAGATTCCTATACCTCTTCAGGTGCCTCAGGGTAAGCTATTTTCACCTTAAAAGCTTATCAACTATTTCTGACAACATAATCCTTATATCATACAGCCAGCTCTTGGGAAACCCATCAACAAGCAGTCAACATCCTTCTAGGCTGCCTGTTTCAGATGTGTGTGCCTAACAACATGAAGCTGACTAGCAGTCTCATTCTTTTGTTTACACGACCAGTCTAGTACCATGACTGTAGGTGAAGAAATCATTGTACGGCACCCATGCTAATGTACCCTCTACGAGAATGTCCCCACTGTCCATTTGCAACTTTACCATCCCACCAGAAGTGGTCTGAGCTATGTGGACTCTGCCTCATTTCACAGACATGCAGGGTACCAAGTGGTTTCCAGAGCTGCGTGAACCCTCTGACAGAGCGGCCGTCTGTTGGGCAGTGGTTGTCCCAGAGCTGCAGGACAAGGGGGCTGAGTTGCCAGATTGAGCTGTGGGCTGGTACTTCTCATATGGTTTGCAGTGGATGGTTGTGTGCCTTATCTGCTTCCTGTTGGTGGAGGATATATAATAGTGCTCGCTGTTCATCATGCTGGCTGTCTCTGTAGGATGGAGGAAGAGGTAAAGCACAATTAACAACACTAGTAAGTACTGCAATTTTTGTCCTTCATATGTTAGCATGTGTATCTGTGTGTGTATGCAGGGGGCAAAAAAATATTAATGCTCTCAATTATTTATGTAAAGACAAGACCAGCTTCTTATCCTAGCTTCATTTAGGCACGTTCATGTGCCATCAATGGCTCAGAAATTAAAAAGGATTTGTTACTAACAGAAACAGTCCTTAGACTGCTCAGTACCGTGGGTTCTCTTGGTAGCACAGGGAGACAAAGTCCATGTAAAATCTGTTGATAATCAATTCTTTGTTGTTTCTAGTGTTCAAAAGGAGAAAATAAATTGCAGACCATACCTCAGGCTAGCATGTATTTTTTTCAATCAAATTTTAGGACTTTTCTATTCTGAGTGCTATGGAGGTGTTCCTTGGATTCATCAAGCTGTCAGCAGAGCGCTTGGAAAATGATGTATTTTTCCATTGCTGCCATAGCACCTGCAAAATTTGATGCTTTTCTTGCTGAGAAACTTAAATATTTTAAATACCAAAGCCTACCCAAAGAGCTTGCTTGATTGATTGATACAATGTGCTTACATTATCCCTCTGAAGCGCAGCATGTCACTTGCATTGCTTTGTTCATGTATACTTTGGGATAGGCAATGGTGAGGTCTACCTTCTCTTTGAGGTAGTGTGGACACACACGAATGATAAAAGGAAATTAACTTACCCTTTATGAATTCATGGTATTTAAGTTTGCCCATTGGATTCGCCTTCAGTTAAGCATACAGTTAACCTTTTTTCATTGCAATTAGTTGAAAACTAAGGATTTCCTTCCTTCTGTTTTGAACTGATATGTAAGAGGAAATCCGTAGATGTTCCTGTTTTGAGTAAACCTTTTACTAAGGAGTTCTGCTTGTGCATTTAAAATAAGAATAGAAAGAAAGAAAAAGGTGGTATTAATTCAGACGTAACGCTCCAAGTAGCAGATCCGCTCCTGAAGGCTTTGCAGCCACAGAGCGCAGTGCGAAAATGCTCTCTCCCTGTTTACTTTTAACCTCTGGTTTTTCTTGGATCTGATTCTTAGTAGGCGGTCTTATCTTACAGAAATTGCAGCCTCTATCGCCACCCCTTTTGTGGAAAGGGTCCTGCCTGTAAAAGCATGAAAATGCATCCTCCTGGGTTGCTGTTTTTCTTCTTAGCAGCATGCTTCACTCCCACAGCTGACTGCCAGAGTGAGAAGGTACGTCTGTGAGTCTTTGTTTAAATGTTCATTGAATGATTCTTCATATTTAGATGCTTGCATGTTATGAAATAGTCCTCCACAAAACTTCTTTTTTCATTGACTTTTAGCTAGGAGTAGGATAACATCCATAATTAAACTTTAGGATTGTAAAGTATCTTTGCTTATGTGTAGGTATGTACGTGTGTAGTCTAAACTGAGGAACTACAAATAAGGTTGAAGGGAGCTGCTGGAGTTTCAGATTTCTGTTTCCACACTGAATGCGAAAGTAGCAGTATGAAAGGAATATACTCAGCATCTTTGTCTTCCACTTTTTTCAGTATGCGTGATGGAAGCTTGGTATGTGGCAGGACAGGTCCATAAACTTCCTAGGATAATTTTGTTAGGGAAAAAAAATAATTAAAAATCTCATCAAATTGATGCTTTGCAACAGGGTAAATGCATTTGTTTCAGGTACGTTTCCCAGCAGCTCCCCAGTGAGGAGTGTGGAATACTTCCCATTTTGTTTCAATTTTGTTGGTTTTCTTTTGATTCCTTTGTCTCTGTTCTTGTGTTTAGCAGTAGCATCTAGAAGAACGTATGATGCCTGTGTAGATCTTTCTCTAGGCTCCATGGTGAGGCATCCCATTTTCTATAGGCTAGAATTCACACTAGTTCCTACTATATTGTCTTCTGCCATCACCTTTCTTGTGTCCTGCTGTTGGAAGAATGAGCTGGCCTGCAAAGTCAGAAGCTGTGTGGGGCATTTGGAAATCTTATTCCCTGGGGATCCAAGCTATGGAAGGGTTGCCTTGTCTTGAATGACAATGATGGGCCTTGTGGGAAGTGGAGAGACCTGTGCTAAGGAAGGTGTGTGTGAGTCTGAAAGACTTAATTTAGAGAAAGCCAGAGCACTGAAAAGATGCTTCAGTGTCAGAAATTTGGGTGGAAGCTTTTGTATAAACCCTTTAAGAAAAGGGCCATAAGTGACTAATAAGCATAAAAATAAGGTAAGACCCTCATGAACTGTTAGTTTGTAGGATCATCACATGAAGAAGTGTCTCTGCTGGTGGTTTTCATTTGTCTAGAAGCATGGGTTCTGTGCATTCAGAGGCATGGGCTCACATCTTCAACTGGTGGAGGTGAAAATTTATGTCTCTTCACTTTGAGACACTGTGTTGATTTCTCAGATCACTCAGGTGTCTGGCTCGGCATGAAAAGGTTATATCAGGTAATGAGTACCCACTCACAGAGAAGGGCAGTGTTTTGAATCACCTCTAGAGCAGTTTATTTAATCCAGGAAAAATAGCTCCTTTTTAGAGATTTGGGGTTTCTTTTTTTCCCCTAAAAGGTTTCTCCTTTTGGAGAAAGAAAAGAAACATTTGAAAGGTTATAATGGGAGATAAGGAAAAATAAAAGTCTAATGAAGTCTTCTCTGATAGTTTAGGATGGCCATTGGATCTGACTGCAATAGAAGTGCAGTGATTCCACAAGAGGCCTCCGTTGGCTTGCAGGAGCCTTGCAGGGGCCATTAAGAGAGAAAAGAGAAATTTTGAGCTAGCTTTTCAGTGATATTACCTCAGGGCTCTCTTTTGATGGCTCAGATGTGACAGCAAGTGTGTTAGCCTGGTTTGGTTTGTCTATACCTCTTGGCCTGCGCTGGGGAAGATGCAGCAGATGTGAGAACCATGACAGTTCTTCTGCTGGGGGGAGGCCAATCCCAGGCTGTGCTGGAGGAGGAATGGAGGCAGGTGGGAAATGAGGGAAGTGCTCTCTGCATCCCTGTGCCTCCAGTGCTCTGCAGCTGAGACAGTAGGAAACACCCAGGGCAACAGTAGATCTTGCGTTATGTGATCTCTGAGCTTGATTGTTCATCCTCATGCTGAAAAGGGTCTTCCTTGTACAAATGTGAAGGGTTTATGTGTCCAGGAGATGCTGGTCTGTTCAGCTAGTGTTATTGAGAACTTTTTGGGGAGGTACATGACTATAATGACTCAAGCATGTGTCTACAGCTCTGTTTTGTAAAGGGCAAATGTGCTGGAAACTTGGTGATTCATTAGATAATGAATGTTTCCCGAACTGGCTCCCAGGATTGTTGGAGCCAAACACTGACGTCCAAATGTGTTTTTCTTTCTTCCTTGAGATTTTGCCATGCAGAAGGATTTGTGTTACAGTTTGGGTGGAAAAGATAAAGGGCAAAAACAAGGGGAATGAAAGTAGCCCTTAAAAAAACCTCCCCAGCTTATTCTTTTGAGGTGGAATAAGAGAAACATGAGCACTTGAGAAGTAAGGGGTATCCGTGTCAGACTGAGAGAAGAAAATGCTGCAGCATGCAGAAGCTCAGATATGTCTCAGCTAAGCACAGAGGGCAATGGCTGCTCACACACATGCATGTGTTTGAGTGCAGGGAAAAAGTCCAGCCCTGGCAAGACGGAGCTCGGTGTGGACAGAGGCACCCTAACTCTTAACTTCTTTTGGCTACAGCTAGATGTCTTCTGCCTTAAAGGCCTCCTTTAATTTTGGAGCTGTTTGAGAGCACCAGTCTTCCTTTTCTGTTGCGTTGTACCCAAAGTGTGATACAGTCCAGGCTCACAACAGCACCTGGTCAGAACGGTGACTTGTTTTCACCCCCTTTCCCTGGCATAGCCACCGTGCACCTCACTGACTTTAAGCCCACCAGGCAGCATTGCTGCATCACAGGGGGCAGACATTCCCTCTCGCTGCATCCTCTCCAGTATCTTCAAACTTAGGAACAGTGGTCACAGATGTGCCCAAGGGAGCAGTGCATGATTTTTTTCCATGAGGCTGTGCCCCAGGAGACACCTCTGACTCAAGCTCCTGTCTGTCTTTCATCCTCTCCAAAATCAGAGTATTCAAACTGCTGCATTTATGTTCCTTGATTCCCTCTTCTGCTTTCTTAAGAAGCAAAACTCTCCAGAAAATGACTGCTTCATCAGTTCTGTCACTCAAATAAGACAGGAAATATCTTTTTTAATTATTTTCCACTTAGCTGTTTTCTTCCTCTTTTCTCCTGCCTGTTGCTGCTGACATAGGCGTATTTCTTTATAAAAAGGGGAAGATCTTACTGGAAAGCTGCCTAAAGCTCATGAAGTGTCCCAGGAAAGTAGGGTAGGGGGGATTCCACAATAACCTGTCTTGTCTTTGAGGCCTGCAAGTAATTAGAGATGCCAACAGGGAGGAGTGACAGCCGTTCTCTCCCAGTGTCCATCTCCATCTAGAAATAGAGCCACATTGAAGAAGAGAAGGAAAATGGAATAATGTGTGCATAACGGTGTCTTCCTCCACCAGCGTGACAGCGAACACATTTAATAGCCCACTTGTGTTTGACAGACAACTCCTGATGTCTGGAAGTAAAGATGAAATAGAAGATTGGAGTGTTTTAATTTGGTATCTTGTGCTCTACTGTTTGAGTGGTCTTTTTCATACAGATAGGATGGCTCAGACACCTGATAAAGGTTTGTGGGGTAATTCTGACAGTGTTAACATCATAACTCATGGGAAGGCATCCACCTCTGTGTTTCTTCCTGGGGCACCTTCCCATTCCTCTTTCCGAAGCTTTGTGTCAGTGCAGGTTAAAGCTGGGATTTGGTGGGACTAGAAAGGCAGGAGGCATACTGTTCTGTCAGAACTGTGTGCCTGGCTTCACCTGGGTCCTTTCAAAAGCCCAGCTTTAATCTGGAGACCTAATGTGTCCTTGAATCAGCTGGTTGGATGGGCAACTTCCCTACCACATCAAGCACTGCTGATCTTTTGAGACAGAGTATTCCAGAGGTAACATGTCATTTATCCATCCGTAGCGGCTGTTTTCTCTGTTTTGCTCCATAAAAAAGGGGAAATCTCTGACTGCACTGTGTGCCGGTGGGGTGGAAATATAAGGAACAGCAAAGCTGATCTCTGTCCTGCTGCATAAAATTAGTAAAGCTGGTGCACATAGAACATGGATAGGTAGATTTGGTGGATCTCAGATTGGGTTTGAGCTGTTCCTAAGGCAAGGAAATCCTTGACATAACAGGTTCCTTGGGGATTCTGCCACTAAAGGAAGTGGAGGTTACTGTACAGTAAGGAAAGCCCCAGATGTACAACTAGAAATTAATATCTATGTGAAGGGCAACCACAGGCACAGAAATCTCTTTCTTCATTGGGCAGCATTCTTGTATGGATGGCTCCAGAAGATGGCTCCATGAAGATGAGAAAAAGCTCAACAACTCCAGGCGGAGGGAATATGGGTGTGAGTCAGGAAAACGTTCCAGGGAGATGTCCCTGTGGAGCTGGGACTTGAGGGTTATCTCTCAGGAGGTTTTCCTGACAGGGTCTGCTGGCTATCATCTGGGAGGGCCTTCCTGAGCTGTTGATAACTGATGGGAAGCCATGGGCTTCCTGCCTTGTCTTGAGGCAGATATATGCATTTAGGCCTAAGTTCAGAGGAAGCAAAGCTGAGATTGCTGATGGGAATCCAAAACAAGAAATTCTGGGCCCAGGAGAGCTGCTGCATTAATGGCATTATTCAGGATAGGCTTAAAAGATCCCAGATCAAGGCCTCCTCCCAAAATCTGATCTAATGGTTTTATTTTTAGAAAATAAAGTGCCTGTAGAGGCACAGTTGAGGTGAGCTGCAGGGGGCTTTTTCCAGCCACTGGCCTTTTCAGGCAAACACAGCTCATGCCTCCCAGCTTTTCTCTGTCATCATCAGTGGCAAACATTGCCTTTTTTTCAAATGAGCAATGAGTTTTCCATGCAGTCGCTTGACTCCAGGAGCTTAGAAATTCAAGGAAATGCTTTTGGGGTAAAATCATGAGCTTTAATAACAAGTTGGCACATGACGATGATGATTACTCGCTCTGAGGCTGTACTTCCTTTGCCTGCTCAGGCTGTGTTTCATTCGAAGAAGTAGGGTTAGTGGTTATGGGGGTTCAGAAAAGCCCTGGGAGGAAACCTGAACCCCTAAAGTTACTCTGCTTGGGTTGGAAGGACTCATGCTGGATTTATCACCAGCCATGTGAGTTATCCAAGTGTCCGACCTGGTCTTCTTGCCAATGTGTATGGAGTCCTTTTCATCTAGGGTGAAAGCATCAAGGGCCATCCAGGTGGTCAGAGAAGTGCAGACCACCTTTCATTTTAATCCACATCCCTCCACCCTCACACCTTCTTGAAGACAATTGCCATGAGAAATGTTTGTGAGCAGCTCCTGGGCTCTGAGTAATAGAACTAATGCATTTGGTTCTTCAGACCCATGGAACAGCAATGAAACCACCAGTGAACTGCGTCATGTCAATGGCATGGAAAAGAGAAATGCTGTGTTGCATTTTAATTCTGTGTCTTCTGGCAAGGGTTATTGGTTTAGGGCATGTCCTCACCTACCACTACCACATGTTTGTAAAAGATCAGCTTAAGTTAGCAGTGCACAGTTATGATTATTTTAGAAATGGTTAGAATTTTTGCTGTGAGGCATAAGGGAAAGATAAAATAGCTGTGATCTACCCTATTGCCTTCTAGCTGAGATCCGAGCAGAGCAGCATGCAGCAACATGACATGATGGTTTAGCCCATATGAGTGTGTGGTGTTCCTCCCAGCAGCTGCACTGGTCACTGCCCTCCCCTCTGCTATCTAAAGAATGGTGCAATGTTGATAAAGATATTTAAGGTTGGCAAGACAAGTGGCCAGGGTAACAATTTAATCTGTGCTTATCTCCATTCTGTTTTTTCTTTTGAAGTTAAAATCCATGCGATGCAATATCAAGACGATGTTTACCTTGAATACAGCGTGTACTGCTTGTGCTGCAGCACCTAAAATGATGTGTCCAAGAGGCTGGTTAAAAATGACCCAAGGATTAGGAGTGAGGGGCTGCAGGTAAGGCCTATTTCCTAACAATGTTAAGGTTTTCGTGCAACCATGCTATGCAAGAAGTCGTGTATATACCTTCAGGAGAACGCAAGTGGGTTTTGAGCTCTAAAGATGCAATAAGTTTTGTTTTCAGATGCATAAAAATAGATTTATGGCCCCTGTTATTGTTGCTCTTGTCTCCTTGCAAATTCCATGGACTTTTTTCTGGGCATAAGGTTCTATATACACAGGAGAAATTACATGATAATTACCTGTAACTTGCCCTAAACAACTTGAATTTGCTAATGCTTCTGTATCACTTAGCAGAGGTCTGTCTAGCATAGAAACCTGTTTCAGACCCAGAATTCCATAGTGGATTATTAGGAAAATAATATAATGATAGTTCCCTTTATATATCCTCCCAGCTTCCACCAATAATCCTCTGAACTTTTTACCTTCCTAATTCACTTTATGACAATTGCTTGTTCATGTGTTCCTTGCTCTTATTCTGTTGAGCTTGGATCTAATAGGAAAAGGGTGAAGGAAAGCTGAATTTACTAGGAAGTTTTTAAAAACTGAAACACTATAGATTATTGTTTGCATATCTATTCAGTAGTGAATGTTAACTTAATATATAGTTCCATTGTCTACTGTTTTCTGTGATTCACTATTCTGTCGAAATACTTTAAAAATAGCTGTAGCAGTTTTGCAGTTTATAGCAGTTTTTGCACAGACACACATAGGAGTCAGATGGAAGCCAAAGCAGCAGTGCTATTGAGACAACTTCCAAGTTCCTTTCGGGAAGGATGTTGTGCCAAAAATAAGATGAAGTGTAAGAATAATGTGAGTGTATGCAGCTTTTGTGGAGTGTTATCTGCTCTCATGGTGGTTGTTGGGCAGACCCAAGAATAGTTCTGTGCTGCATACGTGCAGAACAAGAGACACTGCCACCAAGGGCCTACCCTGTGTGTAGAGGTGATGGATGAAGGGTTGAAAAGGAGATGCTTCTTTTGGGGATTTAAGGAGTTTGTCCAAGGTTGAACAGAGAATCTGTGAATTACAGAGTTATTAAATCCAAATTTCCAGCATCTCAGCCTGGAATCTTTGGTGCAACAGAAAGGGACAAGTCCTACAAAGAGATTTTGTTCTTTCGAGGTTATTTTAGGTGTGAAGTTTAATGTTGAATCACCCTCGAGATGCTAACTTTGTCTAACCCTCCAGCATCCAAGGTTTCTGTCCTGATGCCCACTGTCCTGTCTCATGTCCAGTCCCTGGCAGATTTCTTGGAACCAGTCTTTGAGTTAGATCAATGGGCATCCTTAGAGAAGACATAATCCAAGTGTAAACTCTTGTGTGCATGTATGGCAGAGGGAATGAGTGTCCTTCCTTCCATTCAGAGTTCAGTGCACTGCAGTGTGATTGCCTAGAAACCCTTCAACAGGCATGTGGTGTCTTTGTGTTGTAATTGTGAATCTTGGGTTGTTCTTTTTAAGATACACTGTCAAGTTAGGAGAAAATACCCTTTCCCAGCCAGGGTGCCATCACATATGTAAGAAGGAAATTGAGGAGAAAAAGTGCTGTCCAGGATTCTGGGGTACCGAGTGCTATGGTAAGTTTTTCATCTTTTTATGACATTCTCTAGCTATTGAATAAATCAAACAGTTTTAATAGGAGGCATTAAATATGCATCGAGGTGATTTTTTTCACTATTCCTTGAACACTCACAAGATCTGTTATCTGTCTGGGAAGTTCAGAATATAATGGGGAAGGAATCTTTCTGCTTCAGATGAGTTGAATCCTCTTGCATTTAACACATAACCTCCTTTGGTGGAACTTCCTTTTGTCTCTTCTTTAAAAATAAGCTTTTGGAAAGGGATGTTTTTGTTCCTCTTTAAGAAAGTTTCCAAAGGAAGAGGAAGCTATTTCTTTCTGGTGTCCTTCTAGTCTGCAGCATGTGTGCCATGTGTGCTCCTGTATAGTCTGGAGTTAGTCAGACATTCAGCCACTGAAAATACTTAGCAATTCCAATCCAAGGTGAAAATAACCATTCCAAAGCTCCCACACCGGTTTATGCCAAGCAAAGAGAATTTGTCTTGTCTCAAAAATCCCAAAGCAAGACGTACTAAGCTAAACACTTCTCATATGATTGACTGATTATGGAAATGACACTCTCCAGTCCTGCAGAAAATGGGAGATTGTTTGAGTGCTTGAGCCTGTTCTCATACAAAGTGGTTTGAATAAACAAATGGCTTTGTCAGAGGAATCACATGCCTAAAATTATCAGAAATAGTCCCCAGAATTTGGAGGTAACCTACTTCAAAGATGTGTGGATACTGTTTTTCTGAGCACACTTCCAGCTCTTCATGAAGTGAGGGAGAGCTGAAAATACTCGGTATCATTGCAAAGCAGGCTCCTGTCTGTCCTCAGTTCCAGAACAGCTCTCAATGTTTGATACTGCCTCTTGCTGGTGCTAGCAGCAGCAGCTCAACCTCAAAACATGTTTCAGTGCCTTTGCTTAAATTTAGTTATGGCCCATTGGGACTTTTCCTTAGACTTTCAATAAAAGGCTTTTCTTAGCTATCAGCCAAATTGCTCCTTGGTGCCACTTCTGGCCATATTCACCAGCACTGGGCCAGTGGTAGGTGTATTTGATAAGTAGGCAGGGACTTCACTGGTGAAGAGGCCTTTGCCTTTGCACAACTGGAATGCCTGGAGGAAGGGGAGGTAGAAAAGGGGATACAGGTGCTGGTTGTTCAGTCATATCTTATCTGGCCTATCTCTTGCTGCTAGAGTGTGCAGGTGGCTCTCAAAATCCCTGCAATGGCCATGGGACATGCTTGGATGGTATGCAGCAAAATGGAACCTGCATCTGCAAGGTCAGTGTATGATTTATTCTAAGGGTCATGTGCTTTTGTCAGAGGGAGTTGTACAATGTCTGTACAGCTGCTTTGGATGAAGGATGCCCTCCTGCCTGGAGGGTCATTAGCAGTTTCTTTCATTCCAGCATCAGTGTCTGTGGTTTCCCTGGAAGGCTGGTGTGGTCTGCAATAGCACTAAGACACTGGTAGTGAGGGTATGGAATTGGGAAGGTTCTCTGTGAGGAAGTGAAGAAAAAATTGCATGGATTTAACCCTCTGAGCAGTTGAAATAATCAGTGCCTGTCTGTGGCTGCAGGAAGCCCTGAAATAGTTGGTTCTTAATGCACAACACCTTTTCCAGACTTAGATGCTATATCTCCCAAATTAATTGGTCCTGCACCTTGGCAGGCAGATCATCCCTCTCTCAGGAAACACAGGAGAGTGCAGAAGAGTATTTAGGACTGATGTTTATTTTTTTTTCTTTACAGCTCCAGGCTTACTACAACAAAAGCATAAAAAATTCCTGCACGTTTGAATCATATAGAGCAGTGATTCTAAAATGTTTAGCTTAATGGATCAGTGTTAGGCTTGAAACTTTCTCTTATGGACTGTATGTTTTTACAGCATCCCTAATTAATAGCATTGTGAGCTAAAATCCTACCTCTTGGGCCCTTCTTTGAGAAAGCCTGATTTTGGGTTTCACTCAGAGATGCCTTATATCAATTAAAATATATGCTAAAGGTCCACAGGCCCAGTAAAATCAACGTCAAAAGTCCCATTGGCATTAGTGAGTTCCAGATTCCTTTTCCAGAGAGATAACAGAAGCCAGCTGGTACATTCTTGATGTTTGTGATCAGGACATTGTTTCTTCAGTGCCCACCAGAGTTTTGCTGGCATTTGCATGCCCTCTCTGTGTCAGCTTACACTGTGGTGATCTTTGCCATGGAGATTGATTAATACTACTGGAGCATTTAACAGATCAGTTTTCTTCACTGTTTTGTGTCAGCTGTCATAGAAAATCAGAAGTGGGGAGAGACTTTGAACTGTAACAATGTGTGGAATAATTCAATGATACAGAAATTAATATCTGGGACATCTGGGGGGTCTTCTAGGAGCAATACAGTGGGTTTGCCTGCCAGAATTGTCAAGATGAAAATCGTTTTGGCCCAGACTGTCTGTCAGGTAAGAATGAGTAATTCAAGTGAAATCTCCACAGAAATAACTGAAAGCAAGGAATGAGGGAGGGGGAAGGTTGAATGAAGAAGACTGCTGGAGATGAGAGGGTGCCAGCTGGCAGTGTTCAGTAGCAGGTGTCTTGGCATTTCGTCTTTGTGCCCCTCTCCACTGTCCTGTTAGACACATGATTCTCAGTCTTTCACTCGAAACAGTCCATTTTTCCTATTGTAAATCTGTCTCTTCCCTTACCAGAGCTATCCCAGTTTCCTATCTCTTTCTAGTCAGGTTGTTACCTACATCTCTGAAGCAGCCCACACTCAGTTCCTAGCCTTTTTCCAGACTCCTGGAACTGCCCCACTTGTCTCCCATCTTCTTTCTTGTTGCCCTCCCTAAAAAAATAATATACACAATGCTACAGCATTTTTGGAAGTGATTTATGACCAGTGCAGCCTGGCTGTTAAAGGAGCCCTTTTCCTCCAGTTGCTGGTTCGCTTTTATGCACACACATGAGAGAGGTGTGATCTTGGTAGTGACATGACAACACCAATGCTGGGATACAGGTGTGGCAGGCACTCATAACACTGCCTCCTTCCACACTGGCTGCAGGAAGAGGAGTGGGAAGTTAAAACACATGCCTGAAAAGCTGGTCTAGCTCTTGCTTTCAGGGCTGCTCTTAGAGGGCAGTACTTGGTCTCCTTGAGCCCAGGACATGCAGTTTGCCCTCTGTAAGCTCTGACTGGCACAGACAACTTTTAAAAGTAGCTGTGGATTTGCTGGTGCTGTGCATTACTGGGAAATCAGGGTGCTAAGTCTGAGGGCTGTTGGCCAGTGTATGCCTGGAGCCCTATCGCTGCCTTGTAGCTGAAGGTCAGGTTTGTCTGGACTTCCCTTGCAGTGTGTGACTGCGTGCATGGGGAATGCAACAGCGGCGTCACTGGGAATGGAAGCTGCACGTGCTATGGAGGCTACACTGGCCCCAGATGTGACCAAGGTAAATACATTGGTAACTGCAGAGGAGCTGTTAGAGCTAAACTATGATATGGGCTTGGATGCATGTGTCCCAAAAGGAGCTGGGGAGGGGCAATGAGTAGCTTGGGCGTGTAGAGGGAAGATGATCTGAGCACTAGAGATCTAGACAAAGGGAAGAGCTGGGGTCTGCTCCCCACTCCGTGACAGTGGCTGAGATGTACCACCTCTTCATGCCTCTGTTCTTTCTTTGAAAACCAGATAGATCCTTTCTTCTCTCCAAGCTTTGCAGGACCTGACTACCTAGGCTGCAGTGATTTAGAGCTGTCCATACTGCTTATATCCCCTGGCCTTTGTGTCAGCTTGGGAGTCTCTGGAAACCACATTTGCCTTCATTTCCAGATACATTGTAAGGTGTGTTTTCCAGCAGTGTCCTGCATGCTCAAAAGGAAACTCTCTTTGCTGTGTGATTCCAGAGCTTCCCCTTTGCAAAGGCGTGACATGTGAGGCCAACAGTGAATGTGTGGTAAGGGATGGGGCAGCGATGTGTGACTGCAAGCTGGGCTACAGAAAAAGTGGAAGCACTTGCCAAGGTGAGAAACTTCTCTGTGACCATAAATGGTGCCCTGTTCAGAAAAACCTTACTGCATTGGTATCTCTGGATGAATTTGATCACTATAAATGCACTGCCTACTTCGCTGCAGAGGCTTAAGAACCTGGTTTTCAGGAATCCCTTCAAGATTAATGGCTAAGGTTTTGGATCTCCTATCACTTGGTCCTGAAAGCAAGAAATGGATTAGAGTCACAGGTTTCATCCAGCACTCGCTTATAAGTGTGTACTGAATAACTGTGACATTGGGATATTGCTCTCTGTACCAGTTTAAATAATAAGGTGTGTAATTGAGGATTTCTTCACTGATTTCAAATATAAGTTTG
Organism: Strigops habroptila; assembly: GCF_004027225.2. NCBI lineage: Eukaryota > Metazoa > Chordata > Aves > Psittaciformes > Psittacidae > Strigops > Strigops habroptila. Next base: position 22,668,874 of record NC_046360.1, on the reverse strand, counting down.
TGAATTGGTTTTGTTAGCAGAAAGTCAATAAGATGCATGTGATTATGTCATATTAGTCAATATGATTAGCTAGCTTTGGATAGCTCTATTTTGACTGGCTTTTTGCAGTTTTTGTGAACAAAACTGTGGTTTCATATATCCTCAAATGTCATGGAAATTCGGAAATAAACCCAAGCATCCTCTGTCACTCACAGTTCTGTTACCGAAGTAACACGAAGAATGTGTCATCCAAATTCCTCAGATTAAAAACCACCAAAATGTCTGCTTTCTGAAATTATTTTATTATCCTGTGAAATTTTAGAAGCTTAATAGTATAAATCCCTTATACTCCATTCTTTCCAGGCCTTTTGCATTCTGCTGTGCTGCAGTAAGTGCTGTTTTGAAAACAGAAATTTAGTCACTCTCACCTCTTTAATTGCAGCTCAAGATCCTTGTGCTGCTTCTCCATGCTCCCCCTTCGCTGTATGTAAGGTTCTTGGACCACGAAAGTATCAGTGTACCTGCAAAGAAGGATTTCAGGGAGATGGGAAGATTTGCCAGCCCATAAACCCTTGTGTTGACAACAATGGAGGCTGCCCAGAGAACTCTACAGTTTGTGTTTACAGACGTCCAGGAGAGGTAAGGGCAATAACAGCATGTCAGCAACTTCTCGGGGTCTGAAAAAGGGTCAGGTGAGAAGTTCTTCAAATGAGCTAACCATTGTGTTGGTCAAATCTGCTCTCTTCATCTTAGATTTTGCAAAAGGAAACCAGACAGCTCGTTTGTAGGGTAACTCATTGGGTAAAAGATGATGAATGCAGCTCTATAATTACTGTGTTGCCTTCCCTTAGGCAACTTGTATTTGCAGGCCTGGGATGAGTAGGAGAAATCCTTCATCTGAATGTGTTGTGTTTCCCAACGATTGCCGGCAGTATCTTTGCGACATGACTTCCACTTGTGAAATTAATTCCCAGGGGAATCCTAGGTAAGCCAGTTTAAAGATTGCTATTAAAAAAAGCTTATTTTGAAGCTAGAATTGAAACTGAGTTTGGATGAGCTGAATTTTGAAGAAACTGAGCTAACTGAGAATGGGCCAGAGCTGCCTTTTGAGTAGACCCTATTTGTAACAAGCCCATTGAAAGTAGAGTCAGTCATTGTAAATTTTGGCATGTGGGTCACAAGGTGCTTTGTGGGGCAGCAGAATCTTCTATGATGTGAACTGGAGATGTAGCTCCCCAAGTTGGTGGTAGTAGGTAGGGTATTATCCATTAATAATCAATCATTAAAAGAGAGATGTGTGACTCTTGTTTGCTCATATTTGCCCACATTTGATTGTGAATGCTAAGTCTTTGGCTCTCCTCTCACTTAGGACTGTAAGCAAGAAATGAGAGTTGCAGATTGACAGGGAAGGGGGAAGTTGAGGGAAGAAACAACAGACATAACTTAGTCCTCTGGAGCAAAACATCTAGCTGTTGATACTCCTTAGATGGGAAATACTGCCAGATCTAGGATCATATTTGCATAATTCCCTCCCAAACACCAGATAAAGCTTCACTGAGGATTTTGTGTGTTACCAAGAAAAGGTGGAGCTTCTCTGAGAGACTGAAGAGGGAAAGAGCAGTCCCAATGCCTTGACCCTTCCTTCTCCAGTGGTTGCTATAACTGTTAGCACACACTTGCTCGTTATGTGCTCCAGGCCAGAACTGAAACACAGCAGCTTCCCTTGCTGAAGATCTGCTAGCGAAGTGCAGGACGCGGTGTTCAGCACAGTCCCTGCCTTAGTAGATCTGTTCCTCACAGCTGGCACTCAGCCCTCTGAGGCTGGACTAATGTCAAATTCCTCCCCTGTGTCGCATGTCTTTGCATCCCTGAAACAGAAAGAGCAGAGCCGATGCTTGGACAAAACCCAAACGGGAAAAAACATGGTTATCGGCCAGTGATCTTGGGTAGTCCCTGAGTAATGACTATAAACCCGTGTGAATCAGGACGGAGATTTTCACATGTAGATAAGCTTTTCTGGAAAAGTCATTAGCCTGCCTGGGGCCCTCATTAAGTCTAAGATGAACCGTAGCTAACTGATGCGCTTGAGCTGGCACTTCTTACTGAATCTGAGAGGTCACATAGGAGCTGTTTGCTAGATTTTCACTTAGCTTGTGGTTTTTAAACATTGCCTCAAATTTTCAGATGCCGTAATGACTAGTACTGACTGAATATCTAGTTAGAAAGATGTTGGTAAATATATTGTGGCTATCTGCACCCTGAACTCTAGAGCAGACAATCCTTATTGATTGCTGATTGTATCTGAGAAAGCATCTTCATTTTCTTTGGGTGGGTCCAAATTTGCTTGCGCTCCAGAAGTGTGCATCTTTTCCTGACAGTTTAGGAGAAGTTACTAAGCTCTTACCTATACCTTAAAGCTGCGATTTGTCTTTCAAATGTAGATTCTGACATGTTGTTCTACTCACATTTGTTGAAAGCGTTGTGAAGTGTTTTGTAATGTTTTTTTATGTTTCATTCTTGTCTCTTAGCTGTGTGTGTAAAGAAGGGGAGATTGGAGATGGGAGAAGTTGCTATAAAGATCTCTTGGGTGAAATAAATCAGCATAATTCACGAGGAAGGTTTGCTAGGAAATTAAACGTCGCCAGGAAAATGTTTGGTAAATGTCTTTTGAACTTGTTTGGGGAATGGAGCAAACATGGGGACAAGAGGGTGTCAGAAAAGGCTAAAAGCCTTCCTGTGTAACAGATCTATTTTGCAGTATATGAGCATGGGCTACAGATTAAACACATCACATCTCTGAACTCATATAATCAGTTCTAGACTGGATTGAGGAGACTCTTGCAGAGAGCGCTGTGGATGTGTATTAGGTATTTGGCAGTTCTGGTGAAGAATGTGCCATATCTACAGAAAAAGTTATCCTGAAGGTGTGATTCAAACCCATTTGTATCAAACCACTGCTGTGCCTCCACCTGCAGTATCTGTGTGAAGGCTCAGCAATCTTCAGCTGTCGCTGAGTTTTCTAGCAGTGATGCTTGAGGCAGGTGTGCCATGGGTCCTCTACTTAGTAGAACATTTACTGAGCCCATAAACAGCCTTAATGAGAGGCTATTACAGAGGTGAAAAGGCTTTATTCTATGCACCATGGTACTTTCTGAGTGAGGAAATGCTTTGCAAAGCATAGAAGACTGTTTTAGAACCTGTGTACTGCAAGTGTGGGGAGTGGTATCTGCAGAGCTTAATTTTTTGCCTCACTGTAATCCAAGGAAAGCATGAGAACCCTTTAGACCAAAGCATATTTATGTTAGATACCTTCTCCAGCTCATCCTCTGCACAGTCTTCTCTATCTCCACTAGCTTGACAGGATCATAGAGATAGGTCTCAAAGCTCAGCTTAGTGTTTGTGAATACCCCTCCCTGCTACATATCAGTGTTGGCAGCACTCATTTTTTGCATGTTTCCCATAATGATTTGTGCAATGAACAACAACATGAGGCTCTCCATGTTCCTAACTCCTGTGCAGTGGGACTTAATACCTAATGACCTTTGTTGACGTGGATTTTGTTGATGGGCCGTTGATGATTGGGTGAAGAATGACAGCTGTGGGTTCATAGTAGCTTCTCAAGAAGTATTTATAGTCTCAATAAATTCTGATGACACCCCAAAATTAATTGTTCCAAAGGAAAGACAGAAGACACTTGACCCAAGAATAAGATAGTAAGAATGTGGAAACAAAGTTATGAATATTCTGCAAATTTCAGCAGCGGTTCAGAGTGAACCAAAGTCACCAGCAATCCTTCAGAAATCTTGTGGGCAGGTGCTTAAAACAATAGCAACCAAGTTGGGCTGTGATAGCAATGCCAATCTCCCTCTGGTTCCTTGTAAACAAGTACTAGTTACGTGCATTGGGCCAAAAATGTGTAGATTGAATTGTGCTGTTAAGAATAATGATTCTTGCTGGAGTTAAACCATATGCTAAGTAACTATTTCACATTGCCACTCTTTTTACAGCTTCTGGTTGCTCAGTGTTGCTGACTAAATATGGACCTTTCACAGTCTTTGTACCATCCCTTCTTCCCATTCATGATAGAATGGAATTTAATGTAAGTTTTCTTGGTTTTAGCAGATTTTTTCTGTTCTTTCCTGCTTGAGTTCTGCAGCCTGTAAAAGCTGATGGATATGAGAGGAGAATTTGGGAATGCAGTATTTATAGAAGCAATCTCTTGGGAAGACTCTTCATTGTCTGGTTACGTTGCAGTCTCACAGAGGATGTTACATCCCTCACATTATTTTTAAAACCTCTATCTCTCTCTTCAATATTGTCAGAGTTTGTTTGGTTTTAATGTCAGGAAGTGTAAGCATTTCTGGTCATTCTTCATTTAAAGCTCAAACCTCCTCTGTGTGACTATTCTCAAAACCTTAGGTGGCTTTCCACTTTTTGAGGTTGGAGTTTTCAAAAGGGGCTGAAATTTGCTTCGGAGTCTTGGATTTTGGGTCTGTGGCCCTAAATGTGGGTATGGTGTCAACTTCTTGAGAAGAGCTCATTTTATTGGTGGGCATAGCGAGTATGGCAGGACAAGAGTTTGGGAATTCGAGGCATCAGCAAGTAGGTCCTGCAGGTCATATTATTATTTTGTTTATTTATTTAAACTCAGTTGTGTTCTTTTGCAGTAGTTTTTTGCACAGCTAAGCCCACGACCAGGCTATCCATCATTAGGATGAGAAAGTATATAAGCCATTTTCCCAGGACAAAGCTAAAAATCAGCACACATGAGCTACAAAGGCAGCTCATGCAGTAGGGATTTTATTTGCGTGCTAATTGTGTTTCAGGTGGCAGCTAGCTTACAGCTAGCACTTGGATACGAAAAGGTAAATGCCTTAAAAATAATCTAGACAGACCAACCCCTTTGAACATTACATTTCCAAGGGGTTTAGAAATATCATTCCTTTGCTTGATAGCAAAGCTATCTGTGCAGCAACAGTAACTCACATACTCACACAGAGTCATCGGAGCAACTCCTAACCAATAAGCTGTCTCCTACTAGCTTGTTGAACGTTAGTTTCCACTAACACAAGCCAGGCCCTGTGCCTAGGTCATCAGGGTAATTTCTGGATTCACAGAAAACACATCAGGAAAGGCCGCCGAGTTACATAGTCTACCTGTTCCCACAAGAGTCAGTTGCAACTAAATCAATATTGACAGGATATTGAACCACCAGGAGTGGAAAGCCCAGAAAAGAAAGGAAGAAACTAAATGTAAATTCAGTTGCTCAGACCACCTGTATGGTTCAGCATAAACAAAGATTGTGTATGGGGAGCTTTGGCAAGTTTTATAATCTGGACCATGCAGGAATAGTTTCTAAATTGTCCAAGACCAACAAGTTTCTGTCTAGGGGACTCCTCTAAAGTCACTTTCAGGTTAATCAGTCTCCCTGTATTTGAGTATGTACACAAACAGAAGCAAAAGAATTGCCACAGTGCTACTCCAGTGAACCAAAATGAAGAGGGAAACTCAATCCTGTATGCCAAAAATTTCTCTGTGTTAGCTGGGAGAAAGGTAATGTTATGGCTCTTTCATTTTTTTTTTTCATGTCATTTATTTTCTTCGTGCTCTTTATTCCCCATAGGATACCACTGCTGAGCGTTTGTGCAGGATGCATGTTGTTCCTGGTCTGCATTTGATAGAAGACATGGTAAAAACCAAGACTCTGTGGACCTTGTCAGGACATCAGCTAACATTCAGTGGCCAGGTAAAGGATCTTCTGAAGTCCTGTTTTCATGTAAGACAGAGTGGACCTTGAGCATAGTTTCCTCGGTGCGCTTTTTTAACCAGAAAACCTCTTTCTCTAATCAGTCTGCCTGCAACCAGAACAACAAGCTCCTTTGTGGAGTCCAAAGCAAGTTGAATTAAGACCAGACACCCAAGCAATCACTTCTCCCTTCTTGCAGACAACTAATTAGCCAGAATTCAACTTGTGAATGGTCTTTTCTTGGTCTGTATATGTATTTTGGAGAAGAGACCTTTTCCCTTCATCACTGGCAGTTACAATATTTTTGTAGCTGACATGGAAGAGGCAGCAAAACCTCTCTTCCAAATGAATGCTTCTCCCTGGAGATTGTGTGCTTAGGCACAACCACATGCTGAATATTTTCTCTTCCAGTTTCCCTTTTACCCTCTTTCTATTTTATTTTTCTTAGTTTTCCTAGCAAAGATTTGTTCATCATTATATTCTGATATGGAAAGCTTTTTTTCCCTTTTCCAATTGACTCATATTTTCCAGGATCCACTGTCCTCTCTGTTCTGCACTTTTCCTGAATGCATACTCACAGCTGGCCAAGGGAGAGCCGTTTGTTTCCTCTCTGAGGATCCAGCCTTGGCCTTGAGGTCTAGGTCGTAATACATGCACCCTGCGTGCATCAAAAGGACAAAGCACTATTTGGAGCCGTGGAATCCGAACTGAGCTTGTCAATGCTTTTTTTACATTTCTTTCCTGTTTGTTTACTCAGAGTCCTTTGATGTGAGAAGTCTGCCCTCCCCTTCCTTTGTTTCAGCCAGAATCCTCAGTGGTGTGAGCTGAAGTTCAGGGCAGGGAGGAGCAGTTCAAGGAATGCACGTGGTGAAATGAAAAGCACAGGGAAGTTGTGCTTGGCTGAACTTGGATTATGGCTGCAGCACCAAGCTTAGTTTGTAGCTTACTGTTAGAAGACCCCCATACTTTCAGCTTCAGTGCATAGTTGTATAGAATATGGAAGGACCAGATATGTTCCTTATAATTCAGTGAGCCTGACTGGTTTGACTTTGTTATAAAGACTCCTTGTTGGTATTGTGAGCCACTAAAAGTTGCAGTCAAAGCTGTAGTTCCAGGATTGCCTCCAAATCCTGTACTTCAGTATGCAGGAGGCACCATTCTTCTCTCCTCGTGCTTGGCAGACTGATACAGCAGCTACTTGATGGTCAGTGCAGCCTTTTGTGATCCAGAGCAGGGATCAAGCACCATTCACACTCAAACTCAATTCTGGAAATGATTGTCCCAGATTAGGTCTTCTTTCTTTAATAAGGCTTAAAAGTATCCTCCAGGATCAAAGTACTGCCCAAACTCAAGTAGAAGTGGGATGTTTGTTTTACATGAGGCCACTCCTTAAATTTACTTTTTCCAGAGTAACTCCTACAAGGATGCCGGAGAGGGACTCTTCATCAGGGACTGTAGCGATAGGACAAGGGGCAGTGGGTTTAAACTTAAACAGGGGAAGTTCAGGTTAGATCTAAGGAAGAAGTTCTTTACTGTGAGGGTGGTGAGGCACTGGAACAGGTTGCCCAAGGAAGTGGTAAATGCTCCATCCCTGGCAGTGTTCAAGGCCAGGCTGGACAGAGCTTTGGGCTGTGTGGTCTAGTGTGAGGTGTCCCTGCCCATGGCAGGGGGTTGGAACTAGATGATATTAAGGTTTTTGCTCACTCAAACCATTCTGTGATTCTCATTCTGTTTGTGCCTTCACCTTGCTGACTCATAGGCAGAGAGCACTGAAGGGAAAATTGTTTTATGGATCTATTGTTATATGACAGATATACAACAAGAAAATAACCTTTTATTATTATCCATGTATACGTCAAGGCGTTTCGATATCAAGACCTGCCGGGGGAACTGTACAATGTTTTGCGATCGAACCTGCCAGCAGCCAATGGCATCATGCATATTGTGAACACCCTCAGGAAAAAACCCAGCACTGACAACCTCAGAAACCCACAGGTACACAGCCATTCGTATTTCTTTTCTTTTATGGGACAGTAGACGAAACACTTAAAATATAATCTCTTTTCATCATTAAACTTCCAAATCAGTGATGGTTTTTTTAAAGGGAAAAGGCTATTTATTCTGTTTTCAGCTCTTAATAAGGCCTGTTAGGTACTATTATGTCAGTATGGCATTAAAAGTAGCTAGTAGCACTATATAAGTCAGATACAGACCTCGCAATGAAGCTTTTACAGTGCTTGGATGAATAGTGAATTCTACTTTCATGAGGGACCACTTCAGATGTTTCCTTCCCTTGTGATGTTGGCTTTGCAATAAAGGCTAGTGATCACGTCAGCCGTTTTTGGCATCAAGTCCCTTTGTACCAGTGTTCCTTGGAAATAACGTTCTGTGCCTCTGCATGTTCTACGGGAAGCACTTTCTGCCAAACCCCCATGCAGATTCCTGCAAATAAAGGTCAGACAAGTTTCTTCACAAGTTTTGATACTTGAAGGGAGGTTCTTCCTGTTACCTTTGTCTTCATGGGCAACATGGCAAAAAGGAAGGCATCTATTTCCTCTGCATTTTCAGGAGTATGCACACGTATTTTCTCAGCATTGGAGCTCGTTTGCAGGTGGCAGAGTGAACTCTTGTCCTCAAAGCACAGGGAGATTTGAGATGAGAGAGCAGCCCCACTGCCTGCCAGCCCAGAACTAATTTGTATATCACTGGAAGTACGGTATCTCTAGTTTTAATGATAGTAAGCAACTGCCTCTTCATGTAATTTAATCTGAAGATGGGAGTGCGAAAACACCAGGGTGCTCAAGTGCACTGTACCTTGGAAAATCTGGTTTGTTGTGCAATGGAGGGAGTTTGTGCCTAAGGTACTGCAGGCTCAGTCCTTGTAGATCAACTGGCCAACAGGGGAGGTTTGAAGACTTTGAGGATGATGGTCTTCCATAGATCTTTACATGCAAACCACAAGCATAAACTGGCCAAGGGCATTCCAGTATGTTCTCAGATCTTCTTTCAGTCCTGGCCATTTACCTCATTATATCTTCTTGCAGAAAACTATTGGTGAGATCCTTGCTTCAATGGAGATCTTCAGTAGATTTGAAACTATACTGGAGGTAAGCATACGTTTGTCTGCCCCAGGAAGGTGAGGCAGTGCTGCTGCTGCGAAGCCTGCTGCTGTTTTTGTGGGAGTTTTGAATAACTTTTAAATACATCTCAGTGGTTTAGCTTTTTTTCTGAATGCCTTTTTCTGTGTCATATTTTGTGTATTTTACACAAGCAAATGTGGTTGTCAAGATCAGCGTTTTCACATCTATAGGGCACCTGGCACAGGCAGCAAGCCTACGTGCCTCTTTCCCATCTGCTTCCCCACCTCCCCTTCCCCTCTACCTTGGAGAGTTTTCCAAAGCATGTTCAGTCTTGACCACTGTCAGGACAAAGAGTGAAGGTTTCATGGGTGCTCATGCCAAGCTAGATTGTAGCTACCTGGTTTAGGGGTGTAGATGTCTAAATAAAAGCAGTCTTCAGGTTACAAACACTTGAGGCTGCTGCCCAGGATTAATTTAGTTAGTATTTTCACTAAGGACAGACTGATTTTACCTCCATCAGAGTCATCTGGATCTTCTCTAGGATTGCTCACAACAATCTTGGCTTGCCTGTTTTCAGCTCTGTCGCTGTTAGTTGTTTGGAAAATTCACTAATTGCAATTGTGATTATAGGCTTGATTCTCTTTTTCTTTTCTTCAGGAAAAATGATGCAGTTTTAGTCTCTGTATATGTACCTGTATAGTCTCTGTATATGCATGCAGGGAGCATTTGCCCAGTATTCACTTGTTCACATCAGCTTCATTCAAACCACTGGCTTCATTGTCTAAGCTATGTTTTTGTAGCATTTATGCCTCTGTTCTATTACATACCTATCCTTGGTGTCTAGTTGCCTCCTGTATACATTTGCTTTTCAATAGCTCTGCCTCTAGTGGGTTGCTTAGTTTCCTCTCCCTTCCTGATAGACCCCCTCACTAACTTATGCTAGATCCATGATGAAATATTTTACTGGTTTTGCAGAACTGTGGCCTGCCTGCAGTACTGGATGGACCAGGCCCCTTTACTGTATTTGTACCCAGCAATGAAGGTGTGGATAAGTTGAGAGATGGAAGGCTCATTTATCTTTTCACAGAGGTGAGCACTTATAGTACTTTAACACATCCTGAGCTGACAGTGTTGCACTAGGCTGTGCTGGAATGGCTTGTACCATGTTATCTGATCATTGCTGAAAGTTGTTCTTCCTGGAGATGGCTAAACTGCGCCTGTTTCTGTAAGGCTTTGGAAAAAAAGTGAATGCTGATGGAGCCTGCAATGAGAAATATGGTTAACCAGATTGTTTTAATGTGCTGTTTGGCTTAACTTCTTCGCTGTGGCTTTGGGTAGGGGAAAATGAAAGAACTTATTCGCCAAGTGAATTTACTGCTATAGTACATTTGCATTGTAGTCTTTGGTTGAAAGAAAATGTAGTTGCCTCCTCTCATTCCTGAGCATTGAAGAGGTATCTAATTCTCCTGTTCTCTTCTTTCCTTAGGGCATAAATAAGCTCCAGGAACTTGTGAAACATCATATCTACACTTCTGCAGCGGTAAAGCAGGCAGCTCTAATTCCAGATAATTGGGGTCCTTTGGGCCAGCATGTTATCAACTATGCGATTTGGCAGAGAGGTTGGCTTGGACTTGCCCTGGAGGAGCAGAGATGTGATTCAGGATCTGATGAGGCAAAATGATTACCATGAAAGTGGTTGCCAAAAGGCACAGCTTGTGCTCTTCATCATGAAACTCTCGAGCGTCCTGGGAGTGATGGTGCTCACTTCCCAAATCATTAAGCTTCTCAGTACAGTAGCTGCAGTTTACATTTTTTCTGTCTTTAGAAATAAGCTTATTTATTATGTTCTCTATTATGCTTCTGACTGAGCTTTCATTTTTTATTGAATATGTCCTGGAAAATCCCCTTATTAGTCTGACCCTACTTGCAGGTTTAAGTGACACTATCAGTGAGGCGTGATTTCAGCTGTGCTGGAGTATTACTTTCACAAGGAATGAAAACCAAGGCTGCTGCCACCAGCAGCGCTGTGTTTGTGGTATCAAACAATTCACACAAAGTCCTGTGTTTCCCTCTGATCCATTGTTTGTGTTTAAAGTATTTAATGAAATATAAATATTGAAGTCAAGTCCCATTTAGAATGTTTTTTAAGTGGTAGGAATCTTGGAAGGATTCAGTAAGCTGTACTGAAATGAACCTGCTTTTTCATAGTAGTGTCACCTTGTGTTTTTATTTCAGGTGACTGTAGAGAAACTGATGATGATGCCACACATTGTTACTATGGCTAACCAGATACTTACCATCAACATCAGTGCAGATGTAAGTATGAATCAAAACCCTTGTGGGGAAACCCTCTTGTGCTAGGAGAAAGTCTGGATGTGGTTCTGAACAATGTGGTTTCAGCCCATCTCTGCTTCCTCCTCTGCTTAAAAAACTTAAATAAGGTCACTGAATTCTTATCCAACCTGAGACTCCACTAAAAGGCTTGACTATTTGTGAGGTTGTACTTGATGATGTGTACCATGTGCTTCCTGCATTGCCTTTATGTAGTTGATACAGTCTAAAGGGCTAAAATGGAGATAAATTATTTGTGTTTCTGTATCAGGGAAGAATTCTGATGGATGAATCAGTGATCCCCATAAACATGCGAGACATTGTGGCATCAAATGGTATCATTCATACCTTGGATGGCATCTTTATCCCCCCTTCAATAATTCCCATTTTGCCTCACAGATGCAATGAAGAGCAACATAAAGTGGTGACGGTGAGTCAGCTTCTACTCTTCTCATGCTAGTGGTTGCTACAGACCCCTCACTTGCCTGGAGGGACAAAAGCAGGATGTGTAGATTGCATTTGGGAAATGTGTTCACTCTAAGAGATCCCCTGATGTGAACTTAGGCAGTATCAGCACTGTTAGTGTTTCTTCCGCTAGCATTAGGTACTGCTTTCCTGGCAAATGTTCCTTCTAGGTGGTTGTTCTTTCCTTGCACCCATCCCACCTTTGATTCAGAAGTACATTTGCCTTTTTACAAGGCCTTATATGATCCTCCTCACAGCATAGTTGCTAACTCAGATGACAATGCTTTGTTCCCATTGCTGTCAGCATTGGTGTCCTGTAGTCTGGACACGAAGCAGTCATTCAGTAGCAGGAGCTACAAATGCTGTGCAATATTCTCATCTGAAAAGTTTTGTATGCCTTAGTTTAGGTGCTTGCTCCCCAATTTGATCATTGGTAGGTTATTGAAGAAAGAATATAAGGCTCTGAATAGGCAAGAGGTACCTAATTTGGAGAGATACAGTTAATCCTTAGTAGCCAGAGGACCCCTGTAACTTGCTGATTTAGTGAGGCCTGCTGTGTGGATGCCCAAAGGGTCTCCCAGCACAGGTGTGTGTCTAGTGGCTGATAGACACACAGAATGCACCCATCTTCCAGTCAGGTGCAAGCATCTCCTTGAGGCAAAGGAGTAGTTTTATTTATGTGATAAACTTAGCCCATTTCAGAGTGTTGAAACCCCCTCCTACAAATGTTTCTGATACATGTTACGATGTTTTGGATATATACTGGGAGCAGTAGCTCTGTAGTATTCTTGGCCTGGGCAATGGGTTCCTTTGGGAAGATGAATTTTTCCTTCTTGTTCTCTTAACAGGGCTCTTGTGTGGATTGTGAGGCCCTCAACAACAGCATTTGCCCACCTGGCAGCAGAGAAATGGTAAGTATTTGTGGTTATTTTGGTAATTTCTTTTCTGCATGATGATATATAAATGTACTGATAGGCATTTCCTAACCCAAGCCTCTTTCAAATAGAGAGCAGGAAAGGCAACCGGTAGAGAGGCTTGTTGGAGGATACATACTCCCCACATATCCACAGCTCTGTGATCCCAGACTGCCACCCACTAACCACTCTCTGCTGTCTCTTTTTCTGAAGTCTGTCATCTGAATCAATGGATATAGTGGTGAGACAGCTTGGGCTAAGTGGAATTGTAGACTTGCAGCTTTTAGCACTTCTGTTCTGCCTCAGGCAGAGCTTTCCTGCTCACCTGCCAAGTCTACCAGCTCCTCCAAACTGCTAGGACCCAGCCTGATCCTGCTATAGTACCATCCAGTACTACCACTGCCTAAATCACAGCCAGAGAACCACAACAAGCTTTCTGCACTGCAGAGGGTGAGAAACAATTTGTTCTTGGCCTGTGCTTCCTATTGATTCAGAGATGAGCAGAACTAACTGAAGGTGGTGTAAGGAGGAGGAGGTTATGTGCTGGTGTTTGGATTATCCCATGCTGAGTTTAGCAGAACAGCAAGTTCCAGGAAATCCCCATGTGAAGGCCGGGCCCAAGATGTTGTTTGTGAAAGCCAGAGAGGTGTTCACCGCTGTTAACTGTTGGGTGTCTTCTGAGAGATCTGACTTTCAGGAGATCTTACTGATACAGTCTCAGCATAAATATCTAAAGTAGAGCTCTGCAAAATCACTAGTCTTCCATATTCCTCTCTGATTGAGGCAGGTGAAGCCAGAATCATCTGGGGCCTAATTCTGCCTGTGTCTTAACTCTGTGAGAGGTCACTAAGCATTGTTCCAAATTATGTGCAGTCCTTACCTCTCTCTGTCGCTCTGTCTGTCTCACCTCCTTCCCTGTCAGTCTCACCTCCCTCCTCTTTCCTCCCCTCTCTTACGCTCTCATTCTCTCTTACTGCTACCTTGCTCCACTCTCTTCCTCCCTCCTTCCCTTCCTTTCCCTTCTCTTTCCTCCCCTCTTTCTTACCCTCTATTTCTCCCCCTGCCCTTTTCTCCTCCTTGTCTCCTCTCCCTCCCATCCTCCACGTCTCTCCCTCCTCTCACTCTCTCCCTTATCATAGACACTATTATTAGAACAAAAGGGCAACACCTTGGCTCAGACTCAGGGACTGCTGGGAGCAAGAGGAAGCTGCCATGTGCCTTCTTCCATGATAGGCATGCCAGAACGGTATCTTGTTTGCCTTGGCTCCTCTGTGAACTTCCTCAGCTCAGAGATAGGCATAGTTGCTCCCTGCAGCAAAAAGAGCAAAGAGGAAGGATACAGTGCTGATGACTTTTTTTGTTTGTACAGGAACCAACACTTTCCCCAAAAGAATGTGTCTACATCCATGATCCACAAGGCCTGAATGTCATGAAGAAGGGGTGCGCCAGGTACTGCAATCAAACCATCACGGTGAGTGTGATGGAAGGCCACATTCCCTTTGAAAGGAGCTCAGCTTTGCTCTTCATGTTCATTAGGAAGAGCTCTGTCTCATTGAGCTGAGAGAGGGCTGGATGGGAGCTAAAGGAAAGCTGTCCCACACAACGGGCTGTCCCCAGGACCATCACATGAACTGACTACTTCCTTTTTCTTTGGCAAAGAGAGAACACAGGGCACCAACCTGCTGCAAGTGTTGAAAGCAGCTCAGTTAATCCTGAGTGCAATAAATAAATATTGTGACCAGCCAAGCTGGAGGAAGCCATGAGACAAATGGTGCAGTGTCAGCTGTGGCATGTTGTCCTGGGTTCAGCTGTAACAGTTTTCTCTTTCTTAGTAGCTGGTGCAGTGCTGTGTTTTTGGCTTTAGTCTGAGAACAGTGCTGACAACACACCGATGTTTTCAGTTGTTGCTCACTAATACTTACTCCGATCAAGGACTTTTCAGTCTCATGCTCTGCCATGAGGAGGGGCAGGGGAAGCTGGGAGAAAGCAGAGCCAGGACACCTGACCCAAACTAGCCAAAGGAGTGTTCCATACCACAGCACGTCATGCCCAGTATATAAACTGGGAGGAGTTACCTGGAAGGGGCAGGTCGCTGCTCGGGTCAGGCTGGGTATTGGTTGGTGGGTGGTGAGCAATTGCATTGTGCATCACTTGTGTTTAATGCTTTCTTTTCCTTTCCCCTCTTAGTTTTATATTCTCTCCCCTTGTTATTTGCCTTAGCATTATTATCATTGGTGGTAGCAGTAGTAGTTTTGTATTATACCTTAGTTACTGGGCTGTTCTTCTCTCAACCCGTGGGATTTACATTCTTTCAATTCTCCTCCTCATCCCTCCGGGAAAGGTGGGGGAACAAGGTGGGGAGTGAGCGAGCGGCTGCGAGGTTCTGAGTTACCAGCTGGGCTTAAACCATGACACACATTTTCACTGAGAGTGCTCCAGTTCTAACATTTCTCCCAAAGGAAGCTGAGCACAGGGAAAGTGCTGTAAGCTGTGAAGTGATTGCATCCTGTTTATGAAACATTGTCAGATGGTTTGGGGAAGTCTCTCTTAGCAAATTTATAGACCTCGTGTTTGTCTGCAGCTCCTGAGCTCTCATAGTGCCAACTATATGGAATGATTTGTGGATATCTCATTATATACTGTTGATTGTTTGTCTTGTGATTTTGCTTCCATTGGCCAGTCATGACAAGGCCTGCGATCCAGGACTACTACATCACTCCAAAGAGCGCAGTGCTTAGCAAGGATAAAATAGGAATCAGTGGGCCAGTACTATTAAAGAAATAAAAGCTCATAGAAAACATGGACCCTATTTGTTCAAGTCAGAGAGAGTGCAGAAAATAGAGATTTATTCTGAGAAGAAGAAATCTGAGAGAGGGGTATTGTTGAAAAGTAATTGTAAGTGCAGGAGCTCTTATAAACACAGATGCCAAATGAGATGGTCCATTTCAGTCCATGGCAGAGAGGACCAGGATTTCAGAATTATAAGGGTAGGATGACTCCAGGCAGTTCTTGTAAAGTCACATCATACCTTACCAATTTTGCTTTTGTTTCAGAAACCTGGATGCTGCAAAGGATTCTTTGGTCCAGACTGCATGCCCTGCCCAGGAGGATTTTCCAGTCCATGCTATGGCCGGGGAAGTGTATGTATGAAAGATCCTGCTCTGTTGCAAAGAGCAGTTGAGACGGTGTGGTTGGAGAGTATAGTTGTAGATAAGTGCAGTTCAGCATTTGTGCTCCAGGGTTAAGCCCACAGTGGTAGCAGCAGAAGATCCAGGGAGAATGGCACGTACTCAGTGGGTTTTCTGTCTCAAGCTCTAATATGAATCATGTCATGGCTGTTGCAGACAGCTCTGGCTATGTGGGATTTTGTATTACTACTACCATTCCTCAAAGTCCTGTATTTTAATGCAAGTATGAAAGCGCTTTTGATATCAACACCTTGGCTTTGCCTTGGTTTCCTGAGTTTCAATTACTTTGGTTTCCTTGTTGTTTTCCTTCCAGTGCAATGATGGCATACAAGGGAATGGCAACTGTCAGTGCTTTGAAGGTTTCAAAGGAATAGCCTGTCACATCTGTTCAAACCCAAACAAACACGGCGAGAACTGTGATGAAGGTTGGTAATGCTGATAGAGACTAGAGGAAAATGTAGGGCAAGGATATAGCGCAGGGTCATGTATCCTGGATTCCCTTCTGGCAAGACCAGCATCACAAAATGAGTGTTGGAAATGTCATCATGGGTGTCCCTTCAAACAACAGTAGAGAAAACATGGCTGATATGACAGTGGTGATTGGGGTCTTGGAAACATCAGCCAAATTTAGATTTGGGACTTTGATTTTAGCTCTCTCCTCCTAGGAAAGAAAAGACAGTTGACAATGACCTTGAGTTTGATAGCCTAAATTTGAGCCTGTCTTTACAGCCTATAAAAAACATGGACCCAGGCAGAACATCTCTAGCCAAGTTTTGAGTTATGATGGATGTCTCTCAGCAGACATCTGTCTGTCAAGAACAAATGGGATGATCATTTGGTGTCACGAGAGGTTGTGAAGGAAAGTTGGGTACCTACAAAATGCAGTCACTGTGTTGGATTCTGGGCTTTTTGTAGTTACTGATCTTACTCCATGTACTTGACAGATTGTGGCTGTGTCCATGGTGTCTGTGACAACAGGCCTGGCAGCGGTGGTGTGTGTCAGTCCTGGTCCTGTAAGGAAGGCTATACTGGGAAATTCTGTGACAAGACATCCAAGAACTGTGGCCCAAGCGGTCTGTCCCAGTACTGCCACCAGAATGCTGTCTGCAGCCTCAATGACACAGCAAGGTCAGTCTTTTTGGCATGCACATTCAGGTGTGATTGTCATTGTACACGCACACAGTGGCTGTGAGGCCGCCAGCCCTCTAGTTGTGTATATATGTCTGCTTACTTGTTTGAGTAAAGCAGCCAACCTGCTAGAAATCAAAGTCAGGTTCTTGCTTTCTTGAGAGGCTCAAACTGCCTGTTTGCTTTTTGCTGGCTTTTAGAAGGGCTGCTCTATCTGTGTCCCTTTTGTGCTTATACTTTTAAGGTGCATCTGCATGGATGGATATGAAGGTGACGGGTTTTCCTGCCAGCCCATTGACTTGTGCAGTCAGCCAGAAAAAGGAGGCTGTTCACAGAACGTAAGTGGGGTTGGACTATCAAAGCATGGAGAAGCAGCTCCTATCAATCAGAGCAGGGATCCAGGACTCCTGGGACTGTAACAGATTTTGTGTGCTAACTTTCCCTGTCTGTAAGATGGGATGGAATAAAAGGTACCTTGACACAGTCGTCATAAGGATGTCAGTCATTTGGGTTGGTGCCAAAATGCAACACCCCAATGAGAGTTTGACTGGTTTGCACCGGATGTTTTGGCAGGTACAGAGAGTAGCTGTACAGATATTTGTGGTTTGTACTGATCTTCCCTTCAAGCTCTTCAAATGTGTGTTAGTTTCTCTGTTGCTCTGTTCAGGCTGTAGCTTAACTGTGAGCTCCAAACTATATTTCTAGTAAACATCAACACTACATTATTATCCTTAGTAAAAATTGTGGTGGTTTATGGTGGTAATGACTGCCAAGTGGTCAGATGTCTCAGTGAGAGGAACACACTGGGCCATGTAGAAGGAAATAGGATGGCACTGGGTACAAAGTAGGTCTTTCCTGGGAGATATTTCCCCTCCATCATTGATTCCATCCTGCACGTCCAGGCAGGTGATTGTACTCCTCCTCTTTAGGGAATATCTATGTAATTTATGTAATGGAAGAGCTTTAGAGAATGGTAAAGAATGCCCTGGATGTTCTGAGCCACTCTAGACACAAGTGTCTACCTCTATGAAAACACAAAATGTTTCCAGAATGACTTTATTACGATATTATCTGTGATTTTTTTGGAGAAGATGCTTCCACCTTCCAGTGCTGGAATCAGAGTTGGTCATTCAGAAATTCTCCTTAGTCTACTGAAGGAGATTTGTTGCCGTACTTGCACTGTACTGTCTCCCTTCTTGCTGAGTGTAATTCTTTTTCTCTCTCTTCTCCTGGAGGCCCTATGCACCAGTACAGGCCCCGGCACCGCCACCTGCCAGTGCAACACGGGCTGGACTGGGGATGGGAAGGCCTGTGTGGCTATAGACAACTGCATGCTGGAGAGCAGAGGCAACTGCCACATCAATGCTGACTGCGTTTATATCGGCCCTGGCCAGGTATGAGCAATGCTAAGCAGTCTGATGGGAGACTTAACATTTCCTAAGCTGCTCTGAGATGGCCTTAGATTACCAGAGGTATAAATTGGGCTGGTCAGCAGCAAAGCCTGTTTGTCTGCTGCCAGAAACACTGGCTGCAGCTAAAACCACACAGTGTGCTTGCGTGTGGTGAGATGCGCTGATGTGTTTGAGGCTGCTGCTCTACTCTGAAACTTTTATGCAGCAAAGGGAGGAGACTATAGTCCGTAATATGGCTTGGTGTAAGGCAGCAGTTACTGTGTCTCCGTTATTCCCAGATCACAGCATTGTCTCTGGGTGATGCTAAAATATACTGAAAAGCATCTGAATACTGTTCAGATAGTCCATGGAGGGAGCTGGTCCAGGAATTGGGCATCTTGAGATAGGAGAGGTGGCTTCTCAGGGTGCTGATTCTCAAGGTGCTTTTCTCCACTGAGCAAAGGGAGCATTGGACAATGTGCTGAGAAAAGGTGCTGAATCTTCAGCAGATTTTAGTGAAGTGATACGTGCAAGTGCTCTCCTAGCTATATTGAAAGCTGGAAGCTTTGGGATTATCCCCTCTTTCTTCCCTTCAAAAACCTGTGTCACTCTCCGAAAAGCTGAAAATAAAGATGGAAACCATTATCCTTAAGTGACCCTGCAACAGCCAAGCAGTGCAAGGGATCAATGCACTCGAGTAACCAGGCAGTGTGTGCTGTGATAGACAGTGATGCTATGCTGAGGAAGTACCTCTGCATTTCCAGGTCTTGAGGGACCAAGAAGAAAACCTTGGAAAATAAATTAGGACTAGGTTTTGGTACGTTAGACCTTTTTTGCGTAGTAAATGAGGATGCTCTGACGTCTCTAAGACAGAAATGTCTCTTTCTTACAGAGTAAGTGTGTCTGCAAGAGAGGTTATGCTGGTGATGGCCACTACTGCGATGCAATCAACCCATGCCTTATGGACAATGGTGGCTGCCATGACTTGGTGAGTAGCTCAAGAGCTGTCCAAGGCTGGCATGGCAGTGGAGGTTCCGTGCTCCCTGACAGAGGTTTTGCAGCCGTGGCATCAAGAAAATTGCAAGATTTTATGTTATGTCATCTTACTGGCATGCTGAGGTGTTATAAAGATGGATCCTCTGATTTTTGTGAGTTCACACAACCAAAGCTATCACCTAGGCTTAGCTGCATGAGGTATAAATTCAGTGCCATCATGAAGGCAACAGGAGAAAGGTGCTTGTTTGTGCTTCTCTAGCCCATGCCATGGAAGGTCAGAATTCAGTTCCTAGATAGGTGTAACACTGCATGTTGTGTGTTTGCTCTCTAATTTCTCCTTTGCTTGTGTTTGCAGGCTATGTGTGTAACCCTTGGCGGAGGAGAGAGATCTTGCATTTGCCCTGAAGGCTACGTTGGGGATGGCATGACATGCTATGGAGACATTCTAAAAGTGAGTAAAAAGCAAATGTCTGAGGTCTTCTTGAGGTTGGAGAGAAATGCCTCTGCTCTCACTTTCCTTTTCTCTGTTACCTGAGTTGACTCCTTCTCCCAGCATTAGCCTGACAGCACAAGTGTGTCCCAAGGCCACAGGGACAGAACTGATGGCAAGGCCTTTTATTGCTAGTGAATCCATTGTCAATAATTTCTAAGCTGCTGCACCCCGCTCTGTCCTGTGCAATAAGTCATCTTTTCTTTGTTGTTTGGAAAGTCAGCTCAGAGTTGCTATGCCCATTTTCCATCGTTAGAAATATCAAAGGTCATTGAGGATTCAATCTCTGTGCCTGGTAAACATGAGCAATTGCAGATGAGTTGAAAAGTCTTTGTTGATTTGGGAATATATTCTTTTAATGGCTGAAGTTTGGCTTTCAGAGTGCCTATCCCTCCCCACAATACATTGTGCCTGTAATGGTTGTGAAGTGAGAGGAAAAGTCATTATTGCCCAATTTGGTATTGCAGAGGGCTCCTTTCCCCCACCCTGGGTCTCCCAGCCTCACAACCTCACTGCTCAGCAGGGGTAACCCTTCTGTTGTTTCTATTTGGAAGGAGCTGGCCAGGAATTCCCACTTCGCAGGCTTTTACAACTGGGTTAAGGTAAGAACAGCCATGGGATGCTTGCATGGGTAAGTTCTGTAGAATTTAAGTCTCTGTGAACACTGCTGTTAAAGGAAGAGAAACTCCATTTATTTTTTTCATTAGAGAGAAACAAAACAACAGCAAAGGAGAAATCATTACAGAACAGGCATGTAGTTTGTGATAGTATGTTTTGGGGGCCATTTTTCTAGCACAGGAGGAATCTGGGGCTGTGTTACACTTAATTTTCAAGGTTGTATCATCTATAACTCCTGGCCATCATAAAATATCACAGAAGGGGAAGAAAAAGGGGTAGCATTATAATAGCTATTTTTCAGAAGAACATGCTTTGGGAAGTTAGACTGTATGTTAGTTCTTTTCTTGTTACAGCTTCCCTGTCTCTGGTGTGGCAATAGCAGAGACACTGCAGATGGCAGCAAGTCTGTGGAAGCATGCTAGGATGTACAGCATCTAACTGAGCTTTAGTTTACCTGTCCTGCTGCATATGTTGCTTTTGCTAGAAATAATCTTGGTCTTTCCCCAAAAACTGATGTTGAGGGTTCAGAAGGGATTTATGATATGACTGAATGGGTTTGAAGATTAATTGAAGTACAAAAAGGGCTTAAAGCAGCAGGTTTTCCCCTGGCAAACAGATGTCAGCTGTTATGGCTAAGCCATGTGTGGCATTCATTGACTGCCAGCAGCACTTACCTGCCATGCCCAGGAGAGCCTGCTGTGCTGCTGAGCATATGCTGCCTTTCTGCACATCCCTTTCATGCAAGAGCAGGATGGCTGTTGGTTATATTTTGTGGTATGGATGTGGCAGTGGCATGTCTTATTTGTTCATTTTTGTGCTTTGGACAACAGAAATCTCTCTTCAGCATCCCAGCAGGAACCAATGTCACTGTCCTGGTGCCATCAGAGGCAGCTATCAAAAACTTGAGCAAGACTGAGCAAGAATTCTGGTTGACCCCCTCCATGCTGCCATTTTTAGTCAGGTACGAGGAGACTCCTGCCTTTGCTTTACTATGCCAAATGAAGCCATGAACTGGATTTCTGCTTCTACAAGACCAGTAAAGGGTTATCTTGAGATAACTGTAGAAGCAAGATTAAATATCTGGTAGGCAAAGAATTTAGTAGGCATTTAAAATGTAACAGACCACAGGCAATGGGAAGCGGGTTTATTTCTCATGTATTTGCACAGAGAGATTTTCCCTGTCATGTAGATACAGATGGCATCAGGACATGTAATTCACTCCATCATTCTCTCTATATGCTTAACTACTTCCTGTGAGAGACATGAAAATTGGGCAGTATAGTCTTATCTCCCTGTTATTACAAGCAGTGCCCTAATCTTTTCTTCACCTGCTTTTGTTCCCTTCAGGTCCCACTTTCTTGAAGGTGTCTTCACTGATGAAAAGCTCAAAAAGTACGACAGGCTGGAATTACCCACCCTCAACCCACAGACCAGATGGCAGATAAACACCAGGAGCGGCGTAAGGGCTTCTCTTACAGAACACACATGCACCAATATTGAATTAAACTGTTTAAGAGCTGCTGTATCCAGTGGGGAACATGGATGGGACACTGATGCCACTGATGCAATTTCAAAAATTGTGCCCAGATCAATCATGTGCACCCTTGAATGAACAATATATTTGTTTTGCACTTGCTTGGCAATTTCTAATCCTTTTGTTTCTTCCTCTGATACTTTTGCAGGTATTAACCATCGAGAATGCAAGTATAGTCGTCAGTGACATCCCTGCCAGCAACGGCATTATTCATGTCCTCAGTAAGGTATGGTGGTACCTGCGATACTGGGAAATGCTGCAGTTGTAGCAGCAGATTTGTGTTGCAGCATCTGTGACAGGCCCAAGAAGGAACACGTCTGGACAGTTAGGAAGGGATAGTGCAAAAATATATTTGGTTATCACAGGGTCCTGACAGATGTTTCCTGTGCAGCAGTGTTTAAAATACTTGTCTCCAGCACGAGCAGGAGGGGAGTTCCTTTTCTCTTGGCTGACAGAAGAAGAGTTATGGCTGTTGTGTAAAATGAGGTCTTTTCTAATTGCCGTTCTTGCAAGCAGGGCAGGAGTCTAGTGTGATTTCCCCCAGAGCCCCTTGCCCACCCTTGCTTATGAGCTCACTTTTTCCACAGGTTTTGTTGCCACCTTTAGGAGATGTCCCACCGAGCCCTCCAGGCCTGCAGAAGCAGCTTGAGACAGTTGCCTCATTCAGCACATTCAAGGAGTTGCTACAGGTAAGCAGCTGAGGTGAGCACTGTTGTGGTTGTCAGAATGGTCTCTTCAGCAAATACCCACCTTACCCTATACTGGTGGACCAAAACTTGGACTGCCTGGGGAGAAAAGGGAGACCACCCATTTCCTACTATTCATGAGGGATCTTCTAGGAAAGCTTTTGGTTTTTAGTGAGTACAAGTGTAATTGCTAATGTTACTGTTTGAACATTTTTTAGCAATACCAGCTCATTGGAAAAATCGAATCCTCTGAAAAATACACAGTTTTTGTTCCTGGAAATAATTCCATTGAGGAGTACTGCCATGCTGCCAATGTGACACAGTTGGTAAGCTCACTGCTTGCTTACAGTTTGAATATGTCTTGCGCTAAGTGCAGGGACATGTGCACTGTCAGATCATAAACTTGAGTTCAGTGGATTCGAGCATGGAGAGGAGAAGCATTAAGTGGTGCTAAAAGCTGGGAGAAATGTGGCAGAGAGACATGAGAGGGTTTCCTGGAGGGTTGCGATGGGATCTGAAAAGAATATTTGGACTCCAAATACAAATTTCTGAGTAGATTTGTATGTGGATAGGTGGAATAACATGTTCCCCTTCCTGGCTGGCTGTGGTATATCTGTGGCAATTTTCAATTTCTGACTTCATCCAGTAACAGAGTCATCAGGTGTGATCAGTCATCTGTGACAGGGAGTTATTAGGCTCTGTTAGCCATTACAGATGCTTAGGAACTCTTCTTATGCCATACCTCTGACTGAATTGTAGTCTAGGAAGTCAAAAGAGTCCTAACATTCAGGTTTTTTTGTGGATTTAGGATAACGAGACAGTGCAGTACCACATTGTACTGGGAGAGAAGCTCTTGCCCACGGACTTGAGAAGTGGAATTCATAAGAACAGCATGTTAGGGCTCTCCTACTGGCTAATGTTTTATCAAAACAGCACCCAGGTAAGGAAGGAAGACTGTTCTGCCTTTTGAGGGTCTGGCTTGACCTATCACTTTCTAAGGCTGGTGGCTGGATACACCCATTTCTGTTTTTCACACCATTACAAGTTTACCCAGTGTGTCTGACAGCTGTTAAGCAATCCATGCAAAAGGAGTTGAAGGTTATTGTCTCAGCTATTTTCTTCTGCTTTGCAGAAGTTCGTCAATAATATTCCTTTGGATGGAAAATTTCTAGAGACAAAGAATGGCATGCTGATTGGGGTTTCTCAGGTCCTCCAGATACAGAAGAATCGTTGCACTGTCAATACCACCACCATACAAAAGGTAATGGTGATTACTGAGGAGGTGACTACCACTTCTCAGGGTTTCTCCACCTGCTGAGTCAAACCGATGAATAGCAGACAACCTACTTTGTCTCTTCCACATGGATGAGACAGTAGCTTGTGGTCTGACCTCAGATAAACCTCATAAAATGGGGTTTCAAGGAGACTTGGCACCTCCCAGCCTCAGACTCTGTATTTTTAATGCAGCAGATCTGCAGCTTTTATGCAGATTATGTTCACTTCACCTGCTGGGACTCTCTCACAGCGCCGTCCATGGGGCAGGCTTGTGCACGGACAGCCAGATATTCAGCTGTGCAAGGAGAATCCAACCCAATTCTTGCATAGCATGACCACAAGCTCCCCTAGGAAACGCTGTGGTCTGCCTGGGAGTCATGGCCAAAGTGCAGCCTGTGTGTATCTTGTGGCTCTTGGCCATCTGAAGATTGCAGGGTCAGACTGAGGTATGCCTGCCTTGTTACAGGTCAGAAAACAGTATTTGCAGTCTTGGGTGAAGGAACTCCAGGCCTGCAGAAAGCCCTACCCCAGCTCAGAGACTCAGGAAAAGTGTAGCATGTGATCTCTTCTGGTTTGTTTTGTGGTACAGTCTCTGGAGTGCAGGAATAAGATGCTGTGTACACCACTGGAGTGAAGGAATAAGACCTTGTGTGAAGCCCTTGATAGCAACCAGGACCTGAGGGTCATGCATCATGATTTTAGTTCTTCTGGTGTTTTGAGCCATGGAGATAAATACGTCTTTGTCTTTGTCCCAGCCAGCAGCCTGTACAGCACCATTTGTAATTCAAGATTAGTGTCTTGGTGTGACGTGGGTAGAGGGCACATATGTGACTTGTCCTGTTCTCTGTGCCCTAGTCAAGATGCAGCAAGTGTGAGAAGGGGATCAAGTGTCCTCCCGGATCAGTTCTTGTGGTGAGTCTTTGATTCATGTGACATCTCACAGACTGCAGATAGTGCTTTGATGTACTTCTATTGTTCTGTGGATGTCAATACCTGAAAAAATGTGCCTTTGAGTCCTCTGTGGCTCATTCATTAGCAAGGTTTGTAAGAGAAAGCAGAATCCAAGGGAGGCTTACACAGGAAAAAGACAAACATGAACCATGAGGCTTCTTACAGGGCTGGCACCAGGCTTTACCTGAATTTTAGGAGCCTTTTAGAGCATGCAGTGTGGGGAGTTTCTTCTCTTAGTAGGGAAGAAGAGATGTCTTTTTTTCATCTTTTACTCTTTTGACATTACATCAAGGAAAGCCATTTTAGGGGTGCCAATAGCAATTTCCCAGCCTGGACCATTGATTTGGTCACACAGATGGGCTGGTTGTGCCTGCAGCTGTTTTGAGTGATAAACGTTTCCAGAGAGGAAGACAACTAAAGATTTCATCTCTGAGCAGGCTACAACTTGCCTAAGAGCCACATCCTGCTTCTTAGGCTTCATTATGCCAAAAATGTTCTGATTACTTTTTCTCAGTGTTCATACTGACATGTATACCATGGATTTGGTAGGTAACAAAATAGACTCTGTGTGGTGACCTCACATCTAGAGATGCCTCATTGGTCTCAGCTCTGGATAGCCCAAATTTCTAGGGCTGTTACTGTAAGAGAAATAGCATTATTCCTCTATTAGGCAAGAACACTGCCATATGCACCAAAATGTACAATGTTTGTCCAAACATTGTAGTGTCTGCTGTCTGTATCTATGTTGATTATATCTGCAGGAATTACCAGGAAGCAAGAACCTTGCTCGCTGTGAATTACGCTCTGGGGATGCAGGAATACTTGGCTGCCATTTCACCTGTGCGAAAGTTTCTCTGGTAAGAAAAACATTTGCCTCAGATTCGTTTTGACAAAGGAAGACGAGTCTTAGAAATGCAGCCATGGAAATATCTTCTTGGAAGGAGGGACATTCCACTGACTGAGTGGAGAAACTTCAAGGCCAGGTTGGACAGGGCCTTGGGTGACATGGTCTAGTGGGAAGTGTCCCTTCCCATGGCAGGAGGGTTGGAACTAGATGATCTTAAGGTCCTTTCCAACCCATTCTATGATTCCATGAAGTACACATAACCCAGCAACCAGGCACCATTCTGTGATCATCTGCACAGGTCAAGGGCACTCATCCTGCCTGATCCTCAAGGCAGAATGGTGTGGCACTCATCTGAGAGCAAAGGCTGCATCTCCAGCTGGGGGTCTGCCCCACCTACCCTGGCCAATGGCTCCAACCAGACAGAGCTGCTGAATGGAAAGTGACCTTTCTCCTGGGGCAGGGACAGGCAGCAGACCTGCCTGCAAAAGCTGTGCCTAGGCAGAGGACGTCCTGCAGAAGGTCCTGAATTGCAAGAGATGGTGAGAAGGCTGCATAACATCAGAGAGGCTAAGAAGGAATTAGATAACTGGTTCCAAGCGCAGTCTGCAGTGGATCCACAGCCAAACAGCAGAAAAATCCCCCAACAGCACACACAGAAGAGAGGGGGGGAAATAATGCAGAAGGATGGAAGCTTGCAATGGCAAGGACCTGCAGGAGGAAGAGACTTCCCTCAGTATGTGGCCACCCCGCCAGGGTGAGGACCTGTGTTGCCAAGAGCTTCACAGTGGGGCTCCCAGGGTCCTGGGGGAACTGGCTGCTGAAGTGGCTAAGCCTATTTGAGAAATCATGGCGCTCCGGTGAAGTTCCTGCTGATTGGAAAAGGGGAAACATAACCCCATTTTTAAACACAGAAAAAGGAGGGCCCGGGGAACTACAAGCCAGTGTCACCTCTGTGCCCAGCAAGATCATGGAGCAGATCCTCTTGGAAACCTGGGGTTCATTCAGTTCTTGGACCCTCAGCATAAGAAGGACGTGGAGCTATTGGAGCAATTCCAGAGGAGGCCATGGAGATGATCAGAAGGCTTGTGCGCCCCTCCTATAATGACAGGCTGAAAGAGTTGGGGTTGTTCATCCTGGAGAAGAGAAGGCTCTGGGGAGACCTTAGAGCAGCTTCTAGTGCCTAAAGGTGGCCTACAAGAAACCTGGAGAGGGACTTTTTACAAGGGCGTGTAGGGACAGGACAAGGGGGAATGGCTTTAACCTGAATTTTGGGTAGAGAGATTAGATAGTTTAGATATTAGGCAGAAGTTCTTCCCTGTGAGGGTGCTGAGGCGCTGACACAGGGTGCCCAGAGAAGCTGTGGCTGCCCCATCCCTGGCAGTGTTCAAGGCCAGGTTGGACACAGGGGCTTGGAGCAACCTGCTCTAGTGGAAGGTCCCTGCCCGTGGCAGTGGGCTGGGACTGGATGAGCTTTAAGGTCCCTTCCGACACAAACCAGTCTGGGATTCTGTGAAATGTCAGCACAGTGATGGTCTGCTGCTTTGGTATTGTTGCTTTGGGTTTTGTCCTGCAGAGGAAGAGGAGTTGAATGGTTGTAGTCTGGTTTCCAAGGGAAATGAGACACGAGTGATGGTATTTTGCTTGTGCATGTGCCTTCCCGAATAACTGATGACTAATTGGAGCTGAGCCAAAGGGAGGAGCAGAAGGTCTCACAGCTGTTATGGCCCTTTGTGAAAATGTGTGGCTGGGAGAAAACACTTGAAGAGGAAATGGTAAAAGAAAGACTTGTGTGAATCTGAGCTCTTGTAGATATTGAAGCATCTCCCTGGAAAGTTTATTGGGAATGGGAGATTGAGGAGAAGGGAGAGAGGAGTTGGACATGCAGTACTCACATGTAGAGCTTCAGTCAGCATTAGTACCTTGCCGGGCACTTCTGCACTCCTTTAGACAATGTTTCTCTTCATCTGTACTGTCGAACTTCATCCCGTCATGGTTTCCTCCTTCTGTGGGTAGATGCAGGAAGAAGTGAGAGCACCTAAATCAGGCTGCTGAACCAAATCACCTTCTGGCATGGCCCCTCTCTGCCCAAGAGGGTATCGTACTGATGGGACACACTAGGGACAGAGGCAGGAGATAGACTGGATGGGCACAGGACTGAGCGTTTGGGTTACCAAATGGCTAGTGTTGCTTAAGGGCAGTGTAGACCTTTACATAAAGCTCTGTGCAACAGAGCACCCCATTTTAGGGCATTCACTCTGTCCTGCCTGCACACATCTGGTCCTTTCGTGCATTGTCAGAAATTATGGCTATCACATAGTTAAAGCAATAGAGTAGCTTCCCCAGTAAAGCTGCACCTTGTTTGTGCTGCACAAGACTGCTCACCCCGACTTGTTCTTGTTGGTTCTTCAGAGGTCCGTCTGCTGCCCTGGCTACTACGGACACATGTGCGAGATGTGCCCAGGGAAGCCAGGCCAGTGGTGCTCTGGGAATGGAGAATGCCAGGATGGCATCGAGGGCAGCGGAGAGTGCCGATGCCTGGAGGGCTTCCATGGCACTGCCTGTGAAATGTGTGAAGTGGGCCGATACGGAGCTGACTGCAAATCAGGTGACACTGGTGGCTATTGCAGCTTGTCTCTATCATTCTGCTTGCAAGGGGAGAAAAATGGCCACATCTCAGCTCTCAGGAAGGGTGGTGGGAGGAAAGAAGTGTCCCAAGATCTCTGAGGCAGGTCAGCAGCTGGCAAGCCACTGAGAGAGGGACAGTGAGAGTGAGTGCTTGTGGACAGCCAGAGGAGTGGCCCCATTTTTCATTCTCAGACCAAGGCATGACTGACTGTGCTATGCTGGTCATCCTGTTGCCACCCAAA
The DNA here is from genome assembly GCF_004027225.2 of Strigops habroptila. Lineage (NCBI taxonomy): Eukaryota > Metazoa > Chordata > Aves > Psittaciformes > Psittacidae > Strigops > Strigops habroptila. The sequence goes on along the minus strand of NC_046360.1, from coordinate 22,640,388 downwards.
CTACAGAAAGTAGACGTGGGTGGTCTGTTCCTGGGCTTTTTGTCCTGCTAGTGAGGGAGCAAGAGTGATACTCCCGTGATATTTTCTGTATGGCAGTTTGATGCATTGGATTAGGAACAGAGCAACCAGAGAAATGTTAGAAAGACTCTGCTTGTGGGACCTGTTGGTTTGACAGTGATGAGTGTTCATATTTCCCCTGCAGAATGTGCCTGTGACAACGGCATATGTAACGATGGACTGCAAGGGGATGGGAGCTGCGAGTGTTTCCCAGGGTGGAAGGGCCCTACCTGCCAAGAAAGTACGTGAGTATTACACTATGGTGTAATATTGCCTTTTTGGAAGAGAAATCTGCATGATCCTCTTCATTTGCCATAGCAATTCTCTGTCAGCAGAGCAAGGTGACCACTGTTGCATGTACTCTGCATCCCCCAAAAGCTTATCAGACTGTGCTAGCTCATTTCTGTACACAAGTTGTGTTTGCAGTGTGACTTCCCCAACAGCACATGAACCCTCAACTTATTTGGGTGAAATTCATATGGAGAAAAGCATATCCCCATCTTCCATCTCCACTGGGATTTGTGGCATCTCAAGAACAGTCCTTTGCCCTGGGAGAGAGAGGTAGAAGCTCCCAGCTAGATTGGGTTCACCATGACTCCTGTCACTTGCAGGGGCTTAATTTGAAGCCTCCAGAGGGCCCTAGTGTGTCTACTGAGTTGCTGTTTCTGCTCACAGATCCATTTATTTAGATGAGCTCAGGCCATGGTCTGCAGTTCTTAATAAATCTGTCATTGTTTGTCAAAGTAATACGTTGAAGATGGTTGTTCCTGGGATTATGATTACCGTTGGGGTGAGGAGGAAGCTGAGCTCTTAGGTACTTTGGGATGTTACAGGTTTGTACACAAAGATTGATTTTGTAGCGAAGTAAAATGTTTTAGGGGCATTTAGAAATGGAAATTAGTGGAGCTGTCCTATCCAGTGCAAATGTAAAGCATGAAAAAAGTTCATCTTTTTAAAGGGGCAAAGCCAAATGGCTCTGTATAGCTGGATTAATGAGGTTTCAGTCCTTGTTTCATTCCTTCAGTGTGGAGACCATGCAGATAAGATAATTGAACTGTTAGATCAGGCAGAGAACGTTGAATTCACTCCACTGCAAAGTGCCCAAAACATAAATCCCATGTAGGACAGGGAAATTAGTATAACTGCTGGTGTGTCATCATAAGTCACGGCACCACAAGTGTGGCAGTGAGGCTGTTTGCATGGTCCTTTAGATGGCAGAAATGGTCCCAGCAAGTGCTAAATTGAAAATGCCAAGTCATGTTTGTGTTTTCTTTTGCAGGAATCAAGATTGACTTATGCAACAACACTTGCCATGAAATGGCCAAGTAAGTACAGACAGGGAGCTGGATCATTCTGAGAAAGCCATGTGTGCTTGTATGTGTTTTACGTAGAGGTGATTCTGTGTTTAGGCTTCACGGAGGGCTGGGAGAAGGTGTCTACTTATTAAGGATGCATAAATGTCAGTTCCATTCTGGGAACTTTCTTTGGTGCTAAGCTATGCCCAGTTTCCCCAAGGATTTTTTCTGTCTGAACATAAATTCTTTCCAAGTTCCTTCTGCATGTGTGGATGGGAGAAGGCAGAGGCCCCAAGGTACTCCAGGTCTGGCTCCATTCATGGAGCAAATCAACCAGCCATTTACAAGTCCTTTCTGCCTTGCTTGCCCCCACCAAGGAATTAAATAGGCTGGTGAGCTATGATGACTCCCTCTTGCTGCCTTCTCCATCCATTATCTGGTCTCCTATTTTGCGGTACCGAGACCCAGCCATCTCCATTGAACTGTGCAGTAGCGCATGGGCATGGCGAAGGTGCACTGTGTTAGGTGTGAAGCTTGTGCCTGGATGCCAGCTCTCTGGTCAGTGTGACTTGAGTATTTGGTGAAGAAATACACAGCAACTTCAGGCATGTTCCTCCTGTGGTTATAGTGGTCTCTAATTTAGTTATGCTAGACTTGGATAGTGTTTCCCACTGGCTGAGCAAATCAGGAGGTGTTGTCAGTGATTATTTCTCTCTTTCTTGTTTCAGCTGCCTCAATAGTTCTTCAGATTCCTCACCTATGTGTTTCTGCACTGCTGGATACACAGGGAATGGGACCCATTGCACAGGTATGTCCAGCAAGTGTGGGCAAGGTTCAAGGCGTGCACACATGTGTTGAAGCTACACAAAGACAAGGGGTTTGTTTGTGAAATAAATGGCATGATGTTGCCAGAGGAAAGATCATTCAAGTCCCATTCCTGTCAGCCACCCACCATGAACTCTGCCATGCTTTGGTTGAGAAGTTTTCCAGTCCAGAGCTTTACACAGGATGCTCTTGATGTTGCTAGAGCCTGCAAGAGAGGGATAAAAAGGCAGGCAAGTGTAACAGGGCAGTCCCTTTTGTTTGTGGAAAGAGATGTACATGAATGAGTTGTGTTAGTTCTGATATCACAGCAGTAGTGGTAAAGATATAACAGTTTTGGCCATGAATCTCTGGAACATTGATGCTCCAATTCCCTGGAATTTTGTGCTCCTCCTATTTGTTGCCCATGCCAAAATCAGGTAGCAGTTGTGTCAGAATTAAGTAGGATTTCAGGTTACTGCTCTAGAGCTACCTATAAACCTGGTCAAAAGCAAACAGACGAGAAAGAGTGATAAAATTGTAACAGTAAAAACACTGGTAGATGTCACAGTTTCTTTTCAGTATTGGCCTTGTTTGAAAATGGGGGGGAACAAAATACCCCTCAGGGTGCAGGAAAATATTTTCTTGTTTAATCATTAGTCCTCAATGCTGCAAGACTTCTTAGTCTAATTTGGGGTTACTTAAGCTCAGCATGGCTTTTGACTGGCATCTCTCAGATCCAGATGAGGCCCCAAGCCTTTAAAGGACCCACAGTTTTCTTGAGAATCAAAGGGATTTTAATAAGATGATGTGATTTGTGTTAAGACGGATCATTCTGGCACAGTTCATCTTTCCTAGATGCTCTGAGCTGATTCTGCTGCTCTTGTTTGTGGTTACAGAAATAGATCCATGCACTATCAATCATGGTGGCTGCTCCATACACGCTGTGTGTACTAAAGTGTCTCCAGGAGAGAGGACCTGTGTTTGTAAGGAAGGTTATGCTGGAGATGGGACACTCTGCATGGGTGAGTGCTCGGGGCATGTTTTGATGATAGCAGTGAAGCATCATCCATGCAAAGGGGCATTTCAGACTAAAAGAGTGTTAAAATTTCAAGTTCAAGTGTTGACTAACTCAATTCTCCCTTCACTCTCTTCAAGCAGGGATTATTTCAAAGCAAGTAATTGCTGGCTGATCTTGATTCAACTGTCTTTCTACTTTTTGTTGAGGTGTAGGTATACATACATGTACATGTATACATACATACATGTGTACATGCACCGCATGTTCTCAGCATTCTCCCAAGCCATGATTAGTGGTCATCACTGTCCCAGCACAGTGCCACACAAAACTGGGCAGAGAGCCCATGGTGCCCTGGGCATCTGTCTCACTGGGTGGCCTCAGACCAGTGTTTTCATCTCAAACCAAGAGAGCCCTGGGAGTTTTCTTGCCCTGATACATGTCATGGAGAGGTCCAGAGACAGAGGGTGAGGGCAGTCTCCCACAGTGGTGCTCTGAGATGAAGATGGAGCCATGGGAGAGTCCAGTCCTCTCATATCCTTTAAAGCACACCCAGGCAGGTGTGGGATTTTCTGTGGGCAGGTTTATCACAACTCAGAGACCCACGTGTGGCAGGGGTAGAACTTGCAGTTGTACCCTATTCCTTTGATATCAGAAGTCACTTTTCCGCCTAAGTATTCCCAAGCTGGGAAGATCCTCCCTGTTGCTTTCCCAGTACCTCTTTGGATCACCAATTTCCAGGTGCTTTGAGCAGCCCTCAGCAATAATGTCGCCTTGTTGTTTTGCTGCAGAAATCGATCTCTGTCTCGAAAGCAATGGGGGCTGCCACACCAACGCAGAGTGCATTAGAACAGGCCCAAGGAAGGTGAGTATGTAAGATGGATGCCAGGGCAACATTATAATGGAGGTTGCCACAGCTGGGTAATTCTAGAGGCAATCCTTTCCATTGCAGTGCACTGCCTTGTGCTTATTACCTTCCACATAGAAAAGATACCTCGGATGGGCCTGAAAAGATTGCTGTTTGCTTGAAAGCGGATGCCTTCTGTTGGCCAGAGGCTGGAGGCAGTCTCAAGTTCTATTTGTTGTTGACACGAGCATGGTTATTCATGACTGCAGCAATGGGTGCTATACCACATGCTTTCCATCCAGCTCAGCCGCTGTGTGTTTTCTTTATTGGGTCCAAGTTTCAGACTGAGAATCTGTTCTCCCTCCAGGTTGCCTGCAACTGTCTTCCTGGTTACAGGGGAGATGGCGTGAGCCAGTGCAACCCCATCAACTTGTGTGAACAGGTATGCCTGCATTTTGCTGTTGGCAGAGGTGAAGGCCACAGCATTGAATTGTTCCTTTCTCTTAGCAGTTAACAGCAAGAACGGGGTTATCCTGCTTGTTTAGAGCTGGCTATCTTGCCTTTTCACATACCAAAGGGATTTCCTAGTCTGTTTGGTTTCCATTGCCTCTCACAATGACCTGCAATTATGTTGGCCACCTGACACTCCATCTTTTGGGAAAAGCAGTGTGGAAACTCTGACATAGGGTTGGAGACATGCAGGTTTGTTTCTCTGCATCCATTTGGTGTAGGACACACTCAAAAGCTTAAAATATATGCTCATGGCATCACTACCATGTCAAAATGTCTCTCTGAATCATGGGTTTTATCATCACTCTGGGTTGTAAGGTAAGGTGCAAAAGTCTGTTTCATGGGAGGATTTGGTGCTGAAAAGCCCTTGAGGATTTTGGTGAGGTTTATTCTCAGGCACTGAAGAGATGGGAGGAATGGTTTCCTTCCACTGGGCTGGATGCAGCTAGCAGCTCCTGCATGCAAGTGGCGATTCAAACTGTAGTGATGCCCCTCCATGGAAGCTTTTTGCTTTTCTTGCTAGAACAACGGAGGCTGCAGTCCATTTGGGGTCTGCAAGTACACGGGCCCTGGCACTCGAAACTGCTCCTGCTCTTGGCTCACTATTGGAGATGGCTTCACCTGCCGTGGCAAAGTGTATCAGGTGAGAAGCACGTGCAACATCTTGTCTGTTCAGGCCCCCTGCCCTGCAGCAAACTGCTCCGTCCCCTCCAAGTGTGAGCTGCAGGTGAACAGATCTGTAGTGTCATATATGTGTGTGGTATGGGAGTGGAGACCGGTGTTTTGAGGCAAACTGTCCATAAATCATAGGAGTATTTGGTGTGCCAGCTGTGGGAGAGAATCACAGTAAAGCAACTTTGCTCCAAAGGGAGTCATGATGTGACATGAACACTGTGCTGCTCTGCCATCATCATTGGCCATACCTCCAGGGTGCTCTTTTCTTAATGTTATAAGCAAATGGGAGTAATTTATTTTTTTTCCAAATGGAACCCACTTCTCCCAGTCTGTGGGATCAGGGCAGGTCCCCTGTGGCCATGCCAGGCCTTGGGACCCAGTCTGGAGGGCAGAGTCTCCAGCTCTGTTGCAAATACAACAGTTATCCTTGGGCAAACAGGTGACCTTTTCTGGTAGTGACAAATAAAACTGTCATCCCCACAGCAGAGCCAGGAGAAAAGATATGGACTCCCTTCTGTGCTTCTGAATGCTTTTACTGAATGTTAGTGTGGTCGGGAGAGGGAATTTGCCCTGCCAAGCCGATGTCTGCCACTCTGGACAGCGTCCCAGAACTGGTAGTGGCAGCACAGTGAGGGTGAAGCAGAGATTTTGTGAAGCACTGGAAGTGTCCCATGAGCACAGGGTCAGTTAAACCCGTGAGACAGTTGCTACAGAAGCAGCCAACTTTCATCTCTCTGCCCACTCCATCCCGCAGCACCTGCAATATGAATGGTCAGGCAGAGGTCACTGCCTGCTTTGTAACATCCATGTCATCCATGCCCACAGTGCTGGCAAGGGAGGGAGGGAAGGATCACTGTGTGCTGTCAGGAGAGCTGGTGTCTCACTGGGGTGGGAGAGTTACCTGTAGTGGAGGGAGCAGGTCACCGTGCTGCCTGGTGAGGAGCAAGTAGAAGGGAGTCTGCTAACACCAGCTGTTTCTCTTTGTTTAAGGAGCTTGGAAGGATTGAAGATGCATCTGTGTTCTTTAAGATGATACTGGTTAGTGATAAACAGCTTTGTTTTTGTCTCTGTGTAGCAAATCACACTTGGGGTTTTCTGCAAAGGGTCTTGCTAACTGGAACTGTATTTTCTGTTTCCCTTCCCGCGAATGCTGTTCTACCACAGGCAGAAAACATCAAGGAGCTCAGTGGGGCAGGGCCTTTCACAGTCTTCGTCCCACGGACAGATTTCATAGGAAACAGCACAACAGTAAGTATCCTCCCATCCCAAGCACTGTACGTATTTGGCAAGCTCCAGTTGTGGCAATGTCCCCTCAGGGGCTGTTCTGCCTGGTGAATTGAAGCAAAGGGGCTGCACTGGAGAGGGTGGAAGGCACCTCCCATTCTCCATCACTGTAAGAGCAGAGGTTTGGAGACCAGCTCACTGCAGAGACAGTTCAGGCAGGGGTGGACATGGCTCTTGTTGTAAGGAGACCCTTACTGGAGACCCTGTCTCAGGGTCCTTGGAGGCACTGTGCCAAACCAGTGATGCATGGTGACTTTCGTTGTCCATAGCTGTTAGGAGCTGTTAATAGCAAGGCTTCAAGGCATCTGTGACAAAAACCTCTTATCCCTTCTCTGTGCCCCAGGCCCTGCCATTCCACTTTCATTGGTCCCTTCCTTCTAGTCCCAACAAGTGGGATGTTTGGGGCAAGTGGAGACCTGAGGGAGGAGAGATCCTTATTCATGACTCTGTAAACCAGTTTTTTAACCAACAGTTTTTTGACATCACAAGTCCTATTGTGCAGCTTCACCTTACTAGTCCCAACCTTTTTCTCATGGGCCCTCCATACACCCAATAAAGGAACAATTCGCAATTCCCAGGCATCACTTCCTCAAGCCAGTGTGGTCATTTGACCTCCATCAAGGGACCTGAATGCTGTTTTTGTTGAGCTGGTTGAAATTTCCCAAAGCTTTCATATGATTTTGTGCATTCACCATGTTTTGGGGCGACTGGCTTTCCTGCAGGGATGGGTCATGGGAGGCTTGGGCAATTCAGTCTCCCTCACTAGGTCTGGGGTCTCCTCTGCAAGGCATAGTGTCTCTGGTGTGATCTCACTCTTGTTTTCTGTCTGTAGTTTGAGGAGTGGAGGAGCAGAGGTCTCCTCCGGGACCTGCTTCGCTACCACATGGTGGGTTGCCGGAAATTGCTGTCCAGTGACCTGGAAGCACAGGAGTCTCTTACATCTTTATCTGGCCACAAACTGAAGATCACAGTGAAAGAGGTAGTTCTCTGCCACAATTCCCTTTCCCGGCCCACTTGCCAGGATGTCACTTCTGCTGTCATTTAAAGGCCACTGTGGTTGTGGCAGGTGACTTGCCTAGGGCCCACAGACAGCTCACAGGGCAGTGCCATGGGTGTGGATACCTCATCGCATCCCTTCTCTCTCAGAATAGCATCTATCTCAATGAGGAAGCCAAAGTAGTTGTGAGTGACATCGTTGGCATGAACGGGGTCATTCATTTCATCAACAAGATCCTCATTCCAAGTGACCTGGTGGACCGTAACATTTCCTCAAAGACCTCACGGGTAAGGCTGGAGCAGTGACTGTGTGATAGCTGCTGTGGTGAGGACAGGGCTAGGGTCTTTGTCCCAACAGCTCTGATAGTGCTGTCCCTGATAAGCCCTCAGCCCAAGGCCATGTGGGTTGCTCTTTCTCCGTGTTCCTAGCTGTGTAGGGTTTGTCTGAGGGCACGGATTTGGCTCGTGAACGTGACAGCATTTGTGGCATAGCCATATTTGAGACAGAAGGAGCCTTATCCATCACTAGAGAGTAACAATACTGGATGTAGGCAGGCAGATCGTGTCCCGTGCCACTCCTTTTCGAGCACAGAGCAGATTGTAGTGTGAGATTGCCAGTGTCTCCAATACTCCTCCAACAAGCACTAGGAGCTTATAGATCCTGTGTTTTACAGAAGATAACACAGTTTTTCTGTACAACACAACAGAGTTCTGAAATTCATCCCAGCTCCTGCCATAGCAGCATCTTACCTGGGATGAATGAGAAAAGAGGTGGCTGTGAGAGCACTCACCAAGCCAAATCCACCAGCATGATGATGACAGAGATAAACTTGTACTTAGCTACTGTACTTGTTAACCATCTGGTTTCTCCAGTGCATTGCTGCCCAGGTCCTGGAGAGGGACATCTTAGTGACAGTTGTTTGCTTTCTTCCCTCTGCAGCAAAACATCACGGAAGTGGCAGAGGCTTTTGGGTACACCATTTACAGCAAGCTGCTGCAGGTGAGCAGCCTGACCCCTGCTGCTCTGTGGGGAAGTGATGTGTACATGGGCACGTTCAGTTTGGGCTTGTGGCTTTTTCTTTGTATCCCCTCTTATCTTGGACAGGACGCGGAGCTGCTGCCACTGATTAGTGACCCCCTGCACAGGCCCTTCACCATGCTGTGGCCCACAGATGCTGCATTTAATGCCCTCTCAGAGAAAAGGCAGAAGTGGCTGTACCGCAGAGAGCATCGGGACGTGTTGGCATCCTACCTCAAAGCACACATGATCAGGGACACAAAGGTAAATGGAACAGCAAACAGTCTTGTACCTCCCCGGGCCACATATGGTGCCTATGGTTAGAGCCTACTACTAAGAGCAGTCTTACCAAATATTTGGTATTTTGGCTGCATGCTCTAGAACATACAGCATATTAGTTGTCTTGAGAAGATCCAAAGCTGTTTGAGCATTTGAAGCAACTATTGCTTCATCATGAACCTCTGCTGCAGCATGGCTTAGCTGAAGCCTTATGTCTTCAGCTTCTTGGGGAGGCAACATCACCACCAGACTGTCAGCCCAAGGCTCACAGGGGTAATGAACAAGGGAAGAGTTCTGTTGAGCAAAACCAAGGCCTGATTATTCACTCTGGTCTCTCGCTATTCAGGAATCTTGGACTAATGCAGCATAGTTAGACTGTTCCACCCACACTGGCTTCATGTGCTGTCACATTACCCCCACTCTCAGTGTGGCTGCTGGCCCCTGTCCTCACTAGGGAACTGCCAGTTTTTGCGTCTCTCCCTTCACATTCTTGTTTCTCCCTCTTAGATTGTTGCTGGTAACGTGCCTCAGGTTGAATCCGTACGGACCATGCATGGCTCTACCATCTCGTTCAGCTGCAGCAAGACCCATGTGGTGAGTGATGGTGATGCTGGGCTCGGCTTTCCACTGAGCAGGTGTCCCAGGGCATAGCCATAGGGCAACTGATGCTCTGAGTTGGTCACTGGCAGAAAGTGAACACAGAGTTGGGTGCTTGCAGGCTGAGACACCCCATTTCCCTGGCTACAGCTGAGCCTGTAAAGAAGCTTGAGACTGTGGCCAACTGTCAGGGAAGTGTGGAACCAGCACATGCACTTCATGATGACCAGGTTGCAAAGCCAACCATGTGGTGCTGTGACCTTTACAAAGCATGTGTTACCTTCACAAAGACCATTTCTTAGGAGAGATGGCCATCAAAAGTGGCAGTCAGGAAGCGTGGTCAAGGAGATGAGCACAGAGACTTTGGAGAGTTCTGGGGTGATTGAGATGTCATGACAGCCAGAAGGGCAACTTTTGGGTAGTGCAGCCAGGATGTAGGATGTCCCAGGATCACAAATTGCTTTCTTCCTCTGACAGGGAGAGCTTCTGGTGGGGAACGGTGACGCCACTATCATCCAGAGGCACATGGAATTCAATGCAGGCATTGCTTATGGTATCAATAGGCTGTTGGAACCACCAGATCTGGGATCTCGGTGTGATGAGTTCATCTCTGTTGAGCTGCAGGTGAGCACTTGCGATGAGGCCAGTGAGGATCTGTGCCACCTCCTGAGCTCCATGCCTGGGAAGAGGGATGCTGGGGAGGGGGGATTGCTGCTCTTCCTTGGCAAAGCTCCAAGCTGCCAAGAGATGCAGGAGCACATACCAAGTTGTTGCGAGGTTTCTTTCTTCCCTTCACAGGGATCTTCGGAGAGCTGTGGACTCTGTGGCTTCGAGCCACCCTGCCCTGCTGGCTCCGTTCAACGGGTAAAGCTTACAGCTTTGTCACCAAGAAGGCCTCTTACAGGGCTGACATTACCCACACACCCCTTGTGTTTTAGCAGCTAAATGAAGGCACACCTTGCCCCTAGTCACACAGTCCCATAGGGCAGGAGTTGGGCTAAGCAACATGGGGTCAGAGGCTCCAATGGTCTTTGATTGGTCAATCCCTATGTGGGTGACAGCAGTACAGGCGTCCCTGCAGCAGCACTGGGGGCTTCTCTGAGTGCTTTATAGCAAAAGAGCTTGACCTGGCCTCTGGAGATGGACCAGGGATGAGATGGTGAGCAGCCTTGGGGGTAGTGGTTGTACCCCACTCTCACTGCATCACCTGGTGTTCCTCTCTGCCGGGTTTCTGGCATGTCCCTGAGGTACACTGTGGCTCCTCTGTCACCAGCCCCATCTAATGTTAGGAAGACTCTGTTACTTGTCATAAAACTGAATGAGTGGCACAGGAAAAGTCAAGGTGAGACATCAATGACCAGTGTGGCAAACTCTGTGTTTTGCCTGTTTCCTCACAGGGGGAAACCAGGCGCTGCTTCTATTACAGCAACCAGCTGTTGAGAAACACCTTTCTGTTTCACCACAACTCCCTGTTGCGGCCGCCCTGGCCACCCTCCCCGTGGGACCCCCTCAGAAGACACTTCTCTTCCAGGGGACCTCTGAAACAAGGCTGCAAGAGGAACTGCGTTTCCACCCAGTGGGTCCCTCAGTGCTGTGCAAACCACTATGGCCGTGAATGTCGGGGTAAGGAGCCGCACAACCCTTTCCCACCCCAGCCCTTTCTCTTGTGGGAAGGTGGTTAATGGTTCAGCACGTCTGGCATCCATGAATGTGTTTCCCTGGAGAAGGCTGGGCAAAACCCCACACATGGAGCCCCAGTCTGTAGAGGGCACAGGGAACAGTTCCCTGGGAGAGCGCCATGGTGAGCCTAGGACACAGGGCTGCTGGGGGTGGCTGTCAGACATGTCACTCACCCCTGGATGTTGCAGATGCTCAACCATTCCCTGACATCTGCCCTCTGTGCTTTGTGCATGGGCACCTTTCACTCCTTGGATGAGTCTGCTGCCAGACCATGGGGTCTTATCCCATCTATCACCCCATGATAAGGTCTCACCCTTATCATGGCGTGAGCCAGCACAGACTCAGCAAATTGCAGCAGAGGGTCTTCCCAGGCTGGAAGTTATGCCAAATTTGTCCCTCTTGCCCCTGTCCCTGAGGTTTATTGTCATGGGGTGTCCCCAGCATTCACTCCCCAGGCTGCCAAGCAGACTCTGTGGTCAAGGACCCCATAAGCAGCAGCTCACATGGCAGCTGGTGTGCAGGCTCTGCATAGGGGCAGCGAATGACTCCCCTCCAGCACAGGGCCACTTTGTCACACAGCCTCACTAAGGTGTCCCATTTGCAGCGTGCCCAGGAGGGCTGGAGGCGCCGTGCAGTAACCGTGGTACCTGCCATGACAAAATTGGTGGCTCGGGACGATGCAACTGCAGCCAGGCCTTCATCGGGACCAGCTGCGAGCTCTGTGCTCCGGGCAGATACGGGCCAGACTGCCGAGGTAAGGGCGAGCTGCGCGGTGGCAGCAACACAGAGGGTTTGCACAGAGGTGGCTGTGGCACGTGGTGCTACTTGGAGAGGGGTCAGGTGCTGGGCTGACCTCTTACAGCATGGAAATCAGTGCTGCCACGTGCACATCGGTCCTCACAGCACTCGGGTCCGACCTGTGGGGCTGGGTACATCCTTCCTGGGCTCTTTCTTGGCTGGACAGCCATTAGTCCAGCTGTAGTCTGAGAAGGCTGGATGGGACGTGCCAGGAGCTGTGGCCGGTGCAGCCGTGCTGCCAATGGACTCACCTCCATGCCGAGGCCATGTGGGGGGCCTCTCATTTGTCTGATCTGGCAAAAAGTGTGAAGATGTATTTTGAGCTTGGGGACAAAGCCTGAAGTTGTGATGAACCCTGTACAGAAAGAGCATCTCCTGGGACGTGCTCAGCAGGGGCCTTGGGAGCAGGGGGAAGCAAAGGGAAGGAAAAGGGTGTCCCCTATCCTCCTACCCCAGGCCGGGCCTTGGAATGTTTTTGATGGCTGTATGTTTGCAGGGACTGAGAGTGAAAAATGCATCTCTAGAAATGTCCAGGGGAGGGGAACGATGGGGATGTGGGTGCAGAGGGGGTTCCCCTCCTCCCTGAAGGGTGCGAGTTGCAGGGGACCAGGGCGGGCACTGCCCACACAAGCCACGTCTCTGCCATGTGGCTGGGCCATGGCCTGAGCATGGCCTTTCACTGCCACCGAGAGACAGTGTTTTTCTCCATTCCTCAGAGTGTAACTGTACCGAGAACGGTGTGTGCAATGGAGGACTGCATGGCGACGGCTTCTGCTTCTGTGCCGAGGGCTGGACTGGAGACCGCTGTGAAATCAGGCAAGGTGAGGGCTGCCAACCCCCACCACCCGCTGTTCCCTGGGATCCGGTGCCATATGGCTGCTTTCCCAGTAGCTGGATTGTTCAAGCAGCTGGTCAGAAATATCTCCAAGAAGGAGCTCTCGGTTGCAGGGCTCATCCTGAGATCTGGCTCATGCTGTTGAATTTCACAAGGGTTGGGGTGGGAGGAGGAGGAAAGCTCCACTTGATCATGAGCAAGCCCCTGAGCTCAAAGGTGCTCCAAGAAGAACTTGAGGGTGAGGTGAAAGCCTGAGGTGTACCTGGTGAAGGAACAGTCCTCTGCATTTGGGCAAGGCATCTGCAGAAAAGCACAGGGGTAAAGAGGGGGGAACATGGGGCAGATGGCCTGGGGCAGAGGCTGGTGATGGCAGCCATGCCTATGTGCAAGCCCTTAGATCATTCTGACCTGTGTGTGTTCTGTTTTCAGTCACAACGCCCTCCTGCTCCCCGCCGTGCCACCCCCAGGCCGTCTGCCACGACAGCAACCTCTGTGAATGCAACCTGCACTACGAGGGCGATGGGAGGATGTGCTCAGGTAAGGGTGAGCCATGAGGGGCTGGGCTGGAGGGGTGGTGAGCAGAGGGGAAAGCAGACACACCACTGCAAGGCAGCCCGTGATCATCTCCTGTTGCCAAACTGGTGTGATGGCTGGCAGGACAGACAGACCGACATCAGGACACTTGGCAAGGTGTTTTAGTTAAGCTAATTCTTCTGTCCCTGCAGTGATCGACATGTGCAGCCAGGACAATGGGGGCTGTGCCAGGCACGCACAGTGCACGCAGGTCGGTGTGAACATCTCCTGTGCCTGTGCTCCCGGGTACGGAGGCGACGGCTTCGTCTGCGACCCCATAGACCGGTGTGCGGACGGCAGGAACGGGGACTGCAGCCAGCACGCCAACTGCATCAGCACCGGCCCGGTGAGCACAGCCCATCAGTCCCTTCACAGGGAGAGCTGTGTGCCTGGGAGGACAGCCCCTGAGGCTGCTGTGGGATGCTTCAGGCTCCCGGAGGACAGCAATGTGACAGCATCCCTTGTTACTCTGGTTCCCAGGCCTCTCCGGTCCTCTCAGCCTGTTGTGCTCATTCTGCAGGTCCTTACTGCCAGGCAGGGGCCATGCCTTGGCCTGCTGCCTGGCTGTGGTGATGGTCCTGGTGATGTTATGCTGAGGCCATTTTCCCCCATTCCTCTGTCTGAGGGGAATAAGCTGTGTCAGTTGTAGCATTTTTGGACTGTTCTGGGGGCTCAAGGATGGTCCTCCAAGTTTGATGCTGGCCATTTTTGCAGAGGAACCAGAGCTGTTCGCTGCTGGCCAGAAGATGGGACAGGGCACATGATGTGCAAGAATCATGAGCCACATACCTCGAAGCTCAGCTCTCTTCCAAACAGCATGTGACAGGGATTCAGTGTGATGGTTTTTGGTTTGCGTGCAGTTGGATGTGGAGGTAGAACAGAGGCCATGTGGCCTTTCATAGCTCTGTCATAGTCCCAGCAGGTTGTAGAGGCATTCTGAAGGCTCATCCCCATCTTCACAGGGATACGAGGATCCCCAGCTGCCATCTGCGTGACTGCACTCACACAAATGCCCTCCTTCCTTTGTGCTGCAGAACGAGCGGCGCTGCGAGTGCAAGCAGGGCTACGTTGGTGACGGAATCCAGTGCCTGGAGGAGGCCGTGCCCCCCACGGACCGGTGCCTGGAAGACAACGGGCAGTGCCATCGGGAGGCCATTTGTACTGACCTGCACTTCCATGGTGAGTGTGCTCAACCCTGCAGTGCCAGGGATGATGTTCCATGGAGAGATCACACTCTCTCATCCTTCACTTCCCAGCTGGGGCACCTCTCAGGAGAGCTGGAGAGCAGGATGGCCAAGAGGCCAGGGACTTATCTCTGTAGCTTGGTGTCGTGGTTTGAGCCTCTCAGAACCACACAGCCACTCGCTCACTGCCCTCCTTTTTCCTCCCTCACTTCCGGAGGGATGAGGAGAATCAAAAGAATGTAAATCCCACGGGCTGAGATAAGAACAGCCCAGTAACTAAGGTATAATACAAAACCACCACTGCTACCACCAATGATAATAATGATAAGGGAAATAACAAGAGGAGAGGATACAATTGCTCACCACCCGCCGCCCAATACGCAGCCTGACCCGAGCAGCGATCTGGGCCTTCCGGGTAACTCACCCCAGTTTCTATACTGGGCATGACGTGCTGTGGGATGGAATACCCCTTTGGCCAGTTTGGGTCAGGTGTCCTGTCTCTGCTTCCTCCTGGCTTCCCGTGCCCCTCCTCATGGCAGAGCATGAGGCTGAAAAGTCCTTGATTGGGGTAAGCAACAATTAGCAACAACTAAACACATTGGTGTGTTATCAGCGTTGTTCTCAGACTAAAGTTGAAAACACAGCACTGCACCAGCTACTAAGAAGGAGAAAAATAACTGTTACAGCTGAACCCACGACACTCGGTCTGGTTTTCACATTCCCCTTTTCCACTAAATGTCATATGGGGAGGACAAGGCACCTTTGTCTGCTCCCCTGTGATGCATGAGGTGGCCTCTGGTGGGATTACACTGCCAGTAAGCACTGACTCCCTTGTGGAAGGCTCAGAGGAAGCCGTGCTGCATCCCACCTCACCCTCACTTGAGCATTATCCACATCCCACCCTCCCGTAGAGCACAGAGCACCCTCCATTGGCAGTGCTGCCCATGCTCACACAGGGGACCCAGGTGACTGCCCCAGGGAGCTGCTCACTCTCTGTACTGTACTGTACCATACTGTACCGAACTGATGCTCCCTTGGTATTTTGCAGATAAGACCATGGGTGTATTTCATCTGCAGTCACCCCGGAAAAAGTACGACTTCACGTACGAGCAGGCTCGGGAGGCCTGCGCCGCGGAAGGTGCTTCCCTGGCCACTTTCCAGCAGCTCTCGGCAGCCCAGCAGGTCAGGACAGGGTGCAGCGGTTGGGCAGGGGCTGGCTCCATTGCCTTGTGGAGGTGCGGGTGGGTGGGTGACCCTTCATCCTCCCAACCAGGCCCTGTTTGCTCTGTCTACATGCATGAAGCCAGGAGGGCTGCTGGCTCTTGCCAGTCACACTGGGATGAGAGCTCTGGCAGTGCCCAACCCTTCAGGTGTTGGGGGGATGTTGGATAAGTCTGCATGATGGGAGTGTGCATCAGGGCAGAAAACCTGGGCCGGAGATGCTATTTTTAACCTAATCATTCATTTTCCTCTGCTAGATGGGATTCCATCTGTGCTTGGTGGGCTGGCTGGACAATGGCACAGCCGGGTACCCCACGGCCTACCCCAACCCCAGCTGTGGGGCTAACCGAGTGGGCATCGTGGACTATGGCTCCCGAAGCAACCTGAGTGAGACCTGGGATGCGTTCTGCTACCGGGAGAAGGGTGAGTGGCACGAGCACGTTTCCTGGGGATGATCCTGTGGGGCACAAGAGGTGTGTCAGGGCAGCAGGCAGAGATCTGCCCCCTGGCCAGGAGGGCACATCACCCTCTCCCCATGCCTGTGGTGGGAGGGAACATGCTGAGGGGTATCCAGAAGTCAAGGGAGAGGCCCTCGGCTTTGGTGAGGCAAGTCGCATCCTGGTGTTGCTGTGCAGATCTGACTTGCACCTGCCGTGATGGGTTCGTGGGCGATGGGTACTGGTGCAGCGGGAAACTCCCTGACGTGCTCGCGGACAACGCTCGCTTCTCCACCT
This sequence comes from Strigops habroptila, assembly GCF_004027225.2. Taxonomy (NCBI): domain Eukaryota; kingdom Metazoa; phylum Chordata; class Aves; order Psittaciformes; family Psittacidae; genus Strigops; species Strigops habroptila. The sequence continues at coordinate 22,623,986 of NC_046360.1, read as the reverse complement.
TCTATTCCGTGAGTGACGCTCCCCTGGTGCCTCAGAATGCCAGCAGCCGGGAACAAGGCAGAGGGAGGGATTGGCTGTAGCAGGGAGAAGTGGTGGTTTTGTCTGTGTGTGTGGGGGAGAGTACAAGCACAGAGGTGTTTGCTTCCTGGGCTAGGGAAGGTGACAGCACTGTGCTGATGGGAAGATGTCCCATCTTTTCCAGATGTTGCTCGATTTTGCCAACAACACAGAAGAAGGACTGGATTTTTTCATCTATTTGTCTGATGACTCTGCTCCCAAAACTCTCTTTGTCCCCCTGAATTCTGGCTTTGTGGGCAATAAAGTAAGTCAGCAGGGATGAGCAGCTGGTCAAGGGGGCATAGAGAGCAGGAGTCCTCCAAGGCTGCCAAAATGGTGATGTTAAATCTGGGGCAGGAGGGATTTAAGCCAGAGGGATTTAGAGACCACGGGAGGTCGCTAGTCCAACCCCTCATTCAGAAGAGCTGTTCAGGTCAGGTTGTTCAGAGCCTTTGCCAGTTGAGCTTTGGCTGTTTCAAAGGATGGCAATCTCCCCTTCTCTGCAGAGTAGTTTTGGGCCATGTTGCCCATGAATTGAGCTGTCTTGTGGCCATGGAGCGTGTTGGGGCTCAGGCCAGGAGGGGTCTGCGTACAGGGGAGGGGTGGGAGCCAGCTCAGCCCTGCTCCTCCCTGTTGCTTTTTCAGACGCTGACAGGAGAAGAACTGAAGCTCCATGTGTCCTCCAGCAATGTCGTCCTCTTCAGCTTCAACCTCACAACGGGCACCATCATCCCATCCCAGTCAGGATACGACCTCCAAGTATCAGACCTCCCAGTGGGCAACGGTACAGAGCACTCAGTAGGTTTAACCTCCACAGAGGTCAAAGAAAACCCCACAAGTTTTCACCGCGTCTCTTTTGAGGCAGGGAACAATGGTGAGGCTCTCTGGTCGGGTGACATGTCTGTGTTCTGTACTGCAGGATGCCAAGGGAATCAATGACACGATGATTGTGGAGTGGGACATCGTAGCGTTCAACGGCATCATTCATGCAATTGCGGAGCCGCTGAGGATTCCCCCACCCGCCGTCCAGCTTGGCCAGGTCAGTGTCGGAGGGCACAAGTGGGAGAGGGGACGACGTGATGGATCGTTCCCAAGGACTGTCCTGGCCCGCAGTCACGCCGGGAGCACACAGGGTGCGGGGCTGACAGTGACCGGGCGCTGGTTTTGGCCGCAGGTGAACAGCGCGGCTCAGGCATCGGGCTCCGTGGCCACGGGCACGCTGTCGGCGCTGAGCTTCGCGCTGGTGCTGTCGGCCGGTGCTGGCATCGCCTATTACTGCGTGAGGCGGCGGCGGCGGGAGCAGTTCGGGTATTTCCAGGTAGGGGCGGGCCGGGGCACGGCGGGGGGGGGTGGGGGGTGGGTGTAGGAGCTCCGCCCGCGCGGCAGGGGGCGGCCGAGGGTGTGAGGCGCGCGCCACTGCCCAAGGCCCCGCCCCCGCAGGCGGACCTGCGCGCGGACGAGGAGGAGGAGGAGGCGGCGGGGCCGCGCGCCGCCAGGCCCCGCCCGCAGCGGCCGCTCGTCGCCATCCCCAACCCGCTGTACGGCGGGCACGCGCCAGACTACGAGCCGCTGCAGGTGAGCGCTGCCCCGCCCCGTGTGCCGCCCCGTGTGCCGCCTCTTGTGCCTCCTTGCCCCGCCCCTTGTCCCGCCCCGTCCCGCCGCTTGTGCTGCCCCCACACCGCTCCTTGTACCGCCCCGACCCGTGTGCCGCCCTGGCCCCGCCCCTGGCCCCGCCCCTTGTGCCTCCCTGCACCGCCCCTTGTGCCGCCCGGCCCCGCCCTCACGCCGCTCTCTCCGCAGGACTCGCTCCTGTCCGACGCTGCCGCCGGCGGCCGCCCGCAGTGACGCTCCCTTCGCCCGCGGCCCAATAAAGAGCTCACCGCCACCGCCTGTGCCGCGCCTGCTCTCCGCCGGCCCGCCCGCCCGTACCAGCCACCATCAGCCCCTCACCCGGCGGCTCTCGCCCCCGGCTCGGCTGGTCCCTCCCACCTGCCCTACACGAGGGGCTGCCCACCCACGGGCTTAGTCCAACCAACCCCGGAGAGGACCCTGTTCCTCTCCCTCAGCTGCCCCCACATGGACAACACACAGCCATTGCCACAGCCCCAGTGCTCTCAAACACCCCCTGCCTGCCCTCTGCTACCTCTCCCCCCAAGCCAACAGCCCTTAACCCACCACCCAGACCCACCATGCATCCCAAAGACCCATCATGCACACCACTACTCACCAGCATCCTTCCTCCTCACTGCGAGCCCCAGCACAAGTGTATTTGCTCTCTCGTCCCTCTCCTACCTGTCACCTCACCACGGGCTGGACTGTCACCCTTGTTGCCACTTGCAGCTGGTGCAGCAGCAAGGGAGGAGGTGATGGACCAGAGCAAGCAACATGTTCAGATCCTGCACCAAGAGCTCTGCCTTCAAACACCCCCTGACTGCCCCTGCATGTCTCCAGTGCCAGCAGCTACATTACATCTCTCCTGCTTGCTTTGGGGACCACCTTACACTGCCCCCCACCTCACCCCTCCCTCCAGGGCCTCTTACCCCTCATCCCATTGCTGTAGCTTTCCCACACGCCCAGTTTTCCAATGGAATGGCAGCTGGCCACCATCAGTGTGGCACAAACTCTCAACAACCGCAACTCCTCTCTCTGCTCCTTTGCCCCTCCCGAGGGCCCTCCCTGTCCCCCAGGGCAGGCTGAAGCTTCGGCAGAGCCAGCATAGCCCCAAACTGGGTGAAAAACTTGTTTTCTGCTCCTTGCATCCTTAAGTAGCTCTGACCTGCCTGGGCCTCCAGGCCACCATCCTTATCCCCTGTCCTATATGCTCTGGCATCGCTATTATCTTGCCCTAAGGAGGCACACAGCTTTGCGTGGCCTTGCTCCCCTTTCAGCACCCCCACACCCAGCAGCATGTCACTCTCCTCCCCTGACATCCTCAGCAGCCCCTTCATACACCTTAGGCCACATCTCTGTGAACACAGGTGGAGGCCAACACCTCTGCTGCCAACCCTGCACCTTCCCTGAAAGGCTGAACACATCCCTCTGCAACTCACAACAGACCACGCTGCCTGAGCTGCCAAAACACTGATGTCACATAGCACCAAACCCCCAAAATACTGACAGTGCATGGCATTAAACTCACTCAAAAACCAGGCATGGCAGCAAACACTTGGTTTTTAGACTTTGTGACCTGCTCCCACCCCACTCTCACACAGGACTTGCACTTCCTGTACATTTAACCAGCAGTTACCTACCTGTGTCCCCCAGTGGACAGACCAGTCTGGTGGGGAGCAGGATGGGGCTGAGGGCTGCTGGTATCTGGATTGGTAACACTGCTGATGCTTTGTCCTCCACGATGTCCTCCACTGCTTGCCCAGTTGGCAACCCTGTCCCTTCACTGTCCACCTCCAGACTCACTCACGAATAGTACCCCAGGCTATTGGGACAGCTACAGCCCTGATACACCTTGTCACACCTCATGTGGGGGTCTGTGTTGTGCTCACCAAGCACCAGAGACTCAGGACACCATTTCTGAGCCACTTCTCTGTGCACAGAGCAGGGAGCAGCAGCTTGTGCCCACCAGCACTGGCTCTCCACCTCCCTGACTCCCACAGCCCAGAACAAGCACCCATCCTCTGCCCAGCCTGCAAAGCACCTCAGGGAAAGGGATGGAACCCGTGAAGGGGAGAAAAATACACACACCACCTACACGTGTACGTAAGTGTCAAACGCCCTTTAGTGGTAGACAGAGGTGCTGCTGGCCGAGCTCCCGGCTCCACGCACAGCCGCGCGCTGTGCTGCTGGCCGAGCTCCCGGCTCCACGCACAGCCGCGCGCTGTGCTGCTGCCCCGAGTACCTGTCCCCTCACCGGATATGCACCATCTCCTCCAGGAAGGGGGTTTTCATGCAGCCTGTGCAGAGCTGATCCATCCAGAGCGGCGCCTCGTGCTGCAGGGGGGTGCGCCGGGGGTAGAAGGTGAAATTCACGTCGTAGTTCAGCAGGCAGCTGATGGAGGCCATGTAGATGTCAGAGAACCGCACCAGCCGCCGAGAGAAGTACGTGGGGTTGTGGAACGTGCGGAAGATGCTTCCAAACTGGGGGTTGAACAGGTTCTTCGTCAGTGACCTGAGAAGGAAGAGATGGTGTGCTGTAGGTAAGGCCATGGTCACAGATTCTTCCCCCTCCCATCCCCTACCTCTGGGCCACCCTGTTCCCAGAAGACATTGTGGGATCACCCTAAGCACCCTTCCACCCCGGCTGCGTTGCAGACCAGTCCCTGTGCAGCGAGTCTGTGATGAATATTCAATGCACTTTTATTCTTCTTTGTCGCCGTACCTGTTATGGGCAGGAACCCCCCTTCATTGCCAGGAGGTGCAGCAGCAGACACAGCCCATCATCGCCTCCCAGCACAGGGTGACACCACCTCCCCTTTCCCACCCTGCCTTCAAACCAGTCCAACCTCACCAGCCGCAGGACTGCACTGCTGCTCCCCACCCAGACAGTGACACCAGGCCAGCACCACTGTCCCCAAAATAGGTTACAAAACAGACCCAGTGCAGGCCTGGGAGCCCCCAGGAGGCCCCACGCTCACCTGATCTCCTGACGTTCCTTCATCCACTCCAGCAACACTTGCTTTGACTCCGCATCCTGATACATCTGCAAAGACAGCAGCAGAAAGCCCCATATTGTGTCAGCCCTGCAGGCCACACCTCAGGTTCCCCAGGATTCCACTGTAACTCATGAACCCATGAGTCCACTGCACCAGGAAGAGGATGGGGTATTTTTGACCACACAGGCAAGGTGGTATGTCCCCTGATTCCCATGCTAAGCCCTAAACGCAGATTCAGAAGGCAGAATGTTACCCGTGTCGCTCAGCCAGGAGCTGTTTACCTGCATTCTCTCTAGCAGCCCTGTCAGAGCCTGCTGCCAGGTCAGGGAGTGCATGTACTGCTCTGTGTTTATGATCCGAATCTCCGTCTCCAGTTCAGGAACGATGGCTCCGGTCCTCCAGCCATGACGCAGCATGAGGTCCTAGGGGTCAGGATGAAAAATAACCAACCAAGAATTCAGCATAAAGACTGAAAGCCAGACACAACCCTGCTTCCTAAAAGAGTGGTCTGTTCCCATTATAGATTCTCAGGGGACAGGCATCCGTGGCTCATGCCAGGTCATGCTAGTAACAGCCATCTATCTCCTGGCCACCAGGCTCAGCTGCGTGAAACAGCTACAAAAGTGGGATCCACACAAACTGCTCCCCAATTCATGGACCAGCAGATGGTCTTTACCCACAGAAAGTACTTCAGGAGCCCTTTCTCCACTGCCTGACAGCAGAGTGGGGATGCTTGTGTGTCCTGTGTGTGCCTCAAAAGGCACAGCCTGCAGAGCACCCAGCACAGCATAGCAGAGACCCAAGCACTCAGATCAGGGCCCTGCCTTACACTCCACCACAGCTGCCACCACAACAGTCAGTCACACCGGCTTGCTCCCCTCTGCTGAAGGGCAGAGAGGCCTTTCCACTTACCGCCAGGTCGCTGTACAGATGGTCACCAAAGTAGAGCACTTTGGAGCCACGCCAGCCTGTCAGCCTCAGAAAGTCAAAGAGGTTACCCTGGAAGTAAAAGAAGCACAGAGAGAAATGTGGTTACAGGCCCGATGCCTCCATCCTCACTGCATGGTACTGGACAGCCACCCCAGCAGCGCTGTCAACACAGCTGGATATGCCACCTTATCGCATGCAAATGTGAACACTCTCATGAGATGTCCACCTGCTCACTCCCCCACCATCTAAACTCAGCGGTTTCTGTCCTTTCCCACCTTATTTCACTTTCTTTCCATGTGAAAACCCCCTGTACATCCCTCAGCTTTTCTTAGGCCTCAGAAAAAGGCAGAAACCCTTCCAAACCCAACAGGCAATTCAGGGGAAGTTCTGTGCTCTAGAGCACAGAGAGTCAAGAGGACAAAAAAGGCAACAAAAGGAGGCAGTTTAGAGGCCAAAGTGAAAGACACCTAAGTTAGAAAATCCTAAGCAATGGACAGAAAGAACCCCAGGTGTTCTGGGTTCAGAAGTTGTTGGGCTCAGGTGATAATGATTTCATCTCACAGGTGCATCAGAGGTGAGGTGAGGTGAGCACCATCGTGCAAGGCTTTCAGAGCCCAGAGCAGCTGAGGCTGTTCTCACGTCACTGACCACCATCCCAACCCAAGAGACTACCACCACCCACGTGCTCACAGGAATTGCTTAACCAGGCCAAAAAGCCAGGCAGCTTGGGCAGCTTCGCAGCTAAGTAAAACAAACCAAACCCCAAAGCACCAGCTAAAGCACAGCACAGAGGCTTTCCAAACATCCATCCACACACAGAGGAGACTTCAGGGACCCCCCTTCCATCTCCACACAAGTTTTCCACATGAGTCACAACAGAAACAAAACCCGCTAGGGAAGGAAAAGGCCCCACCAATGCCAGACTGGACTGTGCCAGCACAAGCAGTCAATGCAAACATGCAAGCCCCTCAGCAGCATCCCTCCAGCCAGTCTCTAGTGCCAGGAAAGAGCCAGCATGGATACCAAACAGCACCAGCCCCGATGGAAGACCCCAAACACAAGCCAGCTCCTACAACAGTCTGCAGCCCTGCATCTGGCCACTGGCAACATGCTGTATGCACTGCAAAGGGTGCCCAGAACCAGGGTGCTGGGCCTCCTGCTGCTGCAGCATCACTGGAGCTGTGCAGACGTCCTTTAACAGCCCAGACACACAGGGCCAGGCAGGCCTCTGCATTTCCTGGACATGACATTGCTGCTGCTTGCTCGAGGGTTGCTCAGGGAGCCACTGGCAGAGCAGGAAAATGGTCCACAGCCTTGGGAGGAGGATGGTCATTTTGCTGTGCTCTGGTCACCTCAAACAGCAGTGGACCTGACAACTAGGAACCTTCTGTGGAGCTCCACTGAGCCACAGACCCGCTATGTGACCTCCAGGAGCTGGGTGTCCTCCCCTCCTGAGATCACAGACTAGGGGAGGGACGGGAGCACACACATGGCACAAACAGAAAATACCACATCAGAAAGGGAGGGACTAGAGGGCCATCACTTTGCCCAGTCCCCAGGACAAAACACCCATCCCTGAGGACCCGTTCATAGGAGATACCCACAGCACAACCACCATACAGCTGTGCTTCGGCGACAGGAACAAGTCAGCTGAGAGGCCTCTGGCAACATCACCAGCACAGCAAGGTCCAAGGCCGCTAACACTTGCGAGAAATAAGCCTATTGTGGCACTCCAAGAAACCAAAAATGCTGGGGACACAGTGAACTACAGCCATGATACAGCCCTGTCACATACCAAGAACCACAGTTAGACAACAAACTTGATACAGTCGGATGAACATTGTGGTCGAGGAGCACTAGAGTGGAGGCCAAAATCCTCCCTCCAAAATCCATCCCTCTTTTCTCCCTCATCTTTTCCCTTCCTCAATGCACCATTCACTTAGGTGAGCAACCTGTGGCCACAAGATGTAAGTGGTCAAGAGCAGGATTTAATTCAGCAATAAACCCCATTGCTGAAGTGTGCCTTTTCTTCTGAGGGAGTTGCCAACCCCCTGGGAAAGTTTGCCCATGGGAGAGACACTTTGCATGAGCTCTACTTGCATGCTTCCAGCTCCTAGCTCTTGGCAGAGGATGGGACACTAGCAGAGCACTTTGACAGACCCACCGGACAAGCCAGAGGCTTCCCAACAGCACTACTCAAGGAGATGACCTACTTCTCTACCACAGGTCAGGTCCCAGCTACTCGACTGCAATCTCACTAACAGTTTCTTCCTGTGGGATTGGATATAACCAAGAACAAACTGTCCTAAGGCCAGAGGCAACTTGTTCTCAAGGGACAAGCCAACTGCAATGAGAACATCCCAAGGCAGCAAGTTCACCAGAGTAATAGCGCATCCTTCGGACTTGCTTGTCCTTCAGGAGAGAGACAGGAGCCAGGCTTTGTACCCTATTTGATCACCCTTGTTTCTCTATTCCCTGCTCCACAAGTCCTCTTTTCCAAACTTGTAGAGGTGTGGGTGATCTTTGCATACACATTAGATTGCAGAAAGCTCTGCCTCCTTACCCTGAACTACCACACTCTTGAGAGCAACTCCACGACAAGAGTTCCAGGACCAGGACACCAGAAGAGCCATGGGAAAGCTGCACTATTGGCCACACTGGACAATGTCAGAACAGAGCTCCCAAGGTGAAGTTTCATTGTACCCTGGGGCATGGGGCATTCCAGGTTTTTCCAGTGACTTTCAAAACTGTGGATGCCTTATAAGTCCCCACCATTTCAGACTTGCTTCCTACCCTTTATGCACCCCTTCACTTTACCTCTTTGTAGATCTTTCCTTTCTCCAGCTGGTTTATTTTGTCCCACTGCAGTGAGCCATTATCATCCAGTTTTCTAAAAGGTCTGGAAAAAAAAGTGGGAAAACATCAACTTCTTTTGATTTTTGGTGAAAATCACCCAAAACACTTGAATCGGAAAACTTTTCTACCTATGTAACAACTCCTAACAAAAGAATGAGAAGTGCCCTTCTGGGCCTTCTGCACCACTTTCTCAGGGGAAGAGAAAGTGTGAGAGGGAAATACCTTTTCAAAATGCTTCCATTGATTGGAACCATTCCATGCCAATATCCCCAACAACCCTTCTTGCTTTCTAGATATAGAGAAGAGGGAAAAAAACCCAAAACATAATTACTGTCTCTGAAATGCTGAGGCCAAGAAGGCTTTGCCATGAAACACTCCGTGTCCTGTTGCAGTCTGGCTACACCCCAGCCCAAGAGGGACTGCGGTTCCTGAGGGCTTGTCTGGTTACCTTCCACTTGGACAGAAGCAGCAAACCAAGGCTTAAGAAGTTACTTGGCTCCTATGAACATTCATGCTCGATGGGAACATTGGTCCCTCTTGGGATAAGAGTTCCAAACTGGGAGCTCCAGGATCAGAAGCCTTCCTATGAAGCTGCTCCTGCTGCAAGCAGAGATAATCTCATCCAGAGATATTGTATGATCCCGACCACCCTAGGGCAGAAGGAATCCAGCCTCCCACCATGAACGCTACAGAGTACCTGGGCAAGGGGCTTCAAAACCATGAGTGGTCTCTAGTGCACACCTGCATTTTCCCTCAGAGAAAACATGCCACAGTTCACTAGAGCTCACCATCAGGAGGTTCCCCTCACCTTGGGTGTATGTGCCATGTCATTCCACTGGCCCACTACATGAGTGGACCTTAGGCACCATGCAGCTGTAAGGTTTTATCTCCTAGAAGACCAGATCATCATATCTCCAGGCTATGTTTGTAAGACACTTCACCTACATCCCATGAAGAAAATCTTTACAAGGTCAGCACAGTTTATAAAGCCATTTCATAGTTTACTCCCATTTATGCTAGCAGCCTGGGAAATGGGGGAAGAAAATACATAAATAGAAAAGACTAGACCTCTCCCTCAAGGGCAGTAATTCCTGGTCAGTCATAAGTTGAGGCAGCAAAGCAGACATAAGCTCCCAAAGCAAATAATCCAAAGAGCAAAGCGAGGACAGCAGCTAGTCCCTTGGCAGCACCTAATTGATCACAAAACTCAGACACCATGTACAAAGGCTTCTAGAGCTGCCAATTACCAAACAGCGTGTATATGGCAACAGAAAGAAAGGAAAGGAAAGAAAGGTAAGGAAAGGAAAGAAAGAAAGGAAGGAAGGAAGGAAAGGAAGGAAGGAAGGAAAGGAAGGAAGGAAGGAAAGGAAGGAAGGAAGGAAGGAAGGAAGGAAGGAAGGAAGGAAGGAAGGAAGGAAAGGAAGGAAAGGAAGGAAGGAAAGGAAGGAAGGAAAGGAAGGAAGGAAAGGAAGGAAGGAAAGGAAGGAAGGAAGGAAAGGAAGGAAAGGAAGGAAAGGAAAGAAGGAAAGGAAGGAAGGAAAGGAAGGAAGGAAAGGAAGGAAGGAAAGGAAGGAAGGAAAGGAAGGAAAGGAAGGAAAGGAAGGAAAGGAAGGAAAGGAAGGAAAGGAAGGAAAGGAAGGAAAGGAAGGAAAGGAAGAGAGAGAGAAAGGAAAAGAAAGGAAAGAGAGAAAAGAAAGAAAAGAAAGGAAAGAGAGAAAGAGAGAAAGAGAGAAAGGAAAGGAAGGAAAGGAAGGAAAGGAAGGAAAGGAAGGAAAGGAAGGAAAGGAAGGAAAGGAAGGAAAGGAAGGAAAGGAAGGAAAGGAAGGAAAGGAAGGAAAGGAAGGAAAGGAAGAGAGAGAGAAAGGAAAAGAAAGGAAAGAGAAAAGAAAGAAAAGAAAGGAAAGAGAGAAAGAGAGAAAGGAAAGAAAGGAAAGAAAGGAAAGAAAGGAAAGAAAGGAAAGAAAGGAAAGAAAGGAAAGAAAGGAAAGAAAGGAAAGAAAGGAAAGAAAGGAAAGAAAGGAAAGAAAGGAAAGAAAGGAAAGAAAGGAAAGAAAGGAAAGAAAGGAAAGAAAGGAAAGAAAGAAACAAAACCCACACAGATATTTGCTGTGGGGAACAGGAAAAGGAAAGATTTTGGCACATTCTCAAGACCCAGAGGCATGAAATGGCCAGCTCTCATACACACCATTCCACTCTTTTTTTTCTTTCTAAAGATTTAAGTACATTATTACCCCTAAAAGTCTAAGTTAAGCACAGACAATGACAAAACTGATGACAGACAATTTTAGAAACATGCTTTCTGCCTGGCACTACTCATTCTACTTATTCCCAGACTGGTCAGTTTTCATCTCCTCAAAGAGTATCAAAGATGACAGTGGAAATGGAAAGTAAAAGACAGGGGGCCCAAAACCTCAGCCCCCCGTGCAGCAGGGCAGTGCTTCCCCAGGACACGTACTTCCGCCGATCAGTGAAGAAGTTGGGTTTGTCAGCTTGCACAATGACCATGTCAAATAAGTCCCGCCAGTTCTTGCCAACCATGTGTTTCATTCCTTTGTCCCTAAGGGCAAAGGAACAGCAAAGTTAACAGATCCGGTACTCTTTTTCACCCAACACTGCATTATTACTCTAATTTCAGTAACAGAGAAGAAAGCATAGATGGCAGGGGGTTGGAACTAGATGATCTTAAGGTCCTTTCCAACCCAAACCATTCTATGATTCTATGGTCTGTGAATCCCCCCAAGGTCTCTCATTGCACAGAGTGTTGATACAGCACTTCGACCACTTCAAGCTGTCCCACCCTTTCTCCTCTACCATGGGAAGTCCACAGAAGTCTGTGATGCAGCAAAAGCTGCTAGAGGTAATGGCAACTGTCAGCTCTGTAACACTGTGGCCAGCCACAGCCTTGTATCTTCTTCAAAAACGTGAGAGTCAATGTGGAGAGCGCTGTGGGGTGCAACATTCACCACAACCGGTTCCCAGAGAGCACCCTCACGAGTATTGCCACAAAAACCTCTAGCATACAACTTTCAGATGCTCACAGGAGAGACCACACAGCAGAGTTCTTGCTGTGGTGACCCACTGATATGCAGTAATGGTACTCACACAAAGCTAAAGGGACTGTTTGTAATGAGGAAGAGTTTCTTCTTGTGGTTCACCAGTCGGTTTAGCACAGCATAGATTTCATCCCCATGCAGAATATACTGTTCTATATCAGAATAAAACAGACATTGTCAATCAAAAGTGGCATAAGTCATGACCATATTTCTTTTTAAAAACAAACCCAAACCTAGCTCCTATACCACTAGGGATGCAAAAGGCCTGAGTTAGATCCACCTAAGGCACGCAGGTACTGAACCACCATGGTGACAAAATGGCCTTCATCATCTTCTGCAATCCCATCCAGAGGGAAAAGAAAGACTGAGGAACTGAAATGGCTGGCAAAAAAGAGGGTTGATACCAAACCATCACAAGGGACAGGCACAGCCACTCCAAGCCATGTTGCTACCAGGAGCTTTCCTTCTCCTGAATGACCAGGAAGCCTTCCCAGGTGGGATGTATGTGGTGCCTTTGCATGTTCACATCATGCCAAGGACCATCATCCCTCGCTTTCAAGCTGAGGGAAAACAGAAACACAAGCAATAAGGTAGCTGTTTCCTCCATTAGAATAGATCCTCCACCTGACACTAAACACCACTTGTTTCTTAATCCCACTCTGCCCCTCAGCTGCCTTTAAACAGGCCACAACCAAGTATTTCATCAAATTCTGTGTCCCCCTGACTCCTGTTACTGCATGTAGCAACTACACATCTTTTACACAGAACGTCACACAGTACGAGACATGTCAAAACAGGTTGGGCACCAGAGCTCTATTTAACTCACCCATATCTTTTTCAATCCATTTGTACATCACTCCTTTCACATGTACATCTCTAATAGCATCCTAAAGAAAATGGCAGAGAAAAATGTTTCAGGTTTACATATGACATTCCTGTTTCCCAGCATGCAAACCTATTGCCACCACTGAAGACCAATACAGTAATGACACACACCCTCTTCTTGCTGAATGAACAAAAGCTATGTTAAAGTTAAGCAGAGGACCTTGTACACTGGGGGTCACCAACATACCAAAAAGAAGAACATAGTGGCTAGCTCAGCTGATGCAGGAGAAGGGGAAAAACCTCAAAACCTATCTATGAAAGCACAACTTCCTTCCTGCTCCTGGAAACCAGCACATGTTAACACACTGCCCACTTTTCAGGAGGGATGCAAGTTAAAACAGATATTGTCAAGGGCATCCAAATAACCTCTGTTTTCCAGGCCAGAGGCCAAGATGCAACACATTTTTGGCCAAACCCAACTGAAATTCTTCCCGTCTCCATCCAATGGGATATGCCAGATACACAAAATGATTTTCAGAGCAGCAACACATTTAGCAGTGTCTGCACATGCAAACGCTTGGTTTAATGGTACCGTTTTCATCCCTGACAGTTCAGACAGGTAAACAAATGCTGCCTTTCCCCAGGACCCTTAAATCCCAGTTACACTACATGGGCTCAGGAGCTGCCCTTTCAGACTGGATTCCCACACTGGCCACTGACATTGCTACTGGTCTCATGGCTGTGCTGGTGAAACCTGCTCGTCACCCTAAAAATCATTTCCTTCAAAGCTTGGAGAGAATCAGAATTTACATCCTAGATGGGGGACGATGAAGGAGAGGGCGTTACCTCTTCAAAACAGCTTTAGGAGTCTTTCCACCACGTGGATTTGAATGGTAAAAAGGCAGAGGTCACATCTAGTTCACTAAGGGACTGCCTTATTGGAAAGAAACTGAACAAAAAGCAAGAGAGCTAACAAGCAAACAATCTTCTCTTGACCAGCACTGGCACTAAAAGCAAGCAATGCTTTGGATTTTTGTCAAAACTACCTTTGCAGAGCAGAAGGAGATTCCAGCGTGCTCCTTCCCTAAATCCCTGCCCCCAAAAAGCAAAAGAAGAGAAAAGGGAAAGGGAAAGAAAATTGGTAGCCTGGGGAAGTGCCAAACAGGGCTCAAAAACTTCTCCAAAGGAAAGCAGAGTAAACTGTACATTCTCACTCTGAAATATGAAGTGACCAAACTGGTATGACCAGACTACTTGGTTTACATGTCAGCTTCACCATTGCCTCAGGGTCTGCCATTTTGACTCTGTGCGGTGTCTGTAGCACTCAACCTGCTCCCAAACACACAGCTCTGCAAACAGGATTACCACGAACAATTACAGAAGAGTGTCAGGTTTAGACATGTCTTAACCCACTGTGAGCTGGGTTGTCATATCAGCTGGGACTGTGCAAGCCCTCTCAGACACCTGCCTGTGTAGGCACAGAAGGATCCCTGTGCTTATGTCCACAAACCACTTCTTTGCACTTGCACTCGGGTACTGCAAAGGGATAAGTTTTGCAAAAATGTTTGTTTATCCTCATTGTACATAAAAAAGGCAAGAACTTGTCTGGTGAGAGCACAGGACAGCCCCCAGCTTTGCAGTGTAGATTTCAGGCATTGGCACAGATTTTCTGTCCTAGCTCTCTGCTCTGCCTACCTCACTCATTCCACTGGAATGATCACATCCCTCAGCAAAGGATGCAAAGAAAAATGCCAGGATCAGCAAAGTCAGGGCTTTGAGGACTTGAGCACACCATTTGCACTGTACTGTCAATACGTGTTGAGTATGTATTAGGCTGTGTCAACCACCCAACTGCTCTCAAGATTTCAATTAGAAACACATCCATTTTGATCTCAAAAGAAGGTTCAGAAGACACTCTTGACAAAAGCCTCAGGAGTCAGCTGTATCCTCTCTTCCCATTTTCCTCACCTCAAGAGCGAAAACAACTACAACAACTACTAGCACCCTGGAAACATGTTAAGGTCTTGTGGAAACTGGCTGGCATGCTCCTATCAAGCACTAACAGAAGGTCAGAATGTAAGCTGTAATCCTTGGCTGCAGCCAAGCTGATGGGGAGGTTCCTTATCAGAAAAGCAGCAGCACAGACGTGGAGCTCCATTTCCCTCACAAAAAGACTGAGAGGCGTGTGTATGGGCTGCTACCAGGGGATGAGCATAAGATTCCCACAAGGTACAAATCAAAAGCCCCTCTCCAAGGGTGTGAGATATGGCTTGGATACCAAGAAAGGTGCATCATCTGTTAACAGAAGTCACCCAGGGCAGCAATATCAAGCACTTACATCTTGTCTTCAGCATTAACTAAGAAGTCAAGCAATACCCCCAACAACACTGATAATCCCACACAGCCCTTTCAAATGCCAGGAGTGAAGCTGGAGGACACAGCACCTTGTAGTAACTGGCTGTTGAAAGCCACTGGAAAACATCCCAAAAGGATCAGACTACTCTGTAGCTACAAAGGGAAGAGGTGGATTCTCAGAGCAGGCAAGGGCAAGTGTTGCACAATTGCTGTATAAAGAAAACTGTTTGGTACACGGTCAGACCAAGCCACAAATAATATCTCATTGAATAATGAATATCTCATTGAAAAATGAGATACTAACTGGAAAACATAGAACTTAAAAGTCTGCAAACAAGAAAACATTTACACAAGCTTTGTGACAGATCCCCCACAGAAGGACCTTCAGCCTAACCAGCCTACACACTCCTGCAAGAGATAATGTACAGCAACACCAACGCTGGAGTAGACAGAAACCCAACATGTTCTGAAAACACAGCTTTGAATATTCCCTGGTGATCCTTTGATCTAAAGGGCAACGATGCTGTTCTATCAGGCTGCTCCCTAACAGCCCCTTAGGTTTGGGTACTGCAGAGCTCACGGGTGCTAACAAAGAGCTCAATTCTGATGTGGTATGAGCTATGGGGCTGTTGACACTTTACTTACAGATATGTCCTTGTAAAGGTGCACCTGGTCAAACTCAATACCATGAGTTATGAAGTAATCAATGACTGAAGAGAGCAGTGTCATTTCAGGAAGAGAAAAAATGTCCATAAACTGCTTAAGTGATGGACCCTGGAAAGCAAAAAAATGAAAGAGACACATTAAGCAAAAAATACTTTAAAAAAAAGAAAAAAAAGGCTAAGCCAGCAAACAAACTCCTATCACCCAGTGCCATCTGGAAGACATTCCAGGCTGACAAAAACACTAATGTGAAAAGTCCCAGCCACTCAGCAAGTAGCTCTCTCTTCTCAACCAAAATACTAATGCATGAACACTTGACAAGAGAGAGGCTTCACCTTCACAGAAATCACAAAACAAACCAAGCATCATTAACATCATCGGGTGGAGGTGGAGGAATTGGGAAGTCTGTTCTAGACACTAACTTTTATTTCAACCTCATGCCCTCTTGGCATTAATGAAGGTGGCAACAGACAACACTCTGCTAAAGAAGCAGCTGTGGCCCTTGCTGGAGATGCCCCATCGCTCATCTAAACCAATCTGTGACATTGGACACATGGGCACCAAAGCTGCTCCAACCACATTCCGGTGAGATTTCACACGACAATGCAGGAATCACTCCAACAAGCAGTTTGTCAACACCTGTATGCCCCTGAGTCACTCCAGAAAACCCAGAGTGGGCACAAAGAAGAAGAAAAAGAACTTCAGCCCACCCAGCTGTCAACTGGAAATGGACAATTAAATTCCAACCAAGGAATAATTCATCTTGCATTAGGCAAGGTGGCAGCTCTCCCATACATTTGCTATTTTTATTGACTATCAATCAGAGAACTATCAGCAGGTCAACAGCCAACTTTGGGTCCAGAGAAGCCTTCCAGTAAAACAAAGCTTGTTTATTCAGTAGGTACCACCTGTGCAGAAGACTGTGGTGACTCTCACTGGTAAGATGAAGCTGGAATCAGTTCTTTCGTCTTTCATTGCTGAAGTGCCAGGTCAGCCAAGGGGACAGTTATCGAGGTCTTGTACTTGAAAAGCAGTCTGGGAGGTGCACAGACCTCTCAATGAACCTGGTCACCAGAGGTGCCCTGGCAATCCAGTCACATAGTGCCTTTGCATGTCAGCTTTGAGCAACCCATGACTGATAGCCACAAAGTTGCAACTCTCTAGGATAATACTCATCCACATCAGAAGGCATTTATTATAGCTATGTGACAGACAGACATGAAAGCAGCATCCAAAAGATCACAGAAGGTACACGTGGTGGAAGCTGAGAGAGGGCACATGCTGCCTAACGACGAACGCTTGTCCCTGTCATGTCAGGATGTAACAAAAGTAACATCTCTTATTAAGTCTGGTCTTGTAAGGGCAGAACAAGAGACTGGCACTCTTTGCAGCACTATCTAAAGGTAACAGGGGGACAACACAAGTTGGGGTCAAGAAAGATGATGCAAAATGAATAAAGGAACAACAAACAGCATTTTGCCTAAGGTCTATTACCAAAAAATGCTGCAATCAAAAGCTATGTCAGTGTGTTGAGGGTTATGTAGTTTCCAGCCAGCCAGCACAGGACAACTTGACCTACAGCAGAAGAAAACACAAACCATACCCTCTGGTCTGAGCTACATACTGCACACAGTGGTGCTGCTTAGTGATACTCAATGAATCCTTTCAACAGACTTCTGTCCATTTTGATGCGTTGTTGCTAAGGGAACATTTCTCCCACTAAAATTCTCCCAGCAAAACCAAAATTTCCTGAAAACAGCCTCCATCTCTTTTCTTCCTGTTGTGGGATTCTGGGAAAGAACCAAGAGGGACACAGACAGGCAGCTCCTACTGAAATTACTAGGTATGGCAGAGTGCAGCAGAGCAATGACCCAGCTTTCAACACCTTAAGCATAGAGAAGACAGTTAAATCTTTGATATTAACAGGTAAGATTTACCTTGCCAACAGTGATATCATTCAAGGATAGTTCCTTGTGGCATTATCTTACAAAGCAAGTCCAGCTTCCACTCATCCCATTTAGTGGCCTTGACTTCCTTACAGCAGATAGTGTCACGAGTAGGATGAAAATTGGACCACAGTTTTAGAATGCTACATATGCTTTTTCCACAACACCCACAAGTTCTCTACCTTGATTACAGGCCATCACTAGTTCTGCCAGTGAAAGCCACACTAGCTGCACTGTCTAACCCCGAGCAAGATCTGTGCCTTCCTGCTGCAGGTGTTAGTATGCTGGTAGCTGTCCACACACTCCTGCCAAGAGAGGATCGAGAAAACACTTAAGAGAGAATACTTATGCACTTCAGCTATATCAGTCCCACTTGTCTCATGCCTTGCTGCCTGGAATCACTGACTGGCAGCCCTTCCTGGTACCCATACAGGTAGTGACATCAGCATGGCAGACTAAAGAGGACAAGACCAAAGATCCCTG
Source organism: Strigops habroptila (assembly GCF_004027225.2). NCBI lineage: Eukaryota > Metazoa > Chordata > Aves > Psittaciformes > Psittacidae > Strigops > Strigops habroptila. The sequence goes on along the minus strand of NC_046360.1, from coordinate 22,606,211 downwards.
CTAAAGCCTCACTCCACACCAATTGCGCTGCACCTGCTCACAGCAGCAGTCATCTTAACCCAGCTGCTTTCCCACTAATGTGTTAGTGCACAGGCTGAGCAGACACTGCTGTGTGAAAATGTCATTAGTTGTATATACTTTCATTCTCTTTGGAATCCACCTATTAGTTTATGGAGCTGATTACATTATTAGGAGAGGAGTTGCACCTCTTCACAAAGAATAAGCTATCTCTACTTCTGTGGCCAAATGTTATACTGTATTTTTCAATACTAACTACAGGAAAGAGGAAAACACCTGGTATGTACAAAGCAGCACAGAAAGACACCTTGGCATGAGCACCTGGTCCTACAAAAGGCCACAGCTCAAAGCAGATTTCATGCTTACAGTTATTTAAAAAGAAAGGTGAAATCACTTCACATTTGCCGGGAGTGAGGAGAGTTGCACAGCGGGAGGCAAATGGAGTGCAGTTTACAGATAACAAACACTAAACAGAAACATCCTATTTCAAAGCTGGAAACAACACTGAGCTATAAACAGAGTATACATTTATCCAGAAAGCAACCACCAAGATTAATTGGTCCCAAGAGAGAGAGAGGAATCAAAAAATGACCTTGCTGGAGACTTCACACAGCAGACTCAAAGGGGTATTACCAGAGGAAGCTTGCCCTTCACAGTCCAGCTTCCCCTAAGGCAACTGAACTAACAAAGCGCAAGAAACAAAGCTTTTCTGGGGGGAAAGGGATGTGAGGCTCTGCTTGCCCACTGCATCACATTAGACACTTGAGGCAGAAAAATCTCTAACTTCCTCTAGTTCAGGCAACTGAAGGATTTCTACAGCTCCTAAGGGCACAATGTCAATACTTTATTGTGACAGTAAGCTTTTCTGCCTAAAAAAAAGCCAAAACCCACACTCATGGATGTCAACCCTATGAATAATAGCAACTGAGGTGTGGAGGGGGATCCCTTTAATGGAGGAAAAAGAACCATACCCAAAACCAAAGAGAAAGGCACTGCAAGCGCCCTGCTGCTACACACACATACGCCCCCTCCTGCACAACTCGCTGCAAACAGCATCACTGCAGGCTGCTGTTGGGAGCTAGATTTGGCCAAGGACCAAGCAGGGAACATCTCCCTATCAGTCTCCAGAGCCGTACAGCTCTAGGCCAATAGCCCTGGTGTTTAGAATTATTCACAGATGTCTTTCACATGCTAAACTGCTAAATAACCTCTGGGGCAAATTCCCACTAGAACAAAACCACGCACTGCAGGTCACTAGGGACTAAGCCTTTTGGAGTCTGAGGGAGGCTGGAGTCATTCACATGCTCACACAATTCACTTTGTTTTCATAGCTCTTAAAAGAGCTGCTGCATCATAGCAGTAAAGGGCTTACAATACCTTGCCATAGAAGTCACTCATCTGGTACAGGGGGATGTGCTGCGTACCACCATAGAGTTCAATTACCTCTTCATCAGGCACTGGTTTGAGCCCTCTAGACACAAAACAACAGAAATAGTTTGTCAATAATCACCAGTCTGCACAGAGCTACAAACTGCAGAGAAAGAGAAGATGGGACAAACAGGCTCCTTTCTAAAACTCACAAATTTATCTGGCACAACAAAGATAGCCAGAGAGGCTGACAGCTCCATGGTTTCTTAAGATTCACATAAAACCTTTCCTGAGACATTCTTCAGATACCTTGTTTGCTTCTTCAAGTTAATTGAGGGGCTTTATCCACATTCCAGCAGAGTTCAGACAGAGGCTTCTCTCCGCATGCTGTCAATCTGCTGATGGGACTGCCCCACCAAATCAGCCCCACGACCTGACTTTGGCTCTGCTGGGTAACTGTAGTTTTGGAGGTTGCTTCCCCAAGGTACATCACCATTGAAAGCAATGGAAGAGAGATTTCTGAAAATGAAGATTCCTTCCTATCCAGTTTTTCTAAGCAAAACAAGTTCTTTGCTAAGACCATTCAACAGAGGCCATATTTTTTCCCTGAAACATGGTAGTCACAGGTATCATTAAGCACAGATATCATCAAGCACAGGTATGGCTATGAGCTGTACCACTTGTGAACATCAGGTTATGTGACTGCTGCATGTTTTGCCTCTTGCACAATTTTTGATGGCTGTTTACTCAAGCAGTCAGCGACTTTCCCTTGCTCCTTTCTTCTTCAATAATGGTACAGCCTCTGAGAAGTCAAAAGTTGCCTCAGTTGTGCTCAAAAGCAAAGGACAGTTTAGGAAAAGGATGCTTCAAGAAAGATAATTACAAAATGACACTATGGGGAAAAAAGTTTAAACAAGTTTTCATTAAAAATCTCTTGCAAAGCTGAGTTGAAATATGGGGCAGCACCAAGCCTCTCTCTCCCCACTTCAAAAGCTGGCACTCAAAGCAGCCAATTCTCTTTGATTATGAAACTCCCTTCTTAAAATTCTTAGAGTGTTTACTGTAACTGAAGCTTAACAGCAAAAGGGCAGAGTTCAAGAAAAAAACAACATTGGCTTCCATGCTCAGGAAATACAACACAGATTTACAGGAGCTTTGCTACCAATCCCTATGAATTACTACTTCTTACATACTAACCCCACTCCACTTTGGGGCAAGGTTTTCTCCCAGTCTCCAAACTCTGCACTGTTTCAGCCACTTATCAAACACACAGCCAGCTCTCCTTGGAGGACAACAGGAGCTAAAACCTAGGCCCTAAACTGAGCCCAGATTCTGATGGATCATTACTTCTATTGACATGACTGCACTGCTTTAAGATTTTATTTGCACTATCTATCTGGACCACTCCCCTCTTAAGTTTATGAGAATGAACAGCAGACCTCTGCTGGGATACATTCCTGCCTGGAGAAGACAGGCCTGTATGTGGACCACCTACAGAGGAGTCCTTTCCTAGTGGCACTGTTTGCTCACAGACATTAACCCAGGCGTGCTGTCACGTACTCAGACATCACACAGAGTACGTGACCAGATGTGTTATTAACCATTACAAAAAGCTCCAGGTCTTCCCACCCACACTTGGCTTGAAATGCTTGAGAAAAATAACTCCCTGCAATTATATGCCAGGTAAGCATTTGAAGCAAGCGCAAACAGGATAAGCCAGATGAGAGTGTGTTCTGCTCAAAAAACCTCACCCCATATGCCATGAAGACACACTCAGATTTAGTAAGCCCCCTTTGCATATATGAGTATTTAGAAAATGACTTTCAGAGCTGACAGACCTATATGCCGTTCCCAGCTGGACATAATGGAAAGCATCGATCTTCATGAGAAGACTCTGTGATAAGGGATAGACATTTACTGTTAGAAGTAAGTTTGTACTAAAACCTTATTTAAGTTTCAAGTTCCACCCGAATTACATTTAGAAAATAAAATTCAATATGAACATTCCACATTTATGTACTATAAGCTGCACTTAGTCTCCAGCCACTTTCACACACACTTACTCATACTGTGACTTATAATTGGCCTCTCTGGCAAAATATCACCTTTCTATGAGCCAAAATACCACTCTGTGTTATACTCCAAAGTTTGTGGACAAGGATGCAGTTGAAAAACAGAGAGAACAATATTTCTGTGACTCAGTCCCTTCTTATCTCTCTTCCAAAAGCACACACGTTGAAAAGGAACTTTGTGTGCACAAGAGATCTATTTCTCATCACATTTATCTTAAGCAGAACGAAACAGGCAAGTCTTGGTTTTGAGTTCAGCTGCACCGAGTCCTTTTCTTCACACAAGAGCTCTCCCCCTCCACCATTTCTCCCTCTCCCCAATAGACTTCAGCAAAGATGTTCAGGAGCATGCCAGGCTGGTAACATCAGAGCTTTCTGCACACTTTTTGTATCAGACTCACATATTCATGAGTCATCTCTTCTCCACCATCCATCATTGTGAAGCCCTAACACAAATGCTCAGGCATCAAAAGCAGCATCATACTAAATCCACAATGCTCTGCAACTTGAATAAGGCCACAGTATCGAACTATTTGTGCTGTTTCTACCACAGTGCAAGGTAACAGATTCCACAGAACATTCACAACCTTCAGGCACCTTCTTTATCATGATACCGTATCATTGCAGCTGGTTACACCATGGGCAGACCTCCCACTCATTTGTGAGGAGTGCAGGCAAACATGCTGATTAACTTAGATAGGCACTACCCAGCTTTTTGTGTCTTTTGCAGAATCTGATCTAAGAGAAGAGAGTTCTCACCTTCTACTCACTCACTAGCTTTGCTTAGCTAGGCTAGTCTGTGTTTTGCCAATACATGAGCCAGAGATTTAAACAGAGAAAGAAACTTCTCAGTGTCTCTCACAGATCCACTTCTCACTCTATGAAGTCAGAGGCATGGGCAGTCTGCTGCCATGCTGCCACCAGAGTTAGGACAAAAGACATGGGAAAACTCTATATATTTTTCTTCATTTTCTTTTCTTCCACTGCTGGAGAACAGCACACACACTCCAGCCTGTACTGCCTGCTACCCTGGATTTGCTCAAAGCTCAACGTGGGAAAAGCTGCTACAGTGAAGCAACTTTCTCTACTGGGCTCCCACCTGACTGCCTGGCTGCAGCAGCCAGCATGACATCATTGGGCATCGGGCTTTCAGGGAATCTGTCCAAAGCCCTGAAAAGGGTTAAAGCTAGTGCTTGCACTTTGTTGGCCTGTGCTCCTAAGAAGCATGCATCTCAAGTAGCTTGGATCTTTTTCCAGGCAGTCCTATTATTCAGGGTAGGGGGTGGGGAAGGCTTCCTAAAGCATTCGCCTGACAAGTCATTTCTATTATTAGAGTAAGACATAATGCCTCTGCTCCTGGCAAATACTTGTAGTTGCAGGATTGAGGTTTGTTGATTAAATTTCCTGAAAGACAGAAATGATCACAGAAACAAGCTCAGTTTTCTATTTATTAGGTGCAGAATTAACTGACTTTTAAACTGGCAAGGCTTATTTACCAGAGGTCTTTGCTAGAATGTTCCATTCGGCTAGAGGCTACCCAAACACAAAAGACATCTTTCCCTTGGAAGGTTTATAAACAAGAAGAACCCACAAGATGAAAAGCACAGCCACCTGGGCTCACTGATAGCTTGGTGATCAAAGTTATTGCAAGCAATGACAGAAAATATTTCCACTAAAAACGTAACTCAATGGAAGACAAAGCTCAGAAGACTGAACTTTGTACAGCTTACCTTTTGTACATCATAGTGAAGTCCACGTATGGCAAACCCTGGAATGTAGTCATACTTCGCAAGCCCTTCTGGATACTGAGAAGACAAACAGCGACGTTGTTAGAGGCATAAGCATTGGATTATCAACAAAATCATTTCACCTGTTGAGCTGTCTCAGTCCAACTAGTTTGTTCACCCCAGGCATAAACTGGCCAAGGAACAGGTGCACATGATTTTGCCCCTTCAACAAAGAAAGTGGATGACTAGAGAAAGACATAAAGGAACAGGATCCCCAAAACTAGTTTCTCTCATGTAAGGGACACTAGTGAAAGTGTAACAGATTCATGCAGGCAGTGAGGACACTTCCAGTAAGCTCCATTCAATGCATATATTTGGCAAAGCAATGGCGCTGCAGAGCACCTCTAAAATGAAAGACATGGCTAGGAGAACATGCACAGACCTATTGCAAAGAAGATGCCCATAGGTGGACAAGCTGTGCAGCGTCATCTGCATTGACTCGCACAGGTCAAGTCCTGTATAGCTCCAGTGATGGTCCACGGTTCATGTTTATCCACTATGTGTACCTCGAACCAGCAATTCTGTAGGCATTATTGCCATAGTTAAGTAAAACAGACCAGACCTTTCTAGACTAAGGTTCCTGCTTCATATTTATAAAACCTCAGGAATGTAGAGTGTGGTAAATTGTCTCAAAGGAAATTAATTACGTGTACAGGCAAAACTTTCTGCAATCAAAGATTGTGAAACATGACATTTATCTCAATAAAACAAGTAATTGGCACATGTGCACAATGAATCATTTTGCAAGCACGTCTGGGGCATTGCAGTAAGCTTAATTGGGTGGAAATTCTTAGCACATCATTACCTTGAATTGTTCTATTAGGATGTCTCTGGCAGTATTGAATATCATAGAGTGTAGTAAATTAGAGTACTGTGCTAATGTGTAATCGTAGTCAAAGCCATATATCTCAACATCTCCCAGGCTGATCTCATTGTTTGCGTAGATAGCTGCCGGGTTGAGGAGATTGCAGACTCCTGGTGGAAGGAGATCTAAGAGAAGGGAAAGGGGAGAGGTTAGAGAAACTGCGAGGAGCACTGAAATTTCAACTTTTCATTGTGGACCTCTTAGAGCTGGAAGTACCACAGAGCAGCAGCAAAGGAGCACACTGCTGCTGCTGTAAACTCACCCAAATAATCCTCCCCATGAAAAAACACACTGTGAAATCTCTGGCTGTGACTAGGGATGAGCCTTTCCCAGTAAGACTGACCTTTTGTGTCAGGAAGCTGCAAAACAACATCCTCTCTGGCCTACATGAAGCAAAGCAGACCGAGATTTTCAAGTCTCAGATTTCTAGCTCACAGCAACTGCTCAGCTGCAGTTTCAGCAGCAGCTCACCAGCATGGAAGGTAGCTACAATATAATACCAGGAAAACATGCATCCCTCACTTAAAACCTGAGCAAGACAAATAGGCTAACTCTCCTCTGAGAAACCTGGATTACTTCAAGTTAGAAGTGGTGAGGTTTCTCTTTCGGCATTTTTGGTTTCTCACAGAAGCAGCCAGACTTCACAGAGTAATCCTGCGGGTACTGTTAGGGCTTTGTTGTTGTTGTTGTTTCGTGGGTTGGGTTTTTTTAAGTATAAATGGGCAGGATAAAACAAGATTTTGTACAGACACCAACAAAATGTAAAAAAACCCACATTAAGCTATGCTTTTGGAGCACGCAATGCTGATAGCACCAAGTTATCTGCTTTCCTCTGATAAACAGCTGTGGAAACAGCTCAGTCCTTGCATGTGGTTTGTCACTTCAAAACAGGGTTACTGTTCAAGATGCTTGAGAATAACACTTTGCTCCCCCCACCACTGGGAAAATGGGGGTTAAGTGACCTTCCAGCTGAACTACCTGTATTTTCTTTTTCAGAGCTAGTCTAGAGAGCAGAGAGCTTTAGCGACACTACAATGGGAGGGACAGGAACAGACCCTCCCCAGGCTTCCCACTCCTGAGAGCTGTCCATTGCAAGGTGAGAAAGAGCAATAAAAATAGTTCCCCATAGTAGGTTGCCTAGTCACATCCACACTGGGGGACAGAGAGGGGAAGGAGCCATTTCCTCCCTCCTCAAAGACAGGTAATTTTCTCTTTGAATGATAGGAAGAGTGCAGACATTTTCCAGATTCTACACAGCATCAGTGGGTAGGATTGTTTTTTCCCTTCCTACCTTAACTTCTGGCTTTTAGCAAGAACCCCTGTGCCAGTTCTTTAGTGCTTCCTTGCTATAAAACCAAGTTTCATCTGAATCTAGAATAAAAAAAATATTATTAGAAAGAGATACCAGCCATTCCCAATAAAGACTTTGTCTGGAATGATTACAGAATTTAGGTAAAAGCCCAGAGCACATTTGTGAGCACTAATCCAAAGAGGTGACCAAAGAAACAGGATTCAGATATATCATATTTATTTTTCAGGGGGGAGACACATTACAAACATACCCATCCCTCTCTCCTAACTCACTTTCCTTTGGCCTTCCAATGCAATTCACTGGATCAACTAGAGAGGAACTACTAAAAAAGCAAACAGTATTTTAAGGGAGAAGGATTGACTTAGTGGCTACACAACAGGAACAAGAGATCCCTTTCAGTGACTCTGCTGGTGGCAAAGTTCCTGGAAGAGGCTGAAGAGAGCGGATGCAACCAGAGAACTTTCCACTGGGATTTTGAAAGATGGGAACCATAAATAGGATTTGGATGATCACAACTTTCATCCTCCCATCATAAACACTCTTTGCACCATAAACAAACAAACAGAGCTCCACTTCCTGTCCTCACCTCCAGATAACTTGTGGGAAGATCTTTTTCCAAGCAAACCCTGGCATTTACAGGGTGTTATTTTTCTTCCTCACAAGCAAAATGACACAGCCCTAATCATATCACAGTGTAAATGTGCAGCACTTTCATCTTCTTATGAACGCATTTTTTTATTAATACAACAAATGCACCCCACTTGCTGCTACCGTATCCCTATGGAGAGGTCAAGCTCTTCCAACATTCATCATTTGCTAACAGATTTATGGCAACACATTTTGATAGTGTTGTCTGAATACCATTGTCTGAACCCCATCTCTTCTTTCACAGAGGACATGACACCCATCTAGATTCAACAACAGCCACAACTTCTGCAGAAACACACTCTGGAAAAGCTAAGCGACCGGTATGGTGTTGTAACAAGGAAAGGGTAGTCTGAGATTCACCGAGAGCATGAGGTGAGGCTTATCTGTGATCAGAAGCATAAGCAGTAACTGTGCCGCAATATGATTTATGAAGTATATTTAGACCCATGGGATGAAGTAATACTCTTCCCTGCCAGTCTCAAATGCACAGAACTCTCTGTCAGAGTTCTCTGACAGCCTCCTGCCCAGATCATTTTACCCCACTCAGACATTTGGCCACTAACTTACACAGCATGTCCTCTCTTACCTCATAAGGGCTGAGAAAGATGCATACACTAGCCAAAATGCTTTCTCATCATTGCCTCACGCACATGTTCCATACGCATGCTTCCTGGAGCAGCACATATCTCCTTGCTGTGTTTCCTATCACACATCATCGTCACCAAACCAACTTGCAGCAGCTTGCTGACAGCTTGCTCTTTCCACGCTGTCATCCTCCATCTTACATTTACAGTAGTTTCAAAGTCATTGATCTCCTAGAAAGAAAGAAAAAGCTCTGGGTTTCAGTCCAGAGACCCATACTGCTGTTTGACTTGGTGTAAATGTCTACTTGCAGCATCCTCAATAGAGTCGTAGGCATCCCTCTCCTTTTTAAGTTCATGCAAGCTCTCTGCAGGTTCAAACTACCTCAGGGAAGAGACAAAAGGTGGGAGCACATGCAAGATCAGTTTCAACATGAGAGCCCAAACATGCCTGGCTTACTGAGCCTGGTTTCAAGAAGTTTGGATTTTTGTTTGTTTGGTTTGCTTTTTAGTTTTGGTGGATTTTGCTTGGTTGGTTGGTTTGGTTTTGTTGAGATTCTTTTTTGTTGTTGTTGGTTTTCATCTGGGCTGGGTTTTTTTTTGGGGGGGGGGATGTTGTTTTTTGGTTTTTGGGGTTTTTTTTAGATAATCCCAGTTTGGTTTTTGTTTTGATTTGTTTTGCTTTTTCATGTTTGGTGGGTTTTTTAAAGATAATCACCTGGGTGGTTACAAATTGTGAGTGCTTGATCAAATCCTGGGCTGCAGACTTGGGTGCTGCTGCTCTGCTGACACTCAGCACGTAATCTGCCAGGGATGTCAGCCTCAGTTCGCATGGCAGTTGTCAAGTCAAAACAGACACCCTCCAGAAGCCCATGAAGATAGCATTTTTCAAGCATGATGGCTTTTGTTTTTCCTCTGCTAAGACACCATAACAGATTGCTGGACAGATATGATAAATTACAAGCAAGAAAAAAAACCCCAAAAAATTAAAACCACTTTTGATTATTAAAACAGAATGAAAATCCCATCTACCGTTTCCATTTGAGTCCTAGCTGGAAATGGAGACAATATCACAAATAGTCACTGTCTACTCAGCACTTCACCAAGGAAGTGTGATCTAAGGGAGAACCGACATGTGCACATGTGAGGACAGTGGGGAAAAAACAGCTCTTGCAATACATACAAACCCCTGGAATCTGCATACTTGCACAATTTGCTCTCGTTTGCTACTCTGATGGTTTTAAGGGAAGTGTCTGCATATCCATGGCACATGATGAAACTCAGCCACAAAAGCAGAGCACAAGAAAGCTCATGTTTTTTTTCCATGTGGGTGTAAATGCAAAGTAAACACACAATACCTCCTTCACTTTTCCACTATGAAGCGCTGAACAGCTGCTTAAATTGGAATATCTTCATAACAGTACAAGTGTCTCTTCCCAGGCAATAGCCCACATTGTTGAAAGCACTAACACTCAAACCCCAACAAGAGAGCAGAGATGGAAACAAAAGCAGGTAATTAACTGCGTGCAATGGTTAGAGATGCCAAGACACCATATGGCCCCTTCTGATGTGAAAAATGCTCTGGTCAGGAGGTGCCAAGCACGTCTGTGCTTTTCTGAGCTCCCAGGGGTACCAACAGCATCACGCAGGAAGCATTCCTTTTCTCTCAGTCTCAGATCCAGCATGTTATTGAAGAATACATAAAAAAGGCAACTCACACCCATCTCTCACACCCTTTGTACTCCCAGAGGTCCGATGCAGCAGACATCTGCGCTAATTTCTTTGTAAGACTAGCGAGGAAAAGAACGATACTGAAAAGCAGATGGCCACCATCCTCCACGTTCTTCATGAATCAGAAAGTTCCCTTTGCTCACACTGACTTTCTTTCTAAAGGCAAACTGCCAGTTTTCCTCCCTTCCAAGTACCTCTTTATCCTTTTGAAGTGTTGTTTTGTACCATTTCCTGCAAAGCACTCCAACCAGACAAAGTAGATGCTTCTACCAAGAGGAGGGAGAAAGAAATATTAGCTTAAAGAACATTAAATGATAGAGGAATCATGTTAAAAAGAGTGCTGAAAATTACTCTGGAGCATACTCTTGAATTTATGCCATTGTGCCTAAATATTCTAGGATTTCTTGCCAATAAAATATACACAAACTAAAAGCAATATTAAAAAATACCCTGTTTCATTAAAAAAACCCCACATTTTTTATATACACAAAGGCACTAGACAAATGCTGCTGTAAGAGTTCTTCACAAGACAAAGTGTTTACATTTAGGAAAGCAGAATTAGGAAGTTAACGTAGCTGGTCACACTTCCAGGTCTGGCTGCTCATTGTCATTCCCAGTCCCAGCTCAATCTGAGGATGCCACAAGTCACTCAATGTGCACGCTCCCTAAGCGATTTACAGGGCATTTATCATCATAGCACTAGACTTGTTTCCTGGTTTGGCAAAGAGTGAGGCTTTTAAATCTTCGTGCCTGCTTGAGATTAGCGACACAAGCAGAATCAAAACGTGCTGGATTGCAAAACCCCCTCTGCACCACACCAGGATCACCAATGCACTGATCACACAGGGGTGTCATCTTGTCTCCCATTTCCAAATGCGATGGGCACATGTTGCTGCCTGCAGCCTGCACTATTTAGATGCAAAGGTATCTTGATCCACACAAACTAGAAAGAGCAAGGACTAACTCTGAGCTACACCCTCAGTGTTATCAACACCTAACCAAGTTCTTCTTGTCTGCAGACTTGTCTCTACTCTCACTAGTTCTCACATTTAACCATGCTCAAGCTTGTCATGCAGAGGCAAGGTGTTAACAGTTGTTACGAAGGTTCCTTAGGAAAGGAAATCTATTGTAACAACATTTACAAGTTTGAAAGATCTAGTTAAAAACATACACTCTTGCTTACAGCTAAATCCTCACTCACTTGCCAATTCCATAGAGTTTCAGGATTGGATGTTTCCTAGAGAGAAAGACTTTATACACTGCTTACTTAGAGAGCATATGAGCCTTCCTTGATGCTTCAGATGTCACCAAATCAGAATACAACAAGTCTTGCTCAACACCACTCCCTGACAAACGCAATTACATTTTTCATTTGGGCAGAGGAAAGAAAAGCAAAGCACATTACGTGGAAGAAGTAGCCTCAAGTTCTTGGCAGGTAATGAAATTTGGTCCTAAGTACAAGTGTTGCAAAAGGTAGGGGGAAAAACGAAGAGAATGGCTTCTTTTGAGCTAGCACTGAGGAGATTTCACCTCAGGAACACCTTTTGCGTAGCTGTATTGTGCTGTCATTTGCATCACCACACTCAAGCCTAGCAGAACACAGATGTGTTTCTACAAAGCTGAGAACTTCTGGTGCCTGGGCTCTGGCACCGAACTGTACCACCACTGAGCTTTACTGTACAGAAGCTCTTGTCCTACACATCCTGCCCTGTCCAACTCGGTCAGCATTTATCATTAGAATCCTTTCCGTGCAAAAATGCAGCATTGCTCTAGAAATCAGGTCCTAAGCAAGAGCTGGTTTGAAAACACATAATAAATTCTCCTGGCAGAGACCTCTGCCCAAAACCAATAGCAGTAACTAATAACATAGGACAGTTATTAGAGGTAGAGTTTTGGAGAAGGAAGGAAGAATGTGGTAGCCCAAAAGTCTTCTCAAACTCCATGCTGATGAGTATTGAGATGTGATGATGTTTTCAAACCCATAACCCACCACAGACATTCACCTTTACATCAGCATTAGAAATTAAGAGCAAAAGAACAAACTGATGAACATTTTGCACAAGGCAATTTAGTTATCAAGGCAACAATTAAAACCAAATTGGACCAACTCTGTTTATGCCTCTTCTTGACAAGACTTGAATAACAGCACAGTCTTGAAATTTTGGTTTGGGGAGCTATTCTTTAAACAGTTGAGGGCCACCTCATTCAACATGTCCAGTAGTTACTTGAAGGTTTGTGAAGAGTCTGCTCTGTAATGCATGGGTTACTTTGCCCAACATCATTTTGCCTTTAGTCCTGCTGATGAGTTCTCCACCTCAAGCAATAACTGTATCTCTTGCATCTCTACAAAGCGTAATTATGTGAATACAAACTTCATAATCTGCCACATAGTAAACTGAGCATTTTCTCAAGAGACCGTAACACAGCCTATGAACATATCTGCATTTTCTGTTTCAATACCACTATGGAAAAGAAATAAATAGCCTTTGAGGATATTAAGGTCCAAACACCATTACAAGTCTTGCGAGTTGGAATTTCTCTTAAGCAGTGGGGCTAAAACTCAGTCTTGGAGCAGGGACTCAACACAAAGCTACTGTCCTCTGTCAGCACCCTGCACTGCCTTAGCGGCTCAGGCAAAGGAGCTCGCATCCTGCAAAAGCCAGAATGAGCAGGCTGAGTACGCAATGGATCAGCAGCCAATTCCTTTACATTTGTGCATCATTTTATGTCAGATCTCATGTACTGGAAGATAAGGAAGGAAGGAATGACACAACTTGTCAATCTCAGAACAGCAAGACGGTTCTTCCAGATGCCTAAGGCTGGCTGCTCTCCTTTTCCAAATCCTTAGATAAACAAAAGCTAAGGGAGAGCTATTTAACGGCAGACAAAGTCACACTTCCTAACTCTACAGTGCTTACCTTCAGCATTCCCAGAATCAAGAAACTATCAGGAAAAATTCCCTGTCCTTATGCCATGAGAGCTACTTTTTCACATTTTTAGAAGCATTTAACACAGTAGAGGTCTGCTGCTGCCCAAAAGACCACAATCCTGTTTTACTAATGGACAGATTTGGCCAGTGGCACAAGTTTTCTCCTCCCTTGGCAAGATTTCAACGTATCTGATGAAACCAGGTAACTTCTTGGCCAGAAAAGCAGAAACACACATGCACACATGAGTAAAAGGTGCTTTGCATCTGTAACACAAACTGAGCTCAGGATCAGGAGACATCCTAGCAGCTGTAGCATTAATCTTCTCCACGCTCATCCTTGTGCCAATGGTGAGTTACAAGTTGGACCCTAGACTTCTCACCACTTCAATCAACATCCCTGCCTATTCATCCTAGTCTAACCACATTTCTCTATGCCAGCCAATGGCACATTTGAGGAAAATGCCACAAGCCCTTCATTTAGACCATTTGCTGTGACTTTTGCCCTTGTTAAGGGGGGGCAGTTGTGAAGAACCCCAAATACTCTGCGTGTCCTGAAACACTGAGACCAGCCGAGTGATCTTTACAGAGGGAAACCCAGGATGGGGAAAGGAAGATCGGGGCCAGATTTCAGAAGAAATCAAACCATTCCAGAGGGCCCCGGGGTGAAGAAGGTGTGTGGATGGCATTGCCAGGGAAAAGGCTGCTGACGCCGGCAGCTGCACAGCAACCGGCACATCCCCAGTTCTGCAGCGCGGGGAAAGGCACCAGGATGCAAAGAGAGAGGGAAAACAAGAAAGAAGAAAGGCGAAGCCCGGCAGGACGTGGCAGTCCCAGCGTCCGGAGACGGCCCTTACCATAGACCAGCTTCTTCATCTCGTGGTACCTGGCCCACAAATAGGTCTTGGTGTCGGCTCCCTCGGCCGGGAGGGGTTGGCTGCCCGCGGCGGGGCCGGGCTCGGCGCCGCGACGGGCTCTGCCGGCGCCCGCCGGGTGGTGATCCCGGGGCTGCCCGTGGCCGCCGTCCCCGGGGCACTGGCTGGCTTTGGGGCGGCAGCTCTGGCAGGAGACGGCCACGGCGAGGAGCCGAGGGGCCGCGCCGCTGCCCCTCATCAGTGCCGCCATGCCCAGCGCCGCCATGGTCACGCCGGACGCCGCAGCCTCGGAGCAGCCCGCACACGGCGGAGGCTGGCTCCGCTCCGCTCCGCTCCGCTCCCCGCCGCCACGGCCACAGCCCGCGGCGGCACCCGCCGGGCGGCCAATCCCCGCCGCCCTGTGCGAGGGGGCCGGGCCGCGCCACGCCCCGCCGAGCGGGGGGCGGTGCTCAGCGGCTGCCGGCTGCGAGGGGCGGGCGAGGGGCGGGTGGGGGTCGGCGGGACCCCGGTGCGGCTCCGCTCGCCGCGCTCCGGCCCCTCAGGCGAGAGGAGGTGGGCGGGGACGGAGGGGGGGGGGTCCCCTCACTGAAGCCCCGCCCCGCCCAATCAGGCGAGGGGAACCGCCCTGAGCTGGGTCACGTGGCTGCCGACCACGTCCTTCCCTTCGGCCGCGTCCTGGGTCCGGGGGCTTGCGCTGGAGGTGAGGGGCGCGGGGGCGCGCGGCGGGCTCTGCGCTGATTGGCTGCGCGCTCCCGCCGGGCCGGCCGGGGCGCGGTGGAGCGGGCAGAGGGGCCGCCATGGCCGCAGGGAACGAGTGTGGGCCCGTGCCGCCTCTCCGCCGGGGCAGGTTACGGGGCACTGCGGCCCCGTCCCAGCCGCCGTTTGACGCGAGGCACCGGGGGCCGTTGTACGTCCCGTTCCGCCTCTCACGCCTGTTCCCCTCCCTGTTTTGTTCTTTGTCCGCGAAGCGCTGAAGGCGCCGATCCCGGCCGGTCATGGTGGTGAGCAACCGGGTGAAGCGCATCTTGCGGCTGGTGCCCGGGAAGCAGCGCTTCGGCGTTTACAGGTTCCTGCCCTTCTTCTTCCTCCTCGGGGGAGCGATGGAGTGGTTCATGATTAACGTCCGCGTTGGCAAGGAGACCTTCTGTAAGTGAGGGCCGCGGATGGTCCCCGGCCGGGCGGCAGAAGCAGGCCCGCTCCGGTCCCGTACGCCGCAGCGCCGGGGAGCGGCGGAGGCCGGTCACTTAACGGCAACACCAAGCAGCAGCAAAGCTAGCGGGTCTGACTTCGGTCAGCGAGTCAAACACCTCTTCCTCTAGCGCAGGATGTGGCACTCCAGGTTCTGCCTCCCCAGCAGGAGACACTAGGCAGAAACAAAGAAAGAACCCAGATTTCAAATATTAAACTAGATTTTGTTTTTGCATAAAAGCCTCACCAGGGCTGTCAGAATTGAGGCACAGGTGTGGGTTCATCTGAAATGTGACTTTTCCAATTTAAAAGGTATGAAAATGAGTCATGAGAGCTTTGCTACTGGCACTTAGTTCCTAGAAGTTAAACTGTTTTAACATGGAAATCTTTGTGTACTTCAGAAAAAGGATCAGCTCTATTGTATGTTCTATAGGAAGATTCTCATTTTTACAGGAAATCTAACTGAGTCTCCTGTAGAATGAAACAGCTTCATACAGTTTCCATAGCTGACAAACTCGATGCTGATAGAATTGCTTCTTTGCTCAGTTCTTTCTGAAGGCCTGGGTTTGCTGTTTTTCAGTTTAAAATTTGATGCATACCTACATAGTAATAAGTTCAGGTTAGAAACTAAAGCACAACAGCTGTGTAGCAGCTATTGCATTGCAGCTTAAGCCTTAGTTTCCTGGAAAAAAAAAAAGCTATGCCTAAATAGTACAGTAATAATTGTGCAGTTTAGCCTTATTATTGCTCCATAATCCATGCCAAGTGACAAGACTGATAACCTCTCTTTCTGTCAGTGAGAGATTTTATTTGGTGATGGATATGTAGGTATGAGAGGACGAAGGCAGGAAGAACTAGGAAGGCTGTGAAGGGGGGTATAGCCCTATGCTTTGTTCATAAAAATAAAAAGCTGAAATACTGAAGCCATGCTGGCTGCCCTTAGGCCTTGCCTTTGTGGCTATAATTTAATTTCCATTTTACTTCAGATAGTTTGGGCATTTGTATTTTTAATTACCCCCAAGGGAAAGTAAACAAGAACTGTATTGCATTGGAAACTTATGTTTTCCTATAAAAACATTTAATCAGGACTGATGGGAAGAACTTTAGCCTGGATGGGAGGGAGAACATGAGCTATTTTTAGGTGGTAATAAAGATTTGTGTTGGCTTGAATTTTCAGTTGCCTGTCAGTCAGTGTCTGCAAGAGAAAATTGGATTGAAAAGTTTAAAAAGAGATGACAGGCTTCTACATTTATTACTATCTTGTACTTGGAAAACACTCATATAGAAAAAAATCTTTTTCTGGCAGATGATGTTTACCGAAGGAAACGATCGGAAAGACAGTATGAGGCAAAGATGGCAAAAAATGAACTTTAGCTGAAACGTTTCAAGAGGAAGGTCCTGAATGCTTCAACTGTATTGATACCAAAAAAAGCATTACCACCACAGTGATGGTAGGGGAAGATTTTGTCTCTGCAAGATGAACTATCATCCAACAGTTTGTGTAATACACTCCCGTATGGTTTTGGCAGTTTTATTCTTCCATCTACTTCGTTATCTTTCATGCTTTGTATTTAAGCCAAATACAGTAGCAAAAAGTTCATTGTATTTGGGCTTCTGCCATTTATTTAATGTTTGTTTAGTACTTTAAAATAAACTAAATTAAGTGAACAGAGTCTGGCTACTGCTTTTCTTTGCTTGACGAGACCAAGGGGAAAGGAATGTTACATACTGCGTACATGATACCTCAGCCCCATGGAAATAGTAATGTGTAGTTAGTTTCCTTTGTATTGATAGAAACTGCTCTGGCATCTGATTTGTTTTCTTTCCAGTGTGGCATCATTTTACTAAAGAGGACAGACTTACTGCTCAGTGTTTACTCAGCCCACACTCTTTGGAAAGTCATCCATGCATTCAAGCTCCACTGCCTACCAGTGCTGTAATACCCATTATTGCTACTCTAACTGAACTGAGCTGAGGACTCTGGGGAAAAGCCTGATGCATTTAGCTAGTAACAGGCACATGTTCAGAGCAGTGGGCAAGGGAAGCCCTAGCAACCCTGAATTCTGTTTGCAGGACTCCTGTCTCCCCAAAGAAGGAGAACGGAGGTAACTGCTTATCCTGGATAGCTGTTGCTCCCTAACGCAGTGACAATGGCTCTCAGGTGTGTAGGAGCTTGTCAGTGACTATGCATTAGGGTGACTGGTGCTGTGAGGGTCATATATTAAATGCAGTTGTTTGATTTCTGATGGTATGTGTCTATGCTGAGGTTTCCCAGAGAAGCCAATTCTTAAGATAATCCTAAAACAACAACCCTGAGGGAGTTCATACACTTACATGCATTCCCGTGTTGCCTCCTAACAGCCTTTTCCCACAGAAGTAAGTTTTCATCAACTAAAGAGACAGTGGCTGTTTTCAAGATGTCATGGTGCAGGAGCTCAACTTGCCAGCAGAAGGTGACTGGTGTCCTTTGTGTTGTCTCTTCCAAGGAGTTGATCTGGAGGACTAGCACTGCTTGTGTTTTCAGGAGATCAAAAACTGACAGACAATTAAAGATGTGACTGTGCCACTGCATATTCTGGGCAGCAAATAAATTACTTGGGGAAAACCTCTATTTCAGTAGTAATAAGAACCTAGATTTGACTTTGGTTCCAAGGTAGAGCCCAAGTTCAAAACCTCATGTACGAAACCTTATTTTTGCAGCCATAGATCATTGCACTGAAGTAAATCGTGATTATAACAATACATTAAAGCATTAATAAAAAGCCAGATTTTGAAGACTGCTGAGCTTTATCTCCATCTACCTTTATTTCTTGAGCCTTCTGGAACTCCCTTATGCTTGGTTTGTTTGCAAACAAGTGAGTTTTTCAATATCTTCACTGTTTTTTAAGTTACTTCTCAGTCCTTGGGAGCCTGGTGTGAAAACATCCTGTGGCTCCCCTTAAGCACTCCTATAGTAGTAGCAGTGTTTCATTGGTGGGGTGAGGTCCAGTTTTCCACTTCAGACCTCTTGCTTATTTTGCAGCACAATTTCCCATTCGCAGCTGAGCACACATGGCATGTCTGGAAGATACCCTGGGTGTCTCCAGCTAGGTAACCAGAAAGGGAGACAGGCTGCAGTCACAAGTCTAATGTCAGGGAGTTCTGTATCACTACTCACTGTGACCAGTGCAGGAATAAAATCCTCCTCCAAGATGGCATTGTACCATTTCAGGCAACACAGATTTGTTATGACACGAGATGAAGCTTGACTTTCAGAAATCTGACCCGTTTTCTTCTTCGTTCCATGATGTGTTCACTAGTGCTGATCCTTCAGCATTGTTTGATTTGGCCAGTCTCTCACTAATGTGGGAAATAAGAGCAGCTGTAAGGCCCCAGGGCCCAGCCCATTCCAGTACCAAGCACACTTGAGGGTTAAGTATCAATTTCAATCTACACCCAATCTTCAACAACCAAGGCCGTCATTTGGTTTCTCAGTTTTATCCCTGCTGACTCCTAGTGCTGTGCTCTTTGCCTTCCCCAACAATCTATTTCCCATCTTCTTTCCAGCTCTCATGTCCCCATTTCCATCCCATCCTCCAGCTTCACCTCTGTGGTGGGAGGCAATGAGGAGGAAGCAAGAACTCTCCTCAGGCTCAGAGCTCAGGCCAGCACCGGCACACACTGCTGCTGCTGTTCTGCACTGTGAGAGCAAGCCAGGAACACAGCTTTCATTTAAGCGCAGCTGAGCCCCTGCCAGTTCTGGGGTTGAACACGTCTATTCCTTCTTCAGGGAGTTCATCTGGCGTCAGCCCAGAACCCAGCTCGGTGTCTAAGAACAGTGGTCTCATGTGTTCACTCTACAGAAGCCACAGCAGCAGATTCTGAGAAGCAGCAAAGCATTTCTGCTGCAAGCTTCCTAAATTGCAGCAGTCAAGCCAATATAGGTATCAAGCATGAAAATTTCAACTCAGCAACGCAGCAGCAGTGAATAGACATGCTAAACAAACAGCGATACTTGTGTACGAGCACTGCTGCTCACCACTTCGGCATTAGAGAGGGGACAATTTCACCACCAATTCAGAATGATTTTGCTGGAAGAATGGATCTGTTCGTACATAATTTCCCTGCTGCTGTGCACCCGGGGCTGCTGTCTGCTGAAAGACCTGTGAAGAGCCAGAGAAGTACTGAAAAGTCGTGGTAAAAGCAGCATGTGTGCGCCCAGCCTGTACTCCTCCCTGGCACAGGGGTGCAGCAGTGTTTTGTCCCAGCTTTTCAAGAGCAGAAAAAGGAAAAAATAGTCATCTGCTATGTACTGGTGAATTCTCCCCTGGAGCATAACTTGTCTCTTCAGTGGAGGTGAGCTTTCACACACAGATAAAAAACTGTACCTGCAGTTTTGGCCAGCCCCAGCTCCTTCTAATAAAGGTGCAAAACTCTTGCAACAGGCACTGGTGGGATGGCCAGTCATGACGAATTTCCTCAAGTCATTACTGGATGTTGGTGCTTTGCACTCGGCATGAGGATTAATTACAGTCCTCCCCAAAATCTTTCAATGAAAACTGAATTTGGACACACCCTGTGGAGACAGTTGCACAGACTTCATGAAGGACTGGCCACCCTTCACCACTTTTGTCCAAGTTTTTCAGTGTGCTTAGCTTAGCCTGAGCTGAGCCACACGGGTTACTTGTATTGCTGCGTAATTCAGCGCATTCTCCACCTCCTGCTGCCTCCTTTAACAGATGATAATCTGCACAGCCAGACTTCTGCGCTGGATTTCTGACCCCCCTTGGCACAGGAAGGGCCAGTCGGAGGAGACCACTGTGTCTCCGAAGCCTGACAGACTGGGAATCTCTTTATCCAGGATCCAGATCCTACTGCACTGCAGCAGCCATCGTTTTCTTCCTTTGTACGACAGTCAAATTAGACTCGCTGGAAAATGCAGTAAGCAAAATGAATATGAGCTTTATTAATCAGAAAACTTCACATATATCAATGATCCCATTTCTTACTTGATGTTCAGAGTGTGCAACCATTTCAAAACACTGCTCCAATTTCGTGCATTTGCAGCCAAGACGGGGCTACACAAATCTATGGATGATCTTCAGTGTCCCAGACTGAGCAAACAAGATGTAGAAGATTATTAGAATCAATCTCCTCTCTGCAACTGCAACGTCCAGTTTTAGAAAGGTGGAAGTACTGTAAAGCTGGCAGCCTGCATGAGAGGCAGCGTTTATCCCCCAGGTCAAACACATAAATGTGTGTTAATTAAATAAAATGCTATCTATCTGTTCTGGTTGTTTAAATAGCTCTTTGTAAATTTTATGTCAGAGTCACCTTGAGACTTGAGAAGTTGCTATCAAATTTTCTTGAAGTTTTTGCTACTAAAGGAAATTTCTATCCTGGTTTCTAATTTTATTGTGCAAAAGATGCTTTTTCCATATTACCATTCCAATTTATTACACAGCTACACAAAAGACAGTCCCGAGCCAGGTTAACTTCCAGTATGAAATTAAGGCTTGCTGTTTATTTTCAAAACAATTAATATGGAGGCACCTGGCACTGACTGAATCATATCATCTCACTCAGCTTGTTCCCAATGCGTCACATATTTTTCAAGGTTTACTGTTCATGCTCCTTATGGCTCAATTTTCAACCATATCTTTCAGCATCGCTGTTCTTATCCCCTACCAGGCACATCTTGCAATACACAGGACAATATAAAAAGGATTCTTTACCCACACACAAGCACGTACCAAGGACTTTGATAAAATCTGGATCAGCAACAGCCAGAATTACTTGAAATCAAATCCTAACAAAAGTCTTGATGGGACACTCAAACCTGGTTAATCCAAAACACTTTGCAAACTATTTTTATTCAAATGAAAAAAGACTCAGGTAAACAAAGTGATAGTACATACATGTTATAAACCTGGTTAGCAGCTTAACCTTCAGGAGTACAAGATCTAATGAAAAGCCAAGCATGGATTAACCAGGTCCAAAAACATACGCTGAAAAAAAAAAGCCATCAACGTCAATGTTTTGAATTTTTACACAAACAGTAAATTTTTCATGGAAGGGAAGGGCTGAGGAAGAGAACAAATAATTATTAGTCATTTCCATCTGGTTTATGAAAATACCGGTCCTAGATTAACCTATTTGCCACTCTCACAGAAGCCAACCATTTCCCATACATACTTTTATTTTAATATGAAAGTCTTATTTGTGCCAGTACAATGAAGGGCAGTGGAAAACAAATGAGGGCTTCAAATACCCACAAAGAGAGAAAGAGACAGACAGACATGTCTTTTTTTTCTTTTTTTTTCTTTTTTTTTAAACCAGAGTCCGAAAAGTTTCTTTTGCTGGTTTTGAATTCTAGACTGTAGCCATTATAGCCTAAATTTTAATGCAATTGACTGAAATGCCTCCAATCTGCAGAGACATGATTTTGAAATAAATAAACAAAGCTTAAAATAATTGATTAGGGCCAGCCCAGTGGCTTAGTGGTAGCGCTCTGCACTGCCTTGCGGGAGGACCCAAGTTTTGTTTGCACTTCCAATCTCTTGCTCCTGGGCCGGAAAGAGCAGTGAACAAACGGCTTCAGCTGCCCGGGCAGGAGAGAGCCAGTGCCACAAGTCTGCTCATCACTGACCTTCAGATAAATTAAACGTCTGAGTTATACAGGCTCCAAAGGGAGTCCCATCCAGTCCTCAAAAGAAAATAAATAAAACAATAACTTAACTAAAATCCATCCCAGGTTCTTTGGTGTGATTTTTGTTAATGCTGAGAAGTAGGAGAATCTGGTGGTCTATTGGTACAATCCATGATAGTTCCAAAAACTCAAAAACTAGGATTTGCTGCCTGATTTGCTTCAATGTCCCGTCTTTGTGGCTAAAAAAATTGCAAAGTCTATGGTAATTTAAACACATTTAAGATGATACTGTATATATGGGGGTGGTCTAAGACTATTCAGATTCTACTTTATTTAATAAAATTGATCATTTACAAAGGCCAGTAAGGAATTTCTGTACCACAGGTGTGCTTACTTGTAGAGTCCAAAATTGTAATTTCCCTATATGTTGCTTAGCTCCATTTTCTTCACATTCATTGCACATCTGACCTAAACTGTCCTTAAGTGCCTATTTGTAATTGCATGGTTTTTTGTGCAATGACTGGAAGATTGCCATAGGAGAGAAATTATCCAGTAAAACTAAGTAACAGTTTACACTTGCATGTCATTTCCCTCATCAGTATTAATTATATCAGGAGAACAAATGCCAAGATATCCAGTACTTGAAGAAAAATATTTAACCTTCTGCCAAATATACTGAAAGGAAAATGTTCTGTACTATAGACTTCAAAACCCATTTCCACATGATGAACATCTCTAGCAGTAAGATGAAGTGTATCAGTAAATCAGTTCTTTTGGACTGAGTTGTAGTGACCACATTCCTGCCAACAATTTTTTTCAAATTAATACAGCTTTCCCAGTTACTTAATGCAATACAAGAGTATTAATTCTTTTTCTAAAATTAAATACATGAAAGGATTTACCTTTAAACAAATAACTTTGCAACCCAAAAGGTTGGTTAGTTACAAGGACAGGTAAGTCTTTAGCAGAAGGTAGCCACAACTTTGAAATTTGGCAAGAAGAGTCTACACCTACCTTACTTAAAGAGAGAGAAACCCAACCCAAACCCTCTGAAGACTGCAAAGCAAGTACTCTTTCGCCAACGTACTCAGTATGCTGAATTTACACATACCATACAGTAGTATTTTACTTTAAAGTTAATTTAAGCATTAAATTTCTCTCAAGATTTGCATTGCAAAACTTTCATTAAGGTGAATCAATACACTTAAAGAAAGCATACAAAAATGTCTTACAATGCCCAATCATTAACAGAATATGTGCGAATTTATAAACATCACATTATTTCACTAACGAAACAACTCCATTTCTCCTCTAACTTACCTTCCAAGACCTGGACTGGCGCGAAGTTCTGCATGCCTCTCCCACATGCAGACGGAATTGCTTAGGGAGGAATCTTCCCTTTCCCACTGCTCCATGTGAGGCACATCACAGAACCCCCAAATCAGGTCATGGCACATGAAACATTTCACCTTCTAAAGGCATGCCAGCACATGTATTCTGTTACTGATTTAGGATCGCAATGGCCTTGGCTACACAATTAAATAACTGGACAGGATTGGACAACATTAGTGGTCAAGACACCCTTGTCCCGTCCACACTAGCACTTCCATGATTGCTATGACCCACTCAGCTGCCTCAGTATTGACCTGAAATGTCATTTTCCCCTAGCATTAATGCATGCCTTACCTTTAGCTTCTTCTAAGAGATCCTCCCTGTTCACATCCAAGCGATTTCTGCTGGAAGTGGCTAGCACACAAGCACATGTTACACACATTCTTCTAAGATGTAAACTATGACTAATTTCACATTCCACTGTATCAATCTGTAAATACTTTGTTTTCTTTTTTTCTTCTTTTATATAAAAACAATGGCATCAGAGTCTCAGCAATAAAGTATAAGAAAGATGAATCCTTGACTACACTTAACGAATTATGAAATCGCCTTTCAAACAAAGGAAACATATGCAAAAATCCGTGTATTTGATAAAGTCAACTTAATATAACAAAAAGTGAAATATGCTTATTAAAAGTGTCCTTATATAAAAATGGTCTTGCAATGTACAGTAAAATGCAATACAAATTATTGTTGGTTACCTCTTCCCACCCAGTAACTAAAACAGCTATTGTTCCACAAAACTCCTTATATGCCGGTATCAAAGAAAGAAGCAATTAAGCGACTAAACATTTTCTATGTTGTATGCCTGACGGATATTGAGGGTGTCTCGGAGCATCAAGTCTCGCAGACGCCACAATGCATCAGCCATTGTGGTATGAGCCCCTTTACTTTTCAACCAGTGTGAAGGGAGTCGGCTCTCCTGTTCTTTTGATAAGTGGACATCTCGTCTTCGTGCTGGAAGGTCAAGAAATGGTCCGATTATCTACTGGCTTTGATATTCACCACAATTTTTCTAGCAAAAGGTGAGTATAATTCTACAGTGTAACTTTTACCTCTAGTATTTAAACCCATACAATTGATTCTTAGATTTATACAACATCGATGGAATTAGCCTGCTGATATATTCCCAGTCTGTTGATTTGGTTTTAACAATGAAGCGCATGTGTGGACTTTAAGTAAGCAGCAGATTTATTTAGCATTTTCAATAGAAGCAAAAAATATTAATGGTTATGAAGCGTGTTCTGTCTGGAAACATCCCACTCTGTACCAAAAGCCTTACCTGCAAGGGTCTGGTCCCACTTGCTGATACTATTTGATTCAGCACTAAGCCCCTCAATGTATTTCAGATAGGCTTCAGAGTGAAGAAGCCTCTGTGTCTTTGGTGGAGGGGAGACGAACATGGGAGTTGTGGGCTGCTGCATAACGGGCTGACTCGCTGGGCTCTGGCCGGGGTACGGAGGTGGGGCCTGCTGTCCTGGCGGGCCAAGGATTCCTATCTGCAATGACAAAGCAATGGAGAGATCACATCTGGGGAAACTGAACTTCACATCTGTGCACCGGGTCATCCTCATGCAGTGGAGCTTTAAAATGGGTTATGAGCAAAGGTGTAAGAAAATTTCCCTGGAAGACACCCACTTCAGCCAAGGCTATTTGCTGGGGTCCCTGACATGCACAGAGAGGAAGGAAGTGCACACAAACCACATTCGTATTTAATGGACAACATTGTTCTTATTTAACAGACCACACTCTTCATATTTCTAACGTATGTAAATATACTCTGATTACTATCACCATTTACCTCCCTCTCCTATTAACTTTAATTACTCCTTTTGCCTCCTTTGTCTTTCATGCTTTTTCTAATTTGATCAGAAACTGCGTGGCCTGTGAAGTACAGGGTTAGAAATAAACACTGAGTTCAAATTGACCCTTTGGACAACTGGGATACTTCCGCAGAACAGATGCTAATTGCTGCCAGGCAAAAATTGCAGGCAGACAAAAACCAAATAAAATCAGTCACACAGAGGAGTTCCCACCACTGTGATGAAGTAGCAGTACTGAGACCTCTTAGCACAGATATCCTGTGGTCTGGAATAACTCAGTATTCTGACATATACACTTTACTACTTTCTCACTCAACTTCTAGTTTTCTTTACACCCTCTAACCAAAATTCTGTTTCTCTTAATGATGCAAAAATTTAGTCAGTGAAATTGGAAATGTGCTGAACACTTCATCTGTACTATTCACTAAGAAGGAACATCTGATCATCACTGTTATCCAAACTCACAAATTCTGAACTGCCAATGAACATTTTGCTTTGTCAGTTTGTGAAATATGGGAGCAAACAAAACAGTTTTGACCCATTCATCAACAGCTGAAAAAGTGGACAGCATCCTCTCTGCATCACCAAAACACGCAGAAACCTAAATCATAAGCAGTTTGACAATGTGTTTAAATGACTTGTCTTAATTTAGTAGAAGGAAAACAAAACAAAACAAAACCAAACCATTGTCTTGCTTATACTGTAGAAGTTATCCCACTTGGACAGAACCCAATTAGTCTAATAATTCAATCAACAAATACAGACGTACACTTTGAGTGTTAAGACATTAACTGGTCCTAAACACATCGGTGTACATTTTGTTTATGTCCTCCCTGGGAAAGGCTATGTGCATCCCTACATGTCTTAACTGAGATGCTGTTCAAACACTAAATTCACAACCTTAGAGCCACATAAATAATGCAAAAATGACTCACCGGCTGTCCAAAAGGACTTGCTCCAGGTGCTGGAGTGCCTACCATGGGGGACACGTTTTGGCCTATAACACCTATATTCCAAAATATAAAATAATTAGTCTTATTTCAGAGCAGTGACAAATACCTCTTTGGTCTTCTACAGTAAGAATTTATACTTTAATATCATTGCTCACAGTTATTTTAAGCAGACGTATGACATTCAAACATCCCCTCTCCCCCAATAAAAAAACCCCAAAACACTAGGAGTTTCCGAATTAAAAAAAAGAAAAAAAAGCCAATATGACAACTACCAAATATATGGCCTGTTGAATTAATTTAAGAAATCCAAAATGAATAAGTTTTGGTTTTCAGGTTCTTTTCACATTATGTAGTGATCGCCTGACTAAATCTTTTCATTTATAATATATGCCTTTGGCTTGACAGGATCTTCCTGGAATCCTTTGAGAAAGGAAATGCTTATTTGCTTTAGCAACATTTAACATTTCCCTGTAGTTTTATAAAAAACATTCACAGCAGGAGGAAATCCAAGCCACTGCGTAAGTTCTGTTAGATCTCAGTAATATAAAACACGATTTGCAGGTTAAGCTTAAACAGTCTTATATATGAGATCAATGAACATTTGAAATAAACTTAAAAAAATAAAACTTGTTAGTTTTTCTCAAACATATCAAGGCTTTCCCCTACTGCACAAAGTGCAGCACGAAACACCCATGTCAGTTGTATATACAAAAATGTACAAATCTAAATGAGAGTCGTGCAGTTCCTGGTATTATACATACAGGATATGCTTTGGTCTGAAAAAAAATGAAAGTTATGAGTGCTCCTGCTTTTCTTTCTGTTTATGCCACTTCTCATATTCATTCACTGGAAAAGCTGCAAACTAACTGTGCTCTTCCTGAGGGTTTAATTTGCATGCAGATCTCTGTACCAGTGATCAAAAGATGTGCCACTGCATTTTGCACACTAAAGCATATTTCAAATGCATTTTCCATTTGATCACAGGCCCCATTTTAAATGGATCTGTACTAACAGCAAGTCACAAGTTGGGATAAACATTGATAATACGAGTTGTGGAATATGGCACTGATTTTTTTTGGTACAAAGCGAAGAGGTCTGGTAGAGGGCACCCTCACCTTTCCAGCATCAGAGCATGGCTTCACCCTTGGCCTACCCTGCCCAATTTAGCACCACTTCATGTGTGGTCTTCCATTCCCGGGCATTATTTTTTCTCTAACCCATATCCTCTCAGTTTTAAACACCATACATACAGCCCACTTCTCCAGGGAGAAGAACTCTTCAAAGAAATGCATAGTCCTGGATTCACCTCCCAAACATCTGTACTGGCTGATGTGTGCTAAGTGCTACTGCCATGGTGAGTCGGAGACAGGCTCACAGACACACAGCTCTTTTCCTACTGAAATTATGGTGAATCTTACACACCAGTGAAGCTGCACACCTCATACTGATGGATATTTTGAAAATCAAGCACACCAACAAAAAAAACCCAAGCCAACCTAAAACAATTCACATAAAAAAGTCTTAACAGTGCTTCTGATAAATCAGTTGCAAGTGTGGTTGGGGTATGCAAACGAGACCACTTTTGCCCACAGGTCATTTAACTGCTGAACGAATTCTGTTAGAATTTGAACATATGTGATGCACATCTTTTAAATAGGTACGTGAGTTATCAGAGGTAAAAACTGAAAGAAAACAAGATCAGAGGGCAAATGAACATTTTTCCCCATAATGGGTACATGTTAATGGCATTAACACTGGAAAAAATGTTTACTTTTCATTCAGCCTCACTTTTCATCAAAAGTGTGGCAATAAAATAGCAAATGTGTAGTAGATATGCTCTCAAAAATTAATTAAAAATTTGGCCACAGTAGTGTACTGAGTTTACCCCATTCCCGAAAGTTTCCATTTACTGTTCTATCAACAAGGTTTAATCTGAACACTGTTTCATAATAACGTGTCAGTGCCCCAGAGGCCAAGGGGTCTTACATGACCAGGTTCACTGAAGTGCAGTCTGACTACTAATAAACATCAACATATTGAAAAAGAGTTCAGTAAGGAATGAGAGCAATAAATTTCATTTATAAGCCCATTTTAAATAAAAACAGGAGGAGAGGAAGGACACTGTTCAATGTTCAAGGATATGAATAGGCTGATTTCAGCTTTTCAGGCCCCTGATAAACTCAAGCACTATTGTCAGCTTTTTTTGGCTGGAGCAAAACTACTGCTGGAGCAGCGTTACGTTTCTCCAGTAACCTTTCCCTGCTGGTTTTCTGGACATGCTGTTCTGACACCAATTTACATATACCTCATACATTCAGCAGTGCATGGTGTGCGCTGCAGCTAGACAAACCTGCAATGTTCAGAAACAAAAGCTGTGACCAAAACAAGCAGCAGACAATTTCTGTAACAACTGGTTAAACAGCAAGTACATGAAAATGAAATAAGGAGCAAATGAGGATGACATTCTTACCGGGTGGTGGGATGCCTGGGATGCCTGGCATACCTGGCGGAAGTTGGTGGGGTGGGGGCACCCCTGGGTGAAGTGGCTGCATGCTGCCCATGCTAACAATGCCATCAACTGGGCCCTGCAAAGGTGGCAGCACCGGTGGATAGCCACTTATCATGCCTTGAAGGACACAACAAATTTCAAACATGCATCAATAACATGCAATATGATCTACACAGTAAGACATGCGCTACCCACAAAAAAAAGAAAAAGAAAAAGCACCTTTAGTACAGCAAGACGATACTACAATTAGTATCTTGCAAAAATGAACAAAAATTAAAAATTAAAAAAAAAGTTATAAATATGAAACACTATACTTTGGATGAATTAGTATTTAGTGTATTTGTATGTTTCTCATGGGGCAATAAATGCTGAATATTCGGGTATGTTAACACAAGGAATACATTCAGCCACAATTAAATGTTACTAACGCAAGCAATTTTAATACAGCTTAAAGCTCTGCCATCTGCATACAGATTACAAACACAACACTAACGACACAAGCTTCACAGCCCTGGTGTGTGGGCTAGCTCAGAGACCAGACCCAACTGGAACAAAAATAAAATCCCATACATTTTTTTGCAGTGCATATGCAAAATGAACACACAAAAGCCCTACAACATTCGCATACTTAAAACTAATGGCAGTGACGGGTGATTTTAATTAAACCATCTTCAGTATGAACTGAGAAAGTCACTCAGGTTTGAAACCTGACAGCACTGGATGTGCTGGGCTGCAGTAACTTACACTCACACACTAGACTTAAGTATAAGGACTTGTAAGGAGCACCTGCTGTCCCTCACAGAATTTCATTGTCAATATCTTCAAGGTGTCTTTCTAGGAAAATCAATGCTACGAGGAAGACGGTATTGTGCTGCTGCTATAAATTCAGTTTTCTGCATTATTCTGGTTTCAGCTCAGGTTTGCTGCTATCCGTGAGGTGAACCTACACAATATAACTACACTACTTTTATTAGGTCCTAGAACATAACTTGCTTGTCCATAATTTGCTTGTACTATGTCTGTTTTCTAGGCTTTTTTATTTAAATGGATGTGTTGTCAGGTAACTAAGCAAAGGGGTTGGAAAGACAATGAAAAGATGACAGAGGACAGAAGCAGGTCTAGAGAGATGAGGTTAAGTTTAGAAATGCAAACCTGCTGGGGCTTCTATAGTCTGTTCCAAGAAACTGCCTACTGAGTCTTTGCCACATTCTAAGTAAATCATAAAAGAAACTTTCAGGACAGGGATTTCTGGAATAAGACTGGCCAAACCCACACTGGATCAGACTGAAAACAAAGCTGTCACAAGCTTAGGACTGAAACAGATAGAGGAGCTCCAAAATACAAGCTAAATTTGTCCCCTCCCCAGGAAGAGTTACAAAGGCGAGAAACATGAAATTCCAAAGCTTCACATGGAGCAAACAACAAGAAAATAATGAACTGATCTTCCTCAAACCTTCATCCTCCACAGGACACCTAGACTGACACTTATTACATAGGTCTTAGGTACCTATTTCAAACACCTGGAAGCTCATTTGTGCCCCTTTATTGACATAGTGACATCCATATTCCTAATGGGAAAAATAAAAGAAGAAAACCAACAAAAAGGGATGTAGCTACTGCCTGGTACTTCCAGAGCACCCCCAGCTGCAATCACATCTTCAATGCATTTACATATACTTCTGAAGCTTTAAAACAAACACCCCCCCCCCCCCCAAAAAAAAGTCCAATGAAACAAACCCATATTTATCAATCATGAAAGATTATTTCTGTATTTCCAAATGAAATGCTCAACAACTGGCTGCATTAATAAAGCTGTTATCCCAATCTCCATGAGAAATCTGTACTTGCAGCTCATCACAAAGTTATAAGAGCAGCCACTTTTGTACCCCATGTGTAAGTTACCACTTTGATTTTACAATAATAAACATGGGCAAACTATGTCCAGCTCTCACAGCTGTGATTTATGTTCTCCCATTTTTTACTATAACAGTGTAAGATTAAACAAACTTTTTTAATGCCTAAATTTACAACAAGCTAGAGCACTGCACGACAAGAAAAAAGCGTCTCAGAAGGCATCCAGATCTCTTGGACTCATGGGCCGTAAAGAAGTTCTATGAACATCTCTGATGGAGAAATTCTCTGAATGCAAGAAAAGCAATCAAATGATAGAGGAGGATGTGAAAGAGGTCTAACAGAATAAGATACTTTCAAGTAAGACTTGTGGAAACCAAAAGATGAAATACTCTGTTTTTCAAATGAGCCACAAAAATAGAGTTTAAAGAGATCCACTCGATCACCTGCTTTAAGGAAGTATTTCACAATGTTGAAGAGACTTGAATGTCTAACGACCCGAGTAAGATGATGATTTAATTACAGGTTTGCTTTTGAGGAGCCTGCCACAGGAAGGAGGTTAGCATTTGTAATCTGCAGAATGCACATCTTTTGAAAAGCTTTAAGGAAGTGTTAATAGTATTATTGCCCATCAACACCTACCTCCAAAAATAGGAAAAGTGACTCAATGCCAAAAAAACAAGAACCAAACCAAGAAAACACAACCACAAGAGGATGACATTTCAACATATTCTAGATTGAGGTAGGTTACTCACAAAAAAGATCAGCACTACAGAACCCTTTTTTTCCCCTCTTTTTCTTAATACACGCACAGGTATGTGCAAACACACAAACCCACACACCAACTGCAAACAGTTCAGAGGAAAACTATCAAGAACAAAGTGAAAAAATATAAAAGAAAAATGCAACTCAGTTAAACAAATGCTTTGTCATCTGGAGACCATGAAGCAAATAAGGAATGTGCCTTCAGTTTAAACATCCATGCAGCCTATTTACTGAAAAGGGATTTAGAGACCGTGATGAAAAACGCTTCAGGCTGTCAGCTCTAAATACAGCCACAGCCTGGGAGATGCGAAAGAAAAAGAAAAATGACAAAAGAATATATGGAATAATTGGAATGCCTTAAGGGAAAGTTAAAAATAAAAACCCAAACTCAAAACAAAACCCCCTCCAAATGCTCATTTTTACCTACTTGGCACTATTTTGACCTTGACTGAAGTAATTAATTATTTTAATTAAAAATGGGGGAAAGAAAACCTATTAGGTTTTCTTTGAACCTATCAGCTCACAGCTAATTCATTTTCTCACCGATGTATGGCTGATTCCCATACAAGAATTTCCAGTGGACTACACTGTCTTCAGATCTGATCCTGGAAATAGCTACTCCAAGTATACCCCCTATGAACTTAAGTCAGATAACAACTGGTAATGAGCACAACACCCAGCAACAGGGACCTCGTGGAAGAGTTCTCCAAGCTCAGTTCTATTCTGAAAAATCAGCTGATAAAATCAGCAATGTTGGCATTTTGTATTTGTTTCTGCAATGGTTCTAGATCCTAGTCTGCTCTGCTTACTAGTGTCTGATCAGCAATGCTGTAAAGCCTTTGCTTGGATTTAAAATCAGGCTTGGATTCTGTGTGCCTCTCACCTTCCTGACAATAAACCCCAAAATAATAATTTGCCTCGTACTTTACCACTTCCACTGATGCTGCATGCACTAGAAAAGTATTCAGCTCACTCCCCTCCTGCCATGTTAACAGGGCTAAACATGAACTCTGCAAAGTGGAGTGAATAAACACGACTGCCCACAAACAGAACAGGACTACTGAACAAGGAGGACCCTTTTTCCCTGTATTTTCAACAGGCTACTCACTACTGGAACAAGTAATGTGGGACTACCAGGCTACCGCTGCGGTTATGTATATTCATTATGAAGAAAGACTGAAGAGGTTGAGCTTTTTCTTCCGTAAGAACAAAGTGACCCAAGAGAGTGTTCAGAGTTATGAAGGGGGTTGATATAGTGGATGAGGAAAAAATGGTCATAGCTCCTACGTTTTACCTGCAACGGGTGTCAACTGCTGATTGAGCATTCCCATTGGTGTTGGTGGCGGCACCACCCCCATAAGAGCCCCGACAGGAGTGCCTGCCCGGGGGGAGGAATTCTGCTGCTGTGCTGCTCGCTCTCTCTCCTGCTGCTCAGCAACTTTAGCTGCCCGCTCTGTAAAAGTATTTTAGATTTTCAGTTCTGTTTTGTAACCCAGAATTTCAAAATATTATCTGTTCATTAAAAAGGACTAGTCAAACACTGGCATAGTTTAGTCAAATATAAAGTAGAACAGATGAATCTTTGTTTTTTTATACAGCATATGATTTGATTTCATGTGGCTGCAGCTAAGACTTTTAGAGAACCTTTCATAAAAAATATTCCACAAAGTTTTATCTCTTTCTAAAAAAAAAATAATTATATAAATAAATAATAAAATAAAAATTTTAAAAGTCAAAGAACAAATTTGATAATAACACCAGTGTTACCAACATGTAGCAGCAGTCCAGCACTAGGCTTGGTCCGCACTTGGAAAACAAGGCAAAACGTTTCCTCTTTTGACACCACTGGTTCAGCTCAACCAGTTGCAGCCAAGGCCAGCAGCGCTCATGTAGATCCGCTACCAGCCGCTGAAGGGATTTTATGCACCATGTCTACCAGTTGTGCCCTAAAGTAAGATGCAAATAGCAGACAGCAGTGCCAGCTGGTGGCCCCTTTATTCTTGGGCTCCCCATATATTTTACTACTGATGCAGCTGAAAAGTGGTGGCAAAGCTGGGAAGCATTTGGGAAGTTTCTCTAGTGTAGAGAGGTCCTTAAGTGTTTGGAACATAACAAGCAGCAGTTTGATGAACCAAAAATACTTTTCTCTGCCTTTTTCTGTCAGTTTCCCCATTTGGTCCCCTTCAAGCTATTATTTCCTTTTTTTTTTTGGTGCTGAAGATGTCTAACTCACATTGTGCTGCTCACTGGAGGTCATGTGTGTCCTTTGTACGATGAATCTGGTCATTATCTCAACCAAGTTTCTCACTGTGACTGCAAGAACAAAAGATCTACTGCAGGGGAATCTGACCAGAGGACAATTTGATATTAACGGAAGGGCAAAGGGTGATGGGAAGAAGAAAGAAAAAAAACCAAAACCCAAGCAAACGAAAAAAGGAGATCTACTGAATGCCCACTCAAGGTGCTTTGGGGGCATGCAAGTTGCTGATTTGTTCACTCTGAACGTTGTATCTGACTGACACAATGAGGAACAACAAAGAATAATGAATGCAGCATACATAGGCAAATCTTAATAACAGTGAATGAAGGGCTAGAAGTTTTCTTGCAGTTGGTGAAAGATGAAAACTGCCACTAAACCAGCAATCAAGGCCCTCTGTCAAACAAAGGCTAAGTAGTTCATCAAGGAGATTAAGTTATGCATCCTGCCATTGTTACTCATTATCTCTAGTATGACTTAAAACATCTATCACGCATTTGTCTCCTGTAGAACCTGTTTGTGCAGTTTATAGCACTATTTCCATACACTGAAAGACCAGTTTCATTTCCAAAGGCAATTTCTTCCTTCTTTTCACTCTGAAGAAGAGATGACGACGCACAGAAACTCCTAAATTGACTACAGGCAACTTACACGTGATTGAGCACAAAGCACACAAGACATTTAAAGGTAGATCCTGAAGTAGAAAAATTAGATAATCCTCTTCAGAGGAGAGCAAGCATTTGGGGAAAAGATGAAGCAGCTGTTCTGACTCTCACCTACTTCCGGCCAGCTATAAAAAATAGTCAGACAAAAGCAAAAGTTCTGGAGACACTCTGATGAATGAGAAATTACTGTTAGTGTTCAGCTTTGTCAGACTTCAGAGTGCTGAGATTTGAAGAAGGACCTGACGTAGGAGAGTACTTGAGTTTTATCCAGACTCTATCCATGCTGTGATTGCCATGGAACTAGCAGACGAAATGTCACTGCCAAAGGGAACTGTAGCAGGTGTCTAAAAGTTCAGCCTTAAGCATTCATCCTAATACTCAATACTAAACCCAAATCGTTTAGGACAGGACTTGAGACCATTCAAACAACATTTCCAACACATCTCAAGAGACAGGACAGAGACCTTCTGCTTTGAACAGAGCTTTTCCTCAAAACAGGCCTTTACCTCAATCCCATGCATTATTTTACTTTGAGGAGTTTTCACACTGCAGTTAGCCTTGCAGGCATTTCCAACACAGCCTATTCTTTGCTCAGCTGTTGCTAAAAAACAACTATTGCCCTGCACGTATACCAAATGAAATGTTCACTGGGTCAAAATGAATCTAAAATGCAAACTACTTTTCACCAGAACATGGAAAAGCATTTTTTCACTGAGATGTCAAACCATGCCTGTTCCCTGCTTCCTGGTGCACGTCCACACTAGAGAGCATGTGAATTTTGACTCATCACAGTGGAAGGAGAGGAGTTCCTCTCCTTTCACACTTGGTAAGCAAACACAGCTTGCACGCTTTGTAACCCCATCCCAACCCCTCAAAAAACAAAAGTAGGTCTAGTTCTGGGCAGACATCAAGCTAGAGAAAATGCAGCCCAAAAGCTTTGGAAAATTTTAATTGAGAAAGAGATTTAAAATGGAAGCACATAGGCAGTCATTAACACAGTGGACAAACAGTGGCTTCCTGCAGAAGTTCAAGATGTCAAGCTGCTCTAAGCTGGGAAGCAATGACATGCTAGCCATCCTACTGCTTAAGAATTAGGCTGTAAGGAGGGTTCTGGCAATAAAAAGATACCACATGCTCCTAGAGGGGTGTAAAAGGGAACTACAGCAGGAAAAAAGGCCACAGTACTTTCACAAAGAAAGAGCATTACCATTTCTCTTCACAGCAGTTGCAAAGAAAGCTTGCACATAGTTGAGTGGTGTTATATTACTCTCCAGAAGTGCAAAGAGGTAGTAGTGCAAATTCAGAAAGGACTGACGTGGCTGAGAGTGGAAAGTGATAGCATGCAAACTTCTAGTTTGAAAATCAAAGCTGCCTTTGAGTTATGAGTATTCAAAAAACATATCGAATCTCATTTTTAAAAAGCAAAGTTACAACTTCATTGGGCAATAACTTTCCAGGGTGGTGAAACTTTCCTATCCAAAGTAGCATTTCCTGCCAATAAAACTGCAACAGTTGCTTAAAAAATGGCTTTTATATTGGAAGTTTTGATACATTATTAACTAGAGTAATAACTATGGATGTTAAGCCAATGTATGTGTCTTGGTTAAGGGCCTGCTGTTAGGGATCAATTGTATTTTATTTTAATCAAATAAAGTTGGAACACAATGACCAGTATCAGGAGGGAAAAGGAGGGAAAAGGAGGGAAAAGGAAAAGGAGGGAAAAGGAGGGAAAAGGAGGGAAAAGGAGGGAAAAGGAGGGTCTCATGCCTATGAAATATTCCTAGGCTTACTTCAGGATATGAAACCTCTCAACAAAATCAGTTACAACAGTTGACTAAATCTGAGGCTGAACCGTAGAGGTCATATTTACAGTATCATAACAGATTCTGTATCCTTGATTTTATTCTACCAAAGCTTTTTAGGACTCTAAGTATTGTTAATCAAAGAACTCTTTCCCACTCCACTGTAAGCCTTTCTTACCTGACGCTACAACTCTGAAGAGCTTCTTGTCCAAAATTCCCCCCAGTCCTCCTTTAAGGAAACTTTCACAAACCATTTTTCCAACTGACTTCCAGCCCAGGGACTTCACACCCCTTTACTTCTAATTTGTCCCCATTTTCTTGGTCTTTGTTCATTTGGTTATTTGTGGCAAAGACATTCAAATTACCAGTTGTGCACTACATAACTTAAACATGCTCTTTGCTCCTCTTCAGTCATCTTTCAATATGAACTTCTCTTTAAGGTACGTCCAGAACACAAAAACAAGTATCTTCTTTTATTAAACCTGTCATCTGAATAACAGCAATGAAAGCATTCAGAAAGAAAAAAAAGCAGAAAAGAGTTTAGCATCTTAGTTTTTATTTACCTTCATATTCTGCTTTCTTTGTTGCTTCCAAGTTTCTCCATTCAGTTCCTACAAGCCTGCTGAGCTCTCCAAAAGAGTAATCTGGGTGCTGAGCTTTAATCACAGCTCTCATCTCGCTGCTAAATAAGATGTACCCACTCATGTTGATCTTCCTTTTTGATCCCTCCTTCTTGGTGCTGCCCTTAACAGACTTGGGAGTGGACTGTGAGAAAAAGCAGTTATGACCACAAGTGTACAAAAGAGAAGCTTCTCGACGTACAAAATTCAAAGCTGTAAGAAATAGTATTTTTAAATATTCCTAGAATTCTCTTGAACATAGTTGCACAAGAAACATCCTACCTTCCAGCCCCTAAAAACAGACTGCATCTACTGATGCATGACAAAATCATATGCACACACTTATGAAAAGTACACAGGGAAAAATAAAAAACATAAAAAATGACAATGTTCTGATGCTTTTCAACCCTTCCACACATTTATGACTGAGGATTTCAAAAATTCCCAGTAAGACAACACAAAGTGCTTACTATTAGCTAAGATCATTCCCAACTGAACAAGAGGACTAAGAAAGGCTGAGTAGCAAATAAATGATTATTGGGAATGCCAGAAGAGAATAAAAGTCATTGTGTTATGTCACAGATTTCACCCATTATGCTGTTCAGAAATACTGCCAACACGAGTAAAACATTTTATTTGCCGTTGCACATTTTAGGAAAATGCATTCCCCATTTTTTCCTCAGCCTTTGCAACCCCCACTCTTCCTGGCTCCATCTTCCACTCTTCTCATCCCTAAATGTTCTCTATTTTGCCTGCCAGGATTTCCTTTCTCTCTAGCGTTCCCCTCTCATTACATAAGTAGTCATTTCTCCCTGAAAAACCCAAAGCCCAGTTTTGCTGATCACTGTTTACCTGCACAACAGGTTCACATCACATTCTTATGTTGATGGTTAACAAAAATTCTGCTCCTTTGCTCTTCCCACCATGGATGCTCCTGTTGAGAGCTCCTTGATGTTTCAAAAAATTTCACCCATTCTGACAACCACTGAGATACCAGAGCAGGAACACCCTTTTTGAAGGCTCCTTCCACCTGTATTTGTCACAGGAGACCATAATTCTCCCATACTCTGATCACTAAGGTCCACAAATGTCTCATCATACCAAAACCTTCAAAAGGCCCTTCTCGTATCCCAAACATTACAAATTTCTCACATCTTGAAAAATGTAATTGTTTCCAAATACCTGGTGGGGAAAAAAGGAAAGAAAAATACATGCAATGCTTTTCTTCCTATCTTGAAATTCTGGTCACGTTACTAACTCCTCCTACTTGCCACTATGACCCCACTGTTCAATACTCTCATCTGAAAACAAAGCTTCAGCGATTATCAAGATGCTTAAAAAGTCTTGGTCATCAATTTAAGCTGGGCACTGGATAAATGGAGGCATACTTGTATGTTATTCCACACTTCCCTGTGTTCATTTTCAAACGGCATTCTGCCCTTAATGTTTCCATTATGAACCTAAAGACGCTACTTGTCTTTTTGGGAGGAAGTCTTCTAGGTTCGTCTCTAAGATGGAGGAAGCGAAGAAAACTCCACACAGGTTCTGGGATGACACACAGGGCACATAAAATTCATCAGGCAAGCCCACATTGGCAGATGGAGAGTTCTCAATTCAGAAACAAGAAAATCCAATAATATATTTGGTCTTTTATACATCTGCACTTAGACAGCTGCAAGGTTATCAGCTGGTTTTGCCTTTATAGTGCTTGCAACAGTTTTGGTAACAGTAATCTAATGTAAAAGCCTACCCATCAGTTTGGAAGGGCAAACAGGACCTTTGAGAAACTAAGAATTCTGAATTCAGTTCTTGTATTCCCCATTCTTTTACATCTCCAATACAACCATTTTGAAATGAACAGAGTCTTCTCCATTTGAGTCAGACAACTGCATATTCAGTTCTAGACATGTTAAGAGAAGAAACAGACAAGGACCCCCTTTTATGCCTTTTCTCATCCATATTGCTAAAGCAATAAATGAAGTTGCACATCTTTTTCTTTTTTAGGTTTGACTTGCTTCACAGCAAACTGCAGTGGGAGAGTATTATCCGCCTATTTGTTAAGCCCCACAATACCACTTATTCACTTGTCTTGACTCTTCTATGCTTAGGTGTACAAGAGCTTCTTTGTTATCAGAAGAAAAGAAATAAAGTTTAATAGTTCTGGGGTTTAACAGTTGTTAAATACAATTCCATACATTTAAAAGAAGATGAAGGAAACACATACCTTTTACCTAGGAGCTCTGTTTAAAGAGACACTTTTCACTTGGGACATAAATAAAACACATTATCTGAAGAAGAAAGTGTATTTCTGTGCTATATGTTAGTTATCTCTCCACCAGAGTTAAATGAATGCCAGCTCAGACACAACATGCCTCTTCTTTCCAAATCAGCAGTGTGAGGAATCTGCCAGGGCTCTTGTGTATCATCATTCACTTCTTAGCATGTACTGCTATTGATCCTTTTCAGTTTTCCTTATTTGGTTTGGGGGTTGGTTTGTTTGTGGTTTGGGTTTTTTTTTACTTCAAGTTCTAGACTTCAGAGTTCACATCCGTCTAAAGGTATATACACATATGTTGGATATATCCATTAAGCCTGAGTTTTCACCAGCTATCCTAAAAGCTCTGTAAGACTGTCCCATTACAAACAATTAAAAAAACCCAATGCAACTATCATCTTGCCTTTTTAATGAGATATTATTTATTAGTATTTAAATAAGACTTCTCAAGGGAATCTGGGCAAAACACACCTATGTAGAAAGACACAAAGCAAAGGAGATCAAAACACAGGGAATGCTGCAGAAAGCAGCTGGACACCTTTAATGTCCAATGATCCCTATTTAAACTGCTTTCAGCAGCTGCCATGTGCTTAACAATATAATAATTTGATTTATAAAAAGTTACCTTCCCCTTCCTGAAGCAGTACATTAGTTGATTAATGCTGGCAACATGCTTTCTATTTGTAATACTCTGCTACAGTTTTCATGCTACTTATGAAACTGAGCACATTAGAACAAGAGCAGTGAAACAACCTTGCACAGGAGAATGCATTTGGTGGTCTGCCCACATGGCAAAAAAACCACCATCAAACCAAGCTAAAGCTTTCAGTTTCATGAAGTCTTTTTCATGACATCCAAAGACAGTTACTTCTATTCAGGGGTCACATCTTTTCTTCACTCACCAATGAAGGTGGCACTTCATGGTCAATGTAACACAGCAGAAATCCATAACTGCTGGTTACAAAAGGGTCTGAAACTCCCTCCTGTTCCCAGCTGGTAATTCCCATTGCCTCTTTAATGCTGGCATTAGCTTGGATGTGGCAATATGATAAGACAGATAAAGGGTTTAATCCAGTTGCAAAGAAGCTTTTTTGGTAAGGTTAATTACCAGTTAAAGCAGTTCCTCTCCCTGCTTCAATACTCAGTTACATAAATACCAGGGCTAGTGTAAGAAACACAGCAGGAGAGGGAAGGGGATCAAAAGTCCCCCAGTTAAGCAGCAGCTATGACTCATGCCACATTCAAGTGGCATATAACCTCACACAATTACTCTTTTATTTCCTATACATTTATCAGCAAATTAATACTAGAGCTTCTGGGGCATCCAGTTCTTCTAATTTTTAAACAAGTTTTTATTTCCAAGTAAGAATGGTTAGCACTCAGTTCTAAAAAAGTGATTTTTTTTCCTTTCAGGATGATGCACAGCATTTTCTAAAAATGTAGCAGAACACCCAAAATGCCAGACTTTTTCAAAATCTAAGGAAAAGCTTAAGAATGGCTGTTAGGTAAATTGAGAATTATAATTAAACCCTTACATCCCAACTTCATATTTAATATAAGGACTTGATACTTCTGAGCAAGTATCATAGACAACCTACTCATTAGAAATAACATTAACGTATCATACAAAAATTATTTCCTTTAAAAATATTTTAATGGGCTTCAATATTGTCACCTGGATATCATATTGGATATGCCAAAACTGTTCTGTGTAATTTATCCCATGGTCTCATAAACTGCAATATAAATCTCTTATGTGTATATGATAAAATGTTACTGTTTCTTTGTTTATTTGGGTTGGGAAAAGAACATGGAACATTTAAAAGCTTCTCAAGGAAGATCCTTACCTGTGGTGGAGTATAAGGCATTATATCCAATTCACTAGTTAAGGGGGCCTGAAGCTGAGGCATAGAAGGTGTTTCCGTCATATCACCTTCCTCTTCTCCCATCTCTTCCATGTCCTCATCGCCTCCTTCTAACTCAGCAAATTTTGCTTCTAGCTGCTGAATCTTCTTTTCCAGTAGAGGAGATGGTTCCTTCTGAGGAACTATGGGTTTTCTGAAAGGTGGAGGAGGAAGAAAAAACGCAGATGAGAATATATTCATACTTTATAGGAGAGAGCATATATTTTGGAAGAGAAAACTAGTTTTTTCCTTCCCCATTGAGTAACATGGAAACAATGGTGACTTAGGTTGTGCCTGTGCCTCCTTTCAGAACACTAAGCAGAAATCATTCAGTGTCCATGACCAGTGTTTCATTTCAGTCACTTGTTAGAAGGATTTATTTATTTTCTTGAATTAGAAAGAATTTCAAAGCAGCAAATACTTCATTTTTTTTTATAGAAGGCAGTTAGCACCACATCTTCCTTGGATTTTAAATTTTATTTAAGTTAGAGCATAATATTTTTATTAATATCAATGTTCATCAACTGAAAAGCTATTTGCTACCCATAATGAGGACTGAAGTATTTTAAAGACATCCAGGAGAATTTACCAATCTGATAATGTAACTACTTTCCCTAAAGTCAGGAGAAGAAAAATAAGACATCCACTGGTATTAAGGCCATGAAAAGGCTGATGTTATCTGGATTTCTTCCCAAAGAGTGATTAGTCACAATTCATCTTCTCCTACAACTGCATCGTTTATATATGTACTGGGTCTGGCTGGGATGGTGTCAGTTTTCTGCATAGTAGCCTGATGGTGCTGTGTTTTGGACATGTGACCCCAACAGTGTTCATAACACATCGATGCGGTTGTTACTGCTGAACTCTGTTGGCACATTATCAAGGCCTTCTTCCCACTCTGCACCACTAGCAAGCAGGCTGGGGGTGGGCAATAAGGTGGGAGAGCAGACAACCACGACAGCTAAGCCAAACTGACCCAAGGAATATTCCATACCATATGACATTGTGCTCAGCAATTAAAGCTGGGGGAAAGCAGGAGGAAAGGGGGACATTCAGGATTATGGTGTTTGTCGTTCCAAGTAACCATTACGCATGCTGAGGCCCTGTTTTCCAGGAAACAGCAAAACATCTGCCCGCTTATGGAAAGCAGTGAATTAATTCCTTATTTTGCTTTGTTTGTGCGTGCAGCTTTGCTTCACTTACTGAACTGTCTTTATCTTGACCCAGTTTTGATTTCTTTTGCCCTTACGATTCTCTCCCCCATCCCACTGCAGGGGAATAAGCAAGTGGCTGGGTGGGGGCTTAGCTGCCAACCAGAGTTAGACCACCACAATACAGAAGAGTGCTCAGATGACCCCCCTCATTCCCATTACATTTTTACCTAAAATAGTATATTTCATCGTCTACAACTTTTGCAGAGAGTGAAAACCTCTTCAGCCCTTTAAATTTCTTCATTTGCTTGTCACTTTCATTGTAGCGGCTCTCACAAAGGAAAACATCGTTTTCAGAGATTTCTGTTGGTCTGCAGGAGAGGAAGTCTTTGAACGACAAAACTACACACTTTCCTGCAGAAAGGAAAGAGCTGGGTAAGAAGGCAGCCACACCTGCAGATGTTTTACAAGAAGTGTGGAAACTCAAGTTTTTGCCAGTGTTTTAAGTCTGGAAGATTCCTGGTATTGCATCTACAGAAAATACACCAATCGATATCCCAATCAAATAATGCCACTCACGAAAA
This sequence comes from Strigops habroptila, assembly GCF_004027225.2. Taxonomy (NCBI): domain Eukaryota; kingdom Metazoa; phylum Chordata; class Aves; order Psittaciformes; family Psittacidae; genus Strigops; species Strigops habroptila. The sequence goes on along the minus strand of NC_046360.1, from coordinate 22,563,664 downwards.
ACCTGCATGACTTAATGCAGCTTTTGGATTTGTTTAAAGAACACGAAAACCTGCAAAATAACAAAACCCCATGATCAGCAGTCAGTTAACTATATTTAGCACTGCATCATAACTACAAAACAAAGTACAGAGTCATCATCTCATGCAACAAACCAATTTTCAACCTCCTTCTGGACCGACTTTCCATGTAACACATACTGGAACAATTACATTAATAAGTGAGAATAAAGGAGTTTTCTGTTCTCTGGTTGCAGACAACATTCACTTTGATATCTTACATGTAACTCCCTTATTATAAAAAGGGCTTCTTTATAGTGAAAATTCTCATTACAGGTCCCAAAGATAGGAATGCATAGTAGAAATGGACTGAATAATCTCTCCTCCCCTGCTCAATATAAAAATAGAGTTCTTGGATTCAAGCCTACACATAGCTGTAAATCACTTCAGATCCTATAGGAAAAGAATGAGAGTGTCCATTGGATTTAAAGTTGTTAATAATTACCCAAAATGCAAGTCATCGGACAGGTCTCCTCCAAGTTACTCAAAAACACTTCCTTCTTGTAGAACATTTTAGTTGGTTCATGTTCAGTTTCTTCAGGATGTATAAAGATTGGACCAAAGAAATATGCAGCTCCATCACGCACCCACATCTTTTCAATTCTGGAAAGAAAACCAAACCACTGACATAAATGAAAGGCCATCCCTCAGAAATGAGACAGCTGGATGCACTACACTGTTCAGGAAGACAGTTAGTGAAAAACAATAGAGAAGAACAGCCTGTTCAACTGTACGACTGTACTACCTTTTTATTAGGCAGCTAAACTTCTATCTCGACCTATGAAGAGCTTGTAACATCTAGCTTCATTCAGAGGACGTTTCTTACCCATCCTCTTTTATACTTTTTGCAACAAGCCCATCTTTTATTCAAGTTATTTTTATAGATGCAAGTTGCAAATAAAGAAGTTGCACCTACCTTCCTACTCGAGGTCGCACTAACCCGTGTGATTTTATGAAGACACAATCCCCAACCTTAAGCCACATATCATTGTAGCAAAGCTGTTCGAAGTAATGGCAACCAGGTTCTCCATTGGACATTTCTACTGGAACATCTTCTTTGTCCTGCAGAAGAATATGCATTGAGAAACTTGTGGAAGAAAGAAAACCAAACACATAAAAAGATATCAGGTGCAAGTAAAAGCCTTTGCTCTATCTTTAAGTTACCAAAATACATAAACGCTATACAGAGCTGCACAGGCGAAAGTGAGGGGCCTTGAAATTTAAAAATGAAATAGAAAAGCCAAAGATACCCTCAATGTGTGTTGCAAGTTTTCCTATTTCACAAAGCTGTATTTTTGCCAGAACAGTAATTTACAGGTCCTTTTCTGTTCTACAGCTTCAGAGTTAACTGGCCAAGCCATGTCAGCTTATTTTGATGGTTTGTTTTAAAGCACAGTAACATGTTTAAGAGGCAAGTATTGAGCATACGGCCAAGTTAACATACAAAGAAATTTAATGATTCAACTCTCATAAACAATAATATGAACACTCTATGTATTGCTTGCAAATTCATACCATCTGCCCTATTAAATTTCTTACTTCTTAGTCAAAAATCACGTTATGCCTCACTTGACACACTTGACTTGACAAGGATTTCAGAAAGCCAATGAAAACATAGGCTATCTCCCCAGTGTGTGGAAGGAAAGTTTTCACTCTCTTGGTGGAAACAACTCTTTCTTTTGTCACGATATGAATAAATACAGTAATACAATAATAATAATATATGCTAAGTATCTGATTAAAGCTGACGATTAGTGTGCTGGGGTATTCTGTTCTGAGGTTCTGTTCAAGAACTCAGTGTGAAGTGGATTTATGATTATATGTTTGGACTTTTTATGGCTCTAGATTTATTTTAGATAAATTTAATTGAATTTAATATTTATTTGAATTTATTTATTTTATGACTATAAAGACAATAAAATAAAACATTTTACTCAGTGTGTTGGACAGAAATATTTTTAAAACATTTTGACAATAAATCACTCAGTTATCCATCATCAATGGGTCACCAACAACAGAATATTATGTATTGCATATGGTTGCCTAGCTACTATTTCACTGAAATGCTACAAAATAAAGCATTTCAGCATTGCAATGAACTAAGATTAGGCCTGTAGTTCTACTAATTCTTTAAGCTTAAGACAAGTTTTACAGTAAAAGTATAATTTTCTTTTCTGAAGTGTGAAAAAACCCAAACAACCTGTTCACATGATCACAGGAAGGCATTTGCAGAATCTAGCAAATATGTACATAGTTTATTTTCTGTCCTGTCAATTTATATTTTGTTTGTATTTGTTTATGAATGGGTATAACATAATTTATAACAGAAACAATTATTTATATTTTACTGTGTCTGGATGCTGTGAAACTGAAGTCATGAGAGCTCATATTTTGTCATTCTTTATCTGTCAAACATAATTCATGTTCCACTTGTTATGTTACATACCTTTTCAAGATGAAGGACACCTTCTCCCACCTTACTGTCCTCCAATGTTTCAGCATGTTTCTCCTCATCTACTTTGTCTGTATTAGCAAACACAGAAGCAACACGGACCACAGGCAGGGGCACATCTCGTGGGACAAACCTTACAGAGCTCACAGGCATAGTCCACAGTTTAATCTTTTTAAAAGATTTTGTCTTTGCAGAGTAACGTGACTCGCAGACATAGACATCCTCATCTCTGAAGTTTTCAGGACACAATTTAAAATACTCCTGCAGGTTGAAGAAAAACTATGAAATATTTCAGCAATACAAACACATACACCACAGGCACACACACTGAACTCCCTCTCATGCTTCCTGGGTTTTTCTGTTTCTATCAGAAGAGGTTTTATACTAATAAAGCCTTTCTGCTGAATTCTTCTCTTCCAGTTTGACATCCAAGTTATATTAAAAATTAAAAGCAAACAAGAAGAAATCCCACCCTTAGAGAAACAGCTAAATTAAATACAGGTTGTCATGTGAGAAAAGTTGGGGTTTATTCATTTACCAAACCGGTACATTAACAAGTACAAGATCTGCAGCCTAAAACTAGCTTTACAAGACTTCTGAGCTTTGACTTGGAAAGAGGACATAATCACCAAGTCGAGGACAGCAGGTAAGTTCCATACTCATTGATATGTGACCATGATACATAGTGTGACATAGCCAGCAGTTGTAGCGCTCTGTTCCATACAAACACACTACCTTCAAAAAACTGTCCGAGATAGGCATGTTGCAAAAATCTCCTCATCACAAAAATCCTCAGTGCAATGATAATGTGGAATCAAACTCGAGAGAGATGAAAGACTTCATTCTCTTACCAAGGCATTCAAGCCTTCCTCTCTGCCAAACCTAAATCTACATGCTTTTACAGGAACCTTTAAATTACCAGCAATTTCTCTACTACATGCTTTGAAAAATCCATTAGCTAATTATCTAACAAGCATATGACTCTACAAACCAACCAGCACAAAACACCATCGCATGGGTGAACTACTTACCTCATGAAGCAAATTAAGAATACAAACAGTATACAGGAGCAAGTCCTACTTTATCTAAGTATTAGTAGAATGTCTCTATGTTAGAATGCCTACAGCTCTTCAAGAAAATAGCAGAGAACATATTAGTTGCTTAACAAATTAGTCTGAATAGTCTCTCACCTTGACAAACATGACCACACATTTGCCTAAAATTTTGCTAACAGGAACTTTATTGTAATAATCACTTTTAAAAACTTCTTTCTCCAAGAATTTTCGTGTTGCAAGATGAAACGTTTCATTTGGCCGATAAAACCAACATCCGTAGAGCCATTTCTCGCCTTTAAAAAACAAAAAAGAGAAAAAAAAAGTAAAATAGCATATTCTCTAGTGCATGAGCAAGAATAAAACAACTACAGATTGACTGATTAATCAAACAGTCATGTATTCATTTATACTGAGAGTAAACTGTTTTAAACCAGGACAAGATTCTTTAACTGTTTCAGGTAAGAAAAACTAGGTTGCTTAAAAAGCCTGCTCATTGTTCCTTCCCCAATAAAACCTGACTCAGAAAAATAAAGGAGGAATAAGTTCTTATTTAAAAATCTTGACTCTCAGGCCTTGAAATGGCTTCAAAGTCTACACAACAATCACCTGATTATTTGAAGAACCTTGGATAACTGGTTTCAAGTTTTTTAAGAACTATTTCTTCCGTGTTACAATGTGACAAATTCAAATTGTTAATGATGGTTCATAAGGAAGATATAAATATGTACTATTTTTTCAAAAGCAAAGAAAATCTGTAATCTGTAGACTGAGCCAGAATAAAAAGTGCCATTCGATTTTTCCATCACAGACGAATGTAAGAAAAGTCCAACTGGTCCATCTACCCAAATACACTGCATCCAACTGAGTGAGCATGACAGGCTATTACAGGAATGCATTAGATCATAGCCACTCCTTCTATAGTCACTGCATTAGGGGTGGTAGAGAGCTGTTCCCTTTATCAAGCTATTATTTGCTGGTTATTCCCTTCATTATTTGGTTTAGACCTGTTGTACATGGACTTGTCTCACCCTTTTTTGAGCCTGCTGATATAACCTGCCTCCACAGGCCCCTGGGAAAGCCAGGAGGCTCACTACCCACTGTATTCAAAAGCCAAACACTTTCATGTGTTTCAGTCTGATTTATTAGTGCCAATGAGTGTCCTCTAACTCTAGTATTGGTGGATTCGTTGAATAGTATTTCTGCATTCAGCTTATCTATCCACTTCATAATTTTGCAAACCTCAATTATATCCTGCCTTACATTTCTCCCCTCCAAACTTAAGTCATGGTCTTTTTAATCTGCCCTTACAGCACATTCTTTCCATCCCTTTAAAAAAAGTGCAACCAAAATGGTTAACTGCATTATACC